>NW_012103576.1:1861318-1862459 GCF_000951045.1 Mandrillus leucophaeus
TTGAGGTCCACTCCAGACCCTGTTTGCCTGGGTATCAGCAGCGGAGGTTGCAGCAGATAGAATATCGCTGAACAGCGGGTGTTGCTGTCTGATTCTTGCTCTGGAATCTTTGTCTCAGGGGTGTACCCTGCCGTGTGAGGTGTGAGGTGTCGGTCTGCACCTAGTGGGGGATATCTCCCAGTTAGGCTACTCAGGGGTCAGAGACCCTCTTGAGCAGGCACTCTGTCCGTTCTCAGATCTCAACCTCCATGCTGGGAGATCCACTGCTCTATTCAAAGCTGTCAGACGGGGGCATTTACCTCTGCCGAGGTTTCTGCTGCTTTTTGTTTAGCTATGCCCTGTGCCCAGAGGAGGAGTCTACAGAGTCAGGCCGGCCTCCTTGAGCTGTGTTGGGCTCCACCCAATTCGAGCTTCCCAGCTGTTTTTTTAACCTAATTAAGCCTCAGCAATCGTGGGCGCCCCTCCCCCAGCCTCGCTGCCGCCTTGCAGTTAGATCTCAGACTGCTGTGCTGGCAATGAGGGAGGCTCCATGGGCGTGAGATCCTCTGGGCCAGGTGTGGGATATAATCTCCTGGTTTGCCGTTTGTGAAGACCCTTGGTAAAGCACAGTATTAGGGTGGGAGTTACCCAATTTTCCAGGTGTTGTGTGTCTCAATTTCCTTTGGCTAGGAAAAGGAATTCCCTTCTCCCTTGCACTTCCCACGTGAGGCGATGCCTTACCCTGCTTCAGCTCTCGCTGGTCGGGCTGCACCCACAGACCAGCGCCAGCTGTCCAACATGCCCCAGGGAGATGAACTCGGTTGAAAATGCAGAAGTCACCTGTCTTCTGTGTCACTCACGCCGGGAGTTGGAGGCTGCAACTGCTCCTATTCGGCCATCTCGCGTGCACCCCCCCAATTTGTAGTCTTTTATCCCTCCCTTACTTTCCACCTTTTCCCTCAAGTCCCCAAAGTCCATTGTATCATTCTTATGCCTTTGCATCCTCATAGCTTAGCTCCCACTTATGAGTGAGAAGATATGATGTTTGGTTTTCCATTCCTGAGTATTTCACCTGAAATATTATTCTCCAGTTCTATCCAGGTTGATAAGAATGGCTTTAATTTGTTTCTTTTTATAGCTGAGTAGTATTCCATTATATATA
>NW_012103576.1:1862509-1863044 GCF_000951045.1 Mandrillus leucophaeus
GGTTATTTTGCTTGCTAGTTGATGCAGTTTCTTCCTAGCATCGATGGACTTTACATTTTGACATGTTTTTGCAATGGCTGGTACCTGTTGTTCCTGTCCATGTTTAGTGCCTCCTTCAGGATCTCTTGTAGGGCAAGCATGGTGGTGACAAAATCTTTAAGCATTTGCTTGTCTGTAAAGGATTTTAATTCTCCTTCACTTATGAAACTTAATTTGGCTGGATATGAAATTCTGGGTTGAAAATTCTTTTCTTTAAGAACGTTGAATATTGGCCCCCACTCTCTTCTGGCTTGGAGAGTTTCTCCCGAGAGATCTGCTGTTAGTCTGATGGGCTTCCCTTTGTGTTTAACCTGACCTTTCTCTCTGGCTGCCCTTAACATTTTTTCCTCCATTTCAACTTTGGTGAATCTGACAATTATTTGTCTTGGAGTTGCTCTTCTTGAGGATTATCATTGTGGCATTCTCTGTATTTCCTGAATTTGAATGTTGGCCTGCCTTACTAGGTTGGGGAAGTTCTCCTGGATGATATCCTGCA
>NW_012103576.1:1863727-1864864 GCF_000951045.1 Mandrillus leucophaeus
TGTGTCTGTTGGCTGTATGAATGTCTTCTTTTGAGAAGTGTCTGTTCATATCCTTTGCCCACTTTTTGATGTTTGTTTTTTTCTTGTAAATTTGATTGAGTTCTTTATAAGTTCTGGATATTAGCCCCTTGTCAGATGAGTAGATTGTAAAAATTGTCTCCCATTCTGTAGGTTTCCTGTTCACTCTGATGGTAGTTTCTTTAGCCATGCAGAAGCTCTTTAGTTTAATCAGATCCCATTTGTCAATTTTGGCTTTTGTTGCCATTGCTTTTCGTGTTTTAGACATGACGTCCTTGCCCATGCCTATGTCCTGAATGGTATTACCTAGGTTTTCTTCTGGGGTTTTGATGGTTTTAGGTTTAACATTTAAGTCTTTAATCCATCTTGAATTAATTTTTATGTAAGGTGTAAGGAAGGGATCCAGTTTCAGCTTTCTACTTATGGCTAGCCAATTTTCAGAGCACCATTTATTAAATAGGGAATCCTTTCCCCATTTCTTGTTTTTGTCAGGTTTGTCAAAGCTCAGATGGCTGTAGATGTGCAGTATTATTTCTGAGGGCTCTGTTCTGTTCCATTGGTCTATATCTCTGTTTTGGTACCAGTACCATGCTGTTTTGGTTACTGTAGCCTTGCAGTATAGTTGAAGTCAGGTAGCATGATGCCTCCAGCTTTGTTCTTTGGGCTTAGGATTTTCTTGGCAATGTGGGGTCTTTTTTGGTTCCATATGAACTTTAAAGCAGTTTTTTCCAATTCTGTAAAGAAAGTCATTGGTAGCTTAATGGGGATGGCATTGAATCTATAAATTACCTTGGGCAGTATGGCCATTTTCACAATATTGATTCTTCCCATACATGAGCATGGTATGTTCTTCCATTTGTTTGTGTCCTCTTTTATTTCACTGAGCAGTGATTTGTAGTTCTTCTTGAAGAGGTCCTTTACATCCCTTGTGAGTTGGATTCCTAGGTATTGTATTCTCTTTGAAGCTATTGTAAATGGGAGTTCATTCATGATTTGGCTCTCTGTTTGTCTGTTACTGGTGTATGAGAATGCTTGTGATTTTTGCATATTGATTTTGTATCCTGAGACTTTGCTGAAGTTACTTATCAGCTTAAGGAGATTTTGGGCTGAGACAATGGG
>NW_012103576.1:1864914-1906829 GCF_000951045.1 Mandrillus leucophaeus
TATATATATATGTATATATATATATATATCTCATAATTTCTTTTTCCACTTGTTCATTGATGGGCATTTGGGCTTTTTCCATATTTTTGCAATTGCGAGTTGTGCTGCTATAAACGTGCATGTGCAAGTATCCTTTTTGCATAATTATTTCTTTTCCTTTGGGTAGATACTAAGTAGTGGGATTGCTGGATCAAATGGTAGTTCTACTTTTAGTTCTTTAAGGAATCTCCACGTTTTTCCATAGTGGTTGTACACCAGCAGTGTAAAAGTGTTTCCTGTTCACCGCATGCACACCTCCATCTACTATTTTTTGATTTTTTGTTTATGGCCATTCTTGCAGGAGTAAGTTGATATCACATTGTGGTTTTGATTTGCATTTCCCTGATCATTAGTGTTGTTGAGCATTTTTTCATATGTTTGTTGGCCATTTGTGTATCTTCTTTTGAGAATTGTCTCTTCATTCCCTTAGACCACTTTTTGATGGGATTGTTTCATTTTTCTTGCTAATTTGTTTAAGTTCCTTGTAGATTGTTCATATTAGGCCTTTGTCAGATGTATAGATTGTGAAAATTTTCTCCCACTCTTTGTTTACTCTGCTGACTTTTCCTTTTGCTGTGCAGAAGCTCTTTAATTTAATTAAGTCCCGCCTATTTATGTTTGTTTTTGTTGCATTTGCCTTTGGGTTCTTGATCATGATGTCTTTGCCTAAGCCAATGTCTAGAAGGGTTTTTCTGATGATATCTTCTAGAAGTTTTATAGTTTCAGGGCTTACATTTAAGTCCTTGATGCATCTTGAGTTGATTTTTGTATAAGGTGAGAGATGAGAATCCAGTTTCATTTTTCCTACATGTGGCTTATCAATGATCCCAGCACAATTTGTTGAATAGGACATCCATTTCCCACTTTAGGTTTTTGTTTGCTTTGTTACAGATCAGTTGGCTGTGGGTATTTGGGTTTATTTCTGGGTTCTCTATTATGTTCCATTGCTCTATGTGCCTATGTTTATACCAGTACCATGCTGTTTTGGTGACTATGGCCTTATAGTGTAGTTTGAAGTCAGGCAATGTGATGCCTCTAGATTTGTTGTTTTTACTTTGTCTTACTTTGGCTACACAGGCTCCTTTTTTTTCCCATATGAATTTTAGGATTTTTTTTTCTAGGTCTGTGAGTAATGATGGTGGTATTTTGATGGAAATTGCATTGAATTTGTAGATTGCTTTTGGCAGGATGGTCATTTTCACAACATTGGTTCTACCCATCCATGAGCATGGGATGTTTTTCCATTTGTTTGTGTCATCTATAATTTCTTTCAGCAGTGTTTTGTAGTTTTCCTTGTCGAGGTTTTTCACCTCCTTGGTTAGGTATATTCCTAAGTTATTTATTTTTTTTTTTGCAACTATTGTAAAACGGGTTGAGTTCTTGATTTGATTCTCAACTTGATCACTGTTGGTGTATAGTGAAGCTACTGATTTCTGTACATAAATTTTGTATCCTGAAACTTTGCTGAATTCATTGATCAGTTCTGGGACCTATTTGGAGGAATCTTTAGGGTTTTCTAGGTACACAATCATCTCATCAGCAAACAGTGACAGTTCGACTTCCTCTTTATTGATTTGGATGCCCTTTATTTCTTTCTCTTGTCTGATTGCTCTGGCTAGGACTTCCAGTACTTTGTTGAATAGAAGTGGTGAGAGTGGGCATCCTTGTCTCATTCCAGTTCTCAGAGGGAATTTTTTCAATTTTTCCCCTTTCAGTATTATGTTGGCTGTGGGTTTGTCATAGATGGCTTTTATTACATTGAGGTATGTGCCTTGGATATTGATTTCGTTGAGGGTTTTAATCATAAAGGGATGCTATGTTTTGTCAAATTCTTTTTTTGCATCTATTCAGATGATCATGTGATTTTTAAAAAAATTCTGTTTTTGTGGTGTTTCACATTTATTGGCTTGTGTATTTTAAACCACCCCTGTATCCCTGGTATAAAACCCAGTTGATCATGGTGGATTATCTTTTTGATATGCTGTTGGTTTCAGTTAGCTAGCATTTTGTTAAGGAATTTTGCATCTATGTTCATCAGGGATATTGGTGTGCGGTTTTCTTTTTTTTTTTTTTTTGTTACGTCCTTTCCTGATTTTGGTATTAGGGTGATACTGGCTTCACAGAATGATTTAGGGAGGATTCTGTCTTTCTCTTTCTTTTGGAATAGTGCCAATAGGATTCGTTCCAATTCTTCTTTGAGTGTCTGATAGAATTCAACTGTGAATCCATCTGGTCCTGGACTTATTTTTTTTTTTGGTAATTTTTAAATCATCATTTCAATCTCACTGCTTGTTATTGATCTATTCAGGGTTTCTAATTCTTCCTGATTTAAGTTAGGGGGATTGTATATTTCCAGGAATTTATCCATCTCCTCTGAGTTTTCTAGTTTGTGTGCGTAAAGGTGTTCATAGTAATCTTGAATGAAATTTTGTATTTCTGTGGTTTCAGTTGTAATAGCTCCCATTTCATTTCTAATTGAGCTTATTTTGATCTGCTCTCTTTTCTTGGTAAATCTTGCTAATGGTATAACAATTTTATCTTTTCTTAGAACCAGCATTTTGTTTCATTTATCTTCTGTATTTTTTTTTGTTCAATTCAATTTAGCTCTGCTCTTAGTTCTGCTCTTATCTTGGTTATTTCTTCTCTTCTGCTGGGTTTGAGTCTGGTTTGTTCTTGTTTCTCTAGTTCCTTGAGGTGTGACCCTAGATGTTTATTTGTGCTCTTTCAGACTTTTTGATGTAGACATTTAATGCTGTGAACTTTCCTCTTAGCACTACCTTAGCTGTATCCCAAAGGTTTTGATAGGTCATATCACTATAATTGTTCAGTTCAAAGAATTTTTATATTTTCATGTTGATGTCATTATTGACCCAGTGATCATTCAGGAACAGGTTATTTAATTTCCATGTATTTGCATGGTTTTAAAGGTTCCTTTTGGAATTGATTTCCAATTTTATTCCAATGTGGTCTGAGAAAATATTTGGTATAATTTCAATTTTCTTAAATTTATTGAGACTTGTTTGGTGCCCTAGCATATGGTCTATCTTGGAGAAAGTTCCATGTGCTGATGAATAGAATGTGTACTCTGTGGTTGTTGGTTACAATATTCTGTAAATATCTGCTGTTAACACCATTTGTTCTAGAGTATAGTTTAAATCCATTGTTTCTTTGTGGACTTTCTGTCTTGATGGCCTGTCTAGTGCTGTCAGTGGAGTATTGAAGTCCCCCATTATTATTGTGTTGCTGCCTATTTCATTTCTTCGGTTTAGTAGTAATTATTTTATAAATTTGGAAGCTCCAGTGTTCGGTGCATATATATTTAGGATTGTGATATTTTCCTGTTGGACAAGGCCTTTTATCATTATATAATGTCCCTCTTTGTCTTTTAAAACTGCTGTTGCTTTAAAGTTTGTTTCATCTGATATAAGAATAGCTACTCTTGCTAGCTTTTGGTGTCAATTTTCATGGAATGTCTTTCCACCCTTTACCTTAAGTTTATGTGAGTCCTTATGTGTTAGGTGAGTATCTTGAAGGCAGCAGATACTTGGCTGGTGAATTCTCATCCATTTTGCAATTCTGTGTCTTTTAAGTGGAGCATTTAGGCCATTTACATTCAAAGTTATTATTGAGATGTAAGGTACTATTCCATTCATTGTGTTATTTGTTGCCTGAATACCTTGATTTTTATTTATTTATTGTCTTTTTGTTTTACAGGTCATATTAGTCCATTTTCATGCTGCTGATAAAGACATATCTGAGACTGGGCAACTTACAAAAGAAAGAGGTTTAATGGACTTACAGTTCCACGTGGTTGGGGAGGCCTCACAATCAGGGTGGCAGGTGAAAGGCACATCTCACATGGTAGCAGACAAGAGAAGAGAAGAGGGCTTGTGTAGGGAAACTCCCATTTTATTTTGTTTGTTTTTGTTTTTGTTTTTTTCAGATGGAGTTTCTCTCTTGTTGCCCAGGCTGGAGTGCAGTGATGCTATCTGAGCTCACTGCAACCTCTGCTCCCAGGTTGCAGTCTCAAACTCCTGACATCAGGTGATCCACATGCCTCAGCCTCCCAAAGGGCTGGGATTACAGGTGTCGGCCACCGTGCCTGGTCCGGAAACTCCTGTTTTGAAAACCTTCAGACCTCATGGGACTTATTTGCTATCACAAGAACATCATGGGAAGGACGTGCTTCTTTGATTCAATTACCTCCCACTGGGTCCCTCCCACAACATGTGGGAATTTAAGATGAGATTTGGATGGGGACATAGCCAAACCATATCATTCTGCCCCTGCCCCTCCCAAATCTCATGTCCTCACATTTCAAAACCAATCATGCTTTCCCAACAGTCTCCCAAACTTTAGCTCATGTCCTCATTAACTCAAAAGTCCACAGTCCAAAGTCTCATCTGAGATAAGACAAATCCCTTCTACTTAGGAGTCTGTAATATAAAAAGCAAGTTAGTTACTTCCTATATACAACGGAGGAATAGGTATTGTATAAATACAGCTGTTCCAAATCAGAGAAATTGGCCAAAACAAAGGGGCTACAGGCCCCACACAAGTCCAAAATCCAGTTAGGTAGTCAAATCTTAAAACTCCAAAATGATCTCCTTTGACTCTATGTCTCACAGCCAGGTCATTCTGATGAAAGAAGTGTACTCCCACAGCCTTGAGCAGCTCTGTCCCTGTGGCTTTGCAGGGTATAGCCTCCCTCTTGGCTGCTTTCATGGACTGGTGCTGAGTGTCTGTGGCTTTTTGAGGTGCACGGTGCAAACTGTCAGTGGATCTACCATTCTGGGATATGGAGGATGGTGGCCCTCTTCTCACAGCTCCACTAAACGGTGCCCCAGTAGGGACTCTGTGTGGGGGCTCCAATCCCACATTTCCCTTCCACACTGCCCTAGCAGACGTTCTGCATGAAGGCTCTGCCCCTGCAGAAAACTTATTCCTGGACATCCAGGCATTTCCATACATGCTCTGAAATCTAGATTGAGGTTCTCAAACCCCAATTCTTGACTTCTGTGCATGCACAGGCTCAACACCACATGGAGGCTGCCAAGACTTGGGACTTGCACCCTCTGAAGCCATGGCCCAAGCTTTACATTGGCCCCTTTCAGCCATGGTTAGAACAACTGGGATGCAGGGCCCCAAGTTCCTAGATTGCACACAGTAGAGGGACCCTGAGCCTGGCCCACAAAACCATTTTTTCCTCCTAAACTTTTGGGCCTGTGATGGGAGGGGCTGCTGCAAAGGTCTCTGATATGCCCTGGAGACATTTTCTCCACTGTCTTGATTATTAACATTCAGCTCCTTGTTATTTATGCAAATTTATGCAACCATCTTGAACTTCTCAGAAAATGGGATTTTCTTATCTATCACATTGCCAGGCTGCAAATTTTCCAAACTTTTTTGCTCTGTTTCCCTTTTGAAACTGAATGCCTTTAACAATACCCAAGTCACATCTTGAATGCTTTGCTGCTTATAAATTTCTTCCCCCAGATACCCTAAATCATCTCTCTCAAGTTCACAGTTCCACAAATTTCTAGGGCAAGGATAAAATGCCACCAGTCTGTTTGCTAAAACATAACAAGAGTCACCTTTGCTCTAGTTCCCCCACAAGTTCCTCATCTCCATCTGAGACCACCTCAGCCTGGATTTTATTATCCATATCATTATAAGCATTTTTGCCAAAGCCATTCAACACATTACTAGGTAGTTCCAAACTTTCCCACAGTTTCCTGTCTTCTTCTGAGCCGTCCAAACTGTTTCAACCTCTGCCTGTTATCCAGTTCCAAAGTCACTTTCACATTTTCAGGTATCTTTTCAGCAGCCCTTCACTCTACTGGTACCAATTTACTGCATTAGTCCATTTTCATGCTGCGGATAAAGACATACCTGAGACTGGGCAATTTACAAAAGAAAGAAGCTTAATGGATTTACAGTTCCATGAGGCTGGGAGGCCTCACAATTATGGTGGAAATTGAAAGGTACATCTCATACGGAGGCAGACAAGAGAAGAGAAGAGAGCTTGTGCAGGAAAACTCCCATTTCTAAAACCATCAGATCTCATGAGACTTACTTGCTATCATGAGAACCATCATGGGAATGTCTTGCTCCCATGATTCAATTACCTCCCACTGGATCCCTTCCACAACACATGGGAATTCAAGATGAGATTTGGGCGAGGATACAGCCACACCACATCATAGGTCTTGTGAGATTTATGCTTTAAATAGTTTCTGTTTTGATGTGTTTCCAGAATTCGTTTCAAGATTTAGGGCTTCTTTTAGCAGTTCTTGTAGTGCTGGCCTGTTAGTGGTGAATTCTCTCTGCACTTGTTTGTCTGAAAACGCATGTATCTTTTCTTCATTGATGAAGCCTGGTTTCACTGGATACAAAATTCTTGGCTAATAATTGTTTTGTTTAAGGAGGCTGAATATAGGGCCCCAATCCCTTCTAGCTTGTAGGGTTTCTGTTAACCTGATAGGTTTTCCTTTATAGGTTACCTCGTGTTTTTGCTGCAAAGCTCTTAAGATTTTTTTCCTTTCTCTTGACTTAGCTATATGCCTAGGTGATTATCTTTTTTTTGATGAATTTCCCAGGTGTTCCTTGGGTTTGTATTTGGATGTCTAGACCTCTAGCAAGGCCAGGGAAGTTTTCCTTTATTATTCCCCCAAATAAGTTTTCCAAACTTTTAGATTTGTCTTCTTCCTCAGGGGCACCAATTATTCTTAGGTTTGGTTGTTTAACATAATCCCAAACTTCTTGGAGGCTTTGTTCATTTAAAAAATTCTTTTCTCTGTCTTTGTTAGATTGTGTTATTTTTAAAACCTTGTCTTCAACTCTGAAGTTCTTTCGTCTGCTTTTTTGAGTCTGTTGTTGAGGCTCTTCAGTAAATTTTGCATTTCTCTAAGTGTGTCCTTTATTTCCTGAAGTTGTGATTATTTTTTATGTATGCTATCTATTTCACTGAAGATTTTTTCCTTCATTTGTTGTATCATTATTTTTTAATTTCCTTTAGTCGGACTTCGCCTTTCTCTGGTGCCTCCTTGAGTAGCTTAATAATCGACCATCTGAATTCTTTTTTTCTGGCAATTCAGGGATTTCTTCTTGGTTTGGATCTGTTGCTGGCAAGCTAGTGTGATTTTGGGAGAGTGTTAAAGAACCTTGTTTTGTCATATTGTCAGAATTTTCTCTGGTTCCTTCTCATTCAGGTAGGCTATCTCAAAGAGAAGATCTGGAGCTCAAGGCTGCTGTTCAGATTCTTTTGTCTTATGGGGTACTCCCTTGATGTTGTACTCACCTTTTCCTAGGGATGTGGTTTGCTGAGAGCCTTATTGTAGTGATTGTTATTTCTCTTCTGGCTCTAGCCACTCAGTGGGCAACCAGGCTCCTGACTGGTACTAGGGGGTGTCTGCACAGAGTCCTGTGATGTGAACCATCTTCAGGTCTCTCAGCCGTGGATTCCAGCACCTGCTCTGGTGGAGGTGGCAGGGGAGTGAAATGGACTCTGTGAGCGTCATTAGTTATATTATTATTGTTTATTGCACTAGTTTTATGCTGGATGGCCTCCTGCTAGGAATTGGCACTTGCAGGAAAGCATGAGGTGTGGTAATATAGGGAGGATCTGACTGTGGATGGGGCCCTAGAACTCCCAAGAAAATATGATCTTTGTCTTTAGCTACCAGGGTGGGTGGGAAGAGCCATCAAGTGGAGGCAGGGTTAGGCATGGCTGAGCTCAGACTCTTTTTGGGTTGGGCTTTCTGCAGTATAGGCTTCATCCAGGTCACGTGCAACTTAAAAAGCTGGTCTCATTCCCACCACACACCCCCCTAACAGCACCGAGTTTGTTTCCAGGCAGTGGGCAAACAGGACTGAGAACTTGTCCCAGGATACCAGCCTCCAAACTGAGAAAGCAAGCAGGGCTTTTGCACCTCCCTGCCTGTCGAGTCTGCACACCGTATTCATGCTCTCTCCCGAGTTCTGGTCAGAAAAGTTCCTGTTCACTTGGAATTATTACACAATTCATCTGGAGGTTTCCTTCTCACTGTGGTCTTTTCCCAGTTCCTCTGGCAGCCTTCCCCAAGGACCTCTGAGAGACAAGTCAGAAATGGCTTCCCTGGGAACCAAGAGTGCCTACAGGTCTTTTCCTGCTTCTTCCTCTACCCCTGTATTTCACTCTGCTCTCTAAATTATCTCAGCTCCAGGTAAAGTCAAATTCTTCTCCTGTGATCTGGACCTTCAGTGAGGGTGTGTGTTCCGGGGCAGACAATCTCCCTTTCCCACTTTCACAGTTTGGGCATTCACAGTATTTGTGCTGTCTCCCAGGTTCTGTAGGAGCAATCTGCCTCCTTCATAGGGTCTGTGGATTCTCTTGGCTTTCCTGATATATTCCTGCAGTAGTTCTTGGAGCAAAAGTTTACGATGTGAGTCTCCACATGCTGCTTTTTCTGTCTGAGTTGGAGTTGTCATTTAGTTCTGCCTCCTATCTGCCATTTTTTTTGGATTTTAGGTATCCTTAGCATACTAGTCCACTTTCACACTGGTAATAAAGACATACCTGAGACTGGGCAATTTACAGAAGAAGGAGGTTTAACGGCCTCATGGCTCCATGTGGCTGGGGAGGCCTCACAATCATGGCTGAAACTGAAGGCATGTCTTACATGGCAGACAAGAGAAGAGAGTGTGTGCAGGGACACTCCCCTTTATGAAATCATCAGATCTCATGAGACTTCTTCGTGATCACGAGAATAGCATGGGAAAGACTCACCCCCTTGATTCAATTACCTTCCACTGGCTCCCTCCCATGATACATGGGAATTGTGGGAGCTACAATTCAAGATGAGATTTGGGTGGGTACATAGCCAAACCATATCACTAACCACAAAAAAAGGGATAACTATGAGAGGAGATAGATATGAAAATCTTTTTGATGGTAGTAATCATCTTACTATGTATATACATATATTCAAAAATCATGTTTTACATATTAAATATGGATAATAAAATATAAAATAAAGTTCCTTTTAAAAGGTAAAAAAGAAAACAAATTGACTTCATGTAAATCATACTGACTGTGGGAAATGGATTTGGATAGCAGCAGAGGAGGACCTATTCTTCTTCCTATTTTGGGTCCCTCTGAAGTCCCCCTAAGGTTTATGGGTTTTAATGGGCTGAGAGCAAGTCTAATGCAGCTGAAACTTCCTTAAAGTGCTGCAACACTAGATGAAAGCCAGCAGGAACAGGTTTCTCATTTCAGCCAAAGAGATTCAAAGGCTTGGGCAGAGGACATAACAAAGTTATCAGTTTTTTTTTCTTTTTCTTATAATGTGCTTTGTCTGAAAAACGAAAAACAAAAAACAAAAAACAAAAAAACCCCTACTTTTATAAATGCTAATCGACCGTAAGAGAAAATAGTTTATATGTACTCTCTGAGGCCAGAAATTAGTATTTGCAAATTGAGATGAAATAATTCCCTTAGGAAAAATACTTTTCTGATCATTTACAGATTTCGACTCTGGCATTTGTAGGCTTTTCATTCATGCCCTTATACATTCATTCATTTCACTCAGTCATTCATAGTAGCCTTTATCAAGTGCCTGCTGTTTTCTCAGTCTGCCTCTCCTATTATTTCTTTGAACAGCAACCTATTTAGAAGGCTGCTAAAAAGATTGGCAAGTTGATTGTTATTTTTAAGTGCAATCTGAATGCCGGAAATCTGAAGGTTGTTGGAAAGGGCTTTGGAAATAGGCTCATCATTCCTGCTGAGAATTTGCAGGGAGCCTTCTGAAAACTAATTGCCAGGGGAAATGCCACCTGCAAGTCTCTGTATTTCCTCTTACAAATTCACAAGGCATGCCTGGGATGGGACTCACACTGACCCTGCTTGCGGATTCACGTGGAGCCTCTTCTTGTCCTTTAGTTTCAGTTGTTTTTTTTTTTTTTTTTTTTGCCACGCAGGTCCTTGGCAGTTAACATTGCAGCTTCCCAGGTGACTGAGTAGGGAAGATTAGATACTTCTTATGAAAGTCAGCATAAAATAGAGATTTCAGAGACCAATGAAAGAGACATTTCCACAGCAGGTGTCTTGGCTGTTTTGATGTTCTTTCTTTTTGACAATAGAGAAACCAACTTCTTGGTTAAAAGTAATGCATAACTTCCCTGAGAAGCTGTATACAGTCAAGTATTCATGTTATATCAATGTACCTTCCCTGCCTATTAAATAAGATCCAACTGCGTCTTCGCATATGGAACGAGTTAGCCCAATTCTTTAGAGAAGATATAAAATTAATGAAATATTTAATTTATATTACATCATGCTAAATATTGTATCTGACCAAAATGTTCACTTGCTGACTAGTGATGAGGTACCATATAGAGATAATTTACATTTCTTCCTGAGAATTACAAGATGAAAGAATTATTTGTCCATATGATTACATTTATTCTAAATGTGTGGCGATGGAGAAAGAGCAACTTACAGAGCGTTTTGTGTGTCCTTTATGTAAAAATGATATGATAAAAAAGCATTAATTTATTAGTTCTCCATCTTAATTTGTCAGTGTAGATATTGGCTTTCCCCAAGACACTTAGGTATTTATTAGGAATTTCTATGTGAAATAAAATTATGTAATGAGTAAAAAATTGTATGTTTGTTGTATGTGTGAAGCTGAAGAATGAGTATGCATACATGCATATGGGTGCTTTAAATAAGTAGCAAAAAGGTTAAAAGTACTTTAAAAATAAATGTGCTAATTAAAAAATGTATTTGGCCTAAAGCATGTTTTTTCCTTTTATATAGATTTTTAAATTAGCATTTTGCTCAAGTATATTTCTTGGCACTTCTACTGGGCAGGCCTGCCTTATTCTACCAAAATTCTCCCTGAGTACTGAGCCTGCTATCCTCTGCAGCCTTGCTGCTTTAAAGTGTGATCTGAGGCCCAGTAATATCGACTTTTCTTGCAAGCTTGTTATAAATGTAGAATCTCAAACCCTGCTCCTCACCTAGTGAATCAATCTTCATTTTAGCAAAATCCTCATGTAATTCGCATGTACCTTAAAGTTTGAGAAGTGCTCCTCTTCAGAGCTGTTTTTAAAAATCAAACACATCATCAACACCTCCATACCTTTTCTTCTTCTTGTGTTCCTTGTCTCCATTAATGATATTGCAATCTTTCCAGTTAGCCAGACTGAATATGACAGTCATATTTGTCACTTCCATCTCTTATGTTCCTCACATCCCATCCATCTTCAAAGCCTAGCAGTTACACATTTTCAACATCTCTTGACTTTGTCATCTCCTTTCTTTTCCTACTTCTAATCTCCTTGTTCACAGTCTAGTAAGCTTTCATCAGACTGTTGAAGTCATCATGAAACTTGTGTTTTGTTTTTTGTTTTTGTTTGTTTGTTTTTGCCTCCAGACATTCTGGCTGTTTCTTTTAAAATTTGTTTTGATGACTGGAGACCACCTCCATTCTACTTGTTATTAGTATGTTAGCTTTCCTAAAGCATATGTCTGGCTGTACAATTTTCTGCTTAGAAATCTTCTCTGGCTACTTGTTGCCTACCAAAACATTTTTAAATCCTTTGTATGACATTCAGGAGCCTCTGAGATGTTTTTAAAAGCAACCTTTGACATGTCACTCAGAGTCTCTTCCCACCTGCCCTTTCAGCCTTATGAGATTATTTTCTTATTTTCCAAACATTTCCTGCTGCAGTGTTTTTCTTCATGTCTAAATCACTCCTCTCAAATAATCACAAATGCAAACATTAACTCCCTTCAAGGCCTTCTAAATCCCTTTTGTCCTTTCTCATCATTCACCATGTGCTTCAGCAGCATTATTAGAACATCTCCGTTCTCTACTCTGACCTAGTGAGCTTTGCGTTCATGTCTTACCTCCCCTTATTAATTCTCAGGTCCTTAAAGGCAGGCTCAATGTCTTGCTCTTCCCATAACTTGCCAAAGTGCCTAGCCAAGTGGTTTACAAAAACAAATATTCAATTAATACATTATAAGTGCAAAAGAATAGCAGCAGGGAAGAGGACTTGCTATGTTTCTGCAAAGAGACACCTTCAACATCAACAAACGTTTATTAAAGTATTAGTTAAAATCATCTAGTGATATCAACAGCTAGTGGTATGGAATAAACACAGTGGAAGAGTTAATTACTAGGAGGAGCTATCTATTTGTTATTAGTTCTACAATCTACTATTCCCTCATTGTCTCCTAGTTTCTGAGCACGGTTTTTGTATATCATCCATTACACTTTGCTGCAGTACACCAAAAGGTGCATTTTGCCTCTCACCATGACAGTTCTAATAGGGCATAAAGGTCTAATAATACAAGGTAGTTAACTCCATCTAGAAGCATAGGTTAAAGGCATTGCAAGAGTCACTGTGCTGGTAGCCTAGTTTCTTTGAAAAATGCACTTGATGGCAATTTCTGGTGGCAATCTTCCATAAGGTTCTGTGCATCAGTGTGAGAGTGTCTTAACCTAGAACCCCTTTGACGGCAAGAGAGTTCACACCC
This sequence comes from Mandrillus leucophaeus, assembly GCF_000951045.1. NCBI lineage: Eukaryota > Metazoa > Chordata > Mammalia > Primates > Cercopithecidae > Mandrillus > Mandrillus leucophaeus. The sequence continues at coordinate 1,877,480 of NW_012103576.1, forward strand.
TTTTTACAGGGTCCATTTTTGCTCATAGAGTGCTTCTCTGCTTTTTTTTATTAGTAAGAAAACCATGTTATTAAAATGATGCTGATATATTTTTTTTCACAGAAACTCGTTTGGAACCTACTTGGTGCCAGGCAATATTCAAAGAATATTGCATATATTATCTCATTTGATTTTTACCAGAACATGTCAAACTCATTCTGCAGATGAGATAACCACAGATCACACTTAGGTCAAGAAAGTAGAAATTAAATATTCAACTGGCTGATTTGAGTGCCTACATTCTCATCTTGTTGTTATTGATGAGAATGATCATAATTTTTTTTTTTGTCTGACAAAACATCTTGATCTGATAGGAGGGAGTAACAGAAATTTGGTACTTTCAGGAATTTCTGATATATTCAAGACATAGAAACTCCTGTTTGTCTCTTCCTGCATGTATTATTCCTCAAGAATTTTCCTAAGGAGGACCGTAAACATTCTGTTTCTGCTTAAGGTTACCTCATTGCTTTGTTGTGGGTCAAAACGCAGTTTGTTCATTTTCGTTGTTACTGCACAATTTTAGCTTTTGGCCTCCAGGATCTGCCATTGTTATGTTACTATTTGTAACTCATTCTTTACCCAATTCTCACATTAACTAAGCTTTTAATTTCATTTCTGACTGCTCATTATAATGAGAGAATATGTATTTCAATAGCAACATCAAACACTATGTCTTAGCTCTTCTTCTGCAGGTCCAACGTGGTGAACAACTTCTCTGCTCTTCTCTTGCTCTTAGATTTGTCCTGCACATTTGTGAGTTTCTGATCTCCAACTCAGCTTCCTGATAATAGTCCTGGTCCCCATAATTTTATCATTGTGGTCAACCCAAAGATTTAGTTAGCTAAAGGGAAGCACAAAGACTTCTCTATCTGTCCATTATAATTTGCTACTCTCAGTAATTTTTTAATGGCACACTTATATATTTAAGACTCAAACCTAATAGACATCTACAGAACTCTCCACCCCAAATCATCAGAATATACATTCTTCTCAGCACCACATCGCACTTATTCCAAAATTGACCACATAGTTGGAAGTAAAGTGCTCCTCAGCAAATGTAAAAGAACAGAAATCACAACCAACTGTCTCACAGACCACAGTGCCATCAAATTAGAACTCAGGATTAAGAAACTCACTCAAACCGCACAACTACATGGAAACCGAACAACCTGCTCCTCAATGACTACTGTGTAAATAATGAAATGAAGGCAGAAATAAAGATGTTCTCTGATACTCATGAGAACAAAGACACAACATATCAGAATCTCTGAGACACATTTAAAGCAGTGTGTAGAGGGAAATTTATAGCACTAAATGCCCACAAGAGAAATCAGGAAAAATTTAAAGCAACTTCATTACTCCCCTCAATTGATAGACCTTATTAACCATCCATCATTAATGTATGCCAGTCTCCTTGACAAAATGCAAATATTGGAATCTCAAGCAAATGTTTACAAGATGAGGAGGTAGGATCTCAGAATGGCAATATGCAAATGAGAAATTTTATATTTCTATCATCTTGTGGGATTATCCACTGGGAAAATTGTAAGATCATTTGTATCTCTTATTGACCATTATTTGGAATTTGATGTATGGAAACAAATTGTATAAGTTAGAGTATATTAATACAGTATGGAATGCTGGCTAGTGATTGTTATATAGAACCTCTACTGTAGTACCACCAAGAGTCATTAGATACACAGTTTTTAAACAGATACAGAACAATTTTGAATAAAGTGACATGTGTTTTGGCCACTCTTTCTTTTAAAATTTGTTTTGATGACTGGAGACCACTTTGAACAATTTGGATTCACAAACTCTGTCATAAAAAAGAAGGATAAACATTCTACTATATGCAGATGATTTGATTTTACTGCAGAAAACTAAGATTAATTTCAAAAGGCACTGTTCCTGCTGTCTAAATACTGTCAGTGCTAATGGCTTCAGATCAGCTCTCCCAAAATCCAAGCCATTATTTTTAGTAGAAATCTTCCAATATTTAAGTGGCTTATGAATAACAGCCTTATACAGCATGACCATGTATTTGGTTATGACTATGTATTAGTTACACTGGAATCATTGGCATATGTATTCTCTCTGTAAATTCACCAAGAAATTATATTGTTTTGCTTTTGCTTTAAATGGGTTGTTCTATAATTGCTTTGTTGAGGTTTTTTAAAAACTACTGTAGTGGGTAATTAGTAATACTTACTTTAGAAATACTGAACACTAGAATAATTGCAGATATGCCGTATGAGTGTAGTTTAAAAATTATATGTTTTTAAATTAATAGACTATTTTTAAGAAGAGTTTTAGGTTTACAGAAACAATCGAACAGAAAGTACAGAGTTCCCATATACTTCCCTAGCCCCCTGAGATAATTTCCCCTATTGACATTTTGCATTAATATGGTACATCTGTTATAATTGATATACAAATATGGATGCAATGTTAACTAAAGTTCATAGTTAGCATTAGAGTTACTCTTAGTGTTGTACATTCTATGGATTTTGACAAATGTATACTGATATGTATCCACAATTACAGTATAATACAGAATAATTTTATTGCCCTAAAAAATCCTCCTTACTCCATCTATTTATCCCTCCACCCCTTTCTTCCAAATCCTGGCAACCACTTACGTTTTTACTGTTTTCATCCTTTTCCCTTTCCTGTATAGTTGGAATCATAGTGTGTTGCCTTTTCAGATTGATTTCTTTGACTTAACAATATGTTCTTAACATTCATCTACATTCTTTAGTACCTTGGCAACTTGTTTCTTTTTATTGCTGAATAATATTCTATAGTATGAACGTACCACAGTTTATCCACTCAACTATTGATACTGAAAGGCATCTTGGTTGCTTTCAAGTTTTGGCAATTACGAATAAACATGCTGTAAAGATTTGTGTGCAGGTTTTTGTGTGAGCAGTTTTCTTCTTTTTTTTTTTAATTATATAAATGTAAGGGGAACAAGTTCAACAACTAATTTCGGTAAATACTAAGGGATACAATTGCTGGATCATATGGTTAAGAATACGTTCAGTTTTGTAAGAAACTGCCAAACTGTTTGCAAAAGTGACTATACCATTTTGTATTCCCAATCAGAGTTACTGTTGTTCCACATCCTCATCAGCATTCAGTATTGTCAGCGTTATAAATTTTAGCTATTTTAATATCTGTATAGTATCTCATTTTAATTTGCAATTCGCTGATGACATGATATTGAGCATCTTTTCATATGCTTATTTGTTATTCGTGTATCTTTTTTACTTACATTTTTAAATTTTAATTTTCTAATTTTTAATTGAAAAAATAAAGATTGTATATATTTTACATTTATGGGTTACAACGTGGTGTTTTGATGTATATTTGCATTATGGAATGACTAAATCAAGCTAGTTGACAAATCCATCACCTTACATCCTTCTCATTTTTTTCATAATGGAAACATTTAAAATTTAGTTTTAGCAATTTTAAAATACATAAATGCATTATTATTTATTATAATCAACATTCTGTATGATAGATCACTAAAGCTTATTCCTCCTGTCTAACTGAAATTCTGTACCCTTTGATCAAGACATCTGCTTTCCTCGCCTATTGCCCTCTCTCAGCCTCTGGTAATCATCATTCTACTCTTTCCTTCTATGAGTTTGACTTTTTTAGATTGCACATTTAAATGAGATCATGTGGTATTTTTATTTCTGTGCCTAGCTTATTTCGTGTAACATAATATTCTCTAGTTTCATCTGTGTTGTCACAAATGACAGGATTTCCTTCTTAAGGCTGAATAGTATTCCGTTGTCTATATGTACTATATTTTCTTTATCCATTCATCTGATGATGGACACCTAGGTTGATTCCTTATTTTAGCTATTGTGAATAATGTCGTAATGAACATGGGGTTGCACATATCTCTTTGACATACTGATTTTATATTTTTGGGATATGTACTTAGAAGTGAGATTTCTGGATCATATGGTAGTTGTATTTTTAATTTTTTTGAGAACCTTCATAGTGTTTTTCATAATGACTGTATTGATTTACATTCCCACCAGCAGTGCACAAGTGTTCCCGTTTCTCTACACCCTCACTGGCACTTGTTATGTCTTGTCTTTATGATAATAGCCGTTATAACAGGTGTGAGGTGATATCTCATTGTGGTTGTAATTTGCATTTCACAGATGATTAGTGATGATGAGCATTTCTTCGTGTACCTATTGGCCATTTGTACAGCTTATTTTGAGAAATGCCTATTTAGGTCCTTTGCCCATTTTTAAATTATGTTATTTGTTGTTGTTGTTGTTTGCTATTGAGTTGAGTTTCTTATATATTTTTAATATTCGCTTTTTATCATATATAAGGTTTGCAAATACTTTCTTTCAATCTCTGGGTTTTCTCGTCACTCTTTTTTTTTTTTTTTTTTCCTGTGCTGAAGCTTTTTAGTCTGATGTAACTTCATTCATTTAATTTTGGTTTTGTTGCCTGTGCTGTGTATCTTCTAAGGTGAGGTATCTGTGCAGATTTGTGTTTTTAAAATTTCATTGACTGTGTTCTTATTGTTGAGTTATCAGATGTCTTTCGGTATATACCAAAATATACCAAAAGACATCTGATATTGAGTTGAATACCATATTTTGAATACCAACTCTTTATTTGATATGTGTTTTGCAAATATTTTTTTTTCCCAGTCTGTGGCTTGTCTTTTCACACTCTTTACAGTGTCTTTCATAGAGCAGAAGCTTTTAATTTTAATGAAGTCCAACTTGTTCATTTTTTATTTCATGGATCATGTTTTTGCTGTTGTATCTAAAAAGTTATCACCAAGCCCAAGGTCATCTAGAATTTCTCCTATGTTATCCTCTAGATGTTTTATGGTTTTACATTTTACATTTAGCTCTATAATCCATTTTGAGTCATTTTGTGAAGTGTTTAAGATCTGAGTCTAGGTTCGTTTTGGGCGGCAGGTGTTTGTCCAGTTGTTCCGTCATCATTTCTTGTAAAGGCTGCAATTTCTCTATTGAATTGGTGTTGTTCCTTTGTCAAAAATCACTTGATTATATTCATGTGAGTCTATATCAGGGCTCTCTATTCTGTTGCATTAATCAATTGTTCATTCCTTTGCCAATACCACACTGTCTTAATTACTATGGCTTTACATTAAGTTTTGAAGTTGGGTAATATGAGTCCTCTTACTGTTTTTCTCCTTCAATATTGTGTTGACTATTCTGAATCCTTTGTCTTTCCACATAAACTTTAGAATCAGTTTGTTGATATCCACAAAATAACTTTCTAAGATTTTGATTGGGATGGCATTGAATCTCTAGATCAAGGTGGGAAGAATTGAAATCTTGACAATATCGAATTTCCCTATTCATATGCATGGAATATCTCCATTTATTTAGATTTCCTTCGATTTGCTTAATCAGTTTTTTAGTTTTCCCAGTATAAATCTGGTACATATTTTGGTAGAATCATGCCTAAGTATTTCATTATTTTATGCTCATGTAAATGTTAATGTGTTTTTAATCTCAGATTCTAATTTTTTATTGCTGGAATATAAGAAAGAAATTGACTTTTACATTTCGGCCATGTATCTTGCAACCTTGCTATAATAGTTTCTTATTTCCAAGACTTTTTTGTGGTTGATTCTTTGGGATTTTCTATATAGCCAAACATGTTATCTGTAAACAGAGACAATTTTATTTCTTTCTTCCCAATTTGTATACTTTTTATTTCCCTTTTTTGTCTTATTACACTAGATTGGACTTCCAGTATGATGTTGAATAGTAGTGGTAAGAGAGATCAACCCTTACGTGTTCCTGATAATAGGAGGAATGCAACTGGTTTGTCACCATTAAGTCTGTGTTAGCTGTAGGTTCATTCAAGTTGAAGAAGTTCTCTCTATTCCTAGATTTCTGAGAGTTTTTATGATACATCCATGATGGATTTTGTCAAATGTTTTTTCTACATCTATTAATATGATCATACGATTTTTCTTCTTTAGCCTATTGATATGATCAATTACAATGATTTTTGAATCTTGAACCAGGCTTGTATATCTGGAATAAATCTCACTTGGTTATGGTGTATAATTGTTTTTATACATTGTTATATCCAATTTGCTAATATTTTTTGATGATTTTTGCATCTATGTTCATCAAAGGTATTGGTCTATAGTTTTCCTCTTTTTAAAATGTCTTTTTCTGGCTTTGATATTAGGGTAATGCTGGTCTCATACAACGGATTAGGAAATATTCCCTCTGCCTCTATTTTCTGTTAGAGATTGTAGAGAACTGATATAATTTCCTTGTTAAGTACTTGGTAGAATTTACTGCTGATTCTATATGGGCCTAGTCCTTTCTGTTTTGGAGGGTTACTAGTTATTGAATCAACATCTTTAATAGGTTAGGCCTATTTAGATTATCTTTTTCTCTTTGAATGTAGTTTATATCTTTGGTAGTTTGTATCTTTAAAGGAATTGGTGCATTTCATCAAGGTTATCAACTTTGTGGATATGAGTTGCTCATAATATTCCTGCATTATCCTTGGAATCAGTAGTCTGTGGAACCAATAGTGATGGCTCCTATTTCATTTATTTGTGTGTATTTTTTTTTTTTTGACAAACCCTCACTCTGTCACCCATGCTGGCGTGCAGTGGCACAGTCTTGGTTCACTGCAACCTCTGTCTCCTGGGTTCAAGTGATTCTCGTGCCTCAGCCTTCCAAGTAGCTGGGATTACAAGTGCATGCCACCATGCCTGACTAATTTTTGTATTTTTAGTAGAGACAGGGTTTTGCCATTTTGGCCAGGCAGGTCTTGAACTCCTGACCTCAAGTAATCCGCCTACCTAGGCATCCTGGAGTGCTGAGATTACAGGCATGAGTCACCACGCCCCCTCCCCTCCGCCATTTCGTTTCTGATGTTGGTAATTTGTGCCTCCTTTCTTTCCTTAGTTGAGCTGGATGAGGTTTTATCCACACTACTTATCAAATGTATCATGTATCAAATTTACCAGATTTATTCATCTTTTCAATAACTGGCTTTTGAGTTCCTTGATTTTCTCAATTGATTCCCTATTTTTAATTTCATTGATTTCTGCTCTAATTTTTGTTTTCTTTTGCTCACTTTGAATTTAATTTTCTCTTTTTTTTCTAGTTCCCCAAGATGGCAGTTTAGATTATTGATTTTTAGATGTTCCTTCTTTTCTAATATATGGATGGATTAAATACTATAAACTTCCTTCTAAACACTACTTTTGCTGCATCCCATACATTTTTGTAAGTTGTATGTTCATTTAGTTCTAAATATTTTTAAGCTTTTCTTGTAAATTCTTCTTTGATCCCTGTGTTATTTAGAAATACGTTAATCTCCATGTATTTCAGGGTTTTCCAACTATCTTTCTGCTATTGATATCAAATTTAATTCCATTGTGGTTGAGAACATCTGTTGTATAATTTCCATTCTTTTAAATTTGTTAAGCTGTATTTTATGTCTCAGACTGTCGTTTAACTTGGTAAATATTCTTTATGAGCTAAAGAAGAACCGTTCTTTGGGTGAAGTTTTCTTTAGGTTGCAATTAGATCCAGCTAATTGATTTTGCCATTCAGTTCAACTATGTTCTGATAGAATTTCTGTCTGCTGGATTTTTCAATTACTGATAGAGGCATGTTGAACTATAGTAGTAGATTCATCTATTTCTCCTTACATGTCTATCAAGTTTTTTACCTCACATATTTTGACCCTCTGTTGTTAGGTACATACACATTAAGGATTGTTATGTCTTCTTTAAAATTTGACCCCTTTATCACTATGTAATACTCTTCCTTACCTCTGACTATTTTCTTACTCTGAAGTTGGATTTGTTTGAAACTAATATAAGTACTCCAGCTTTTTCCAATTAGTATTTGCACGATATGTGTATTAGTCCATTCTTGCATTGCTTTAAAGAACAACCCAAAATTGTGTAATTTATAAAGAAGAGGTTTAACTGGCTCATAGTTCCACAGTCCGTACAGAAAGCATGGCTGCGGAGGCTTCAGGACACTTAAAATCATGGTGGAAGGCAGAGGGGAAGGAGGCACATCTTCACATGGCTAAAGGAGGAGGAAAAGTGGGTGAAGCGGGAAGTGCTATACACTTTCAAGCAACCAGATCTCATGAGAACTCACTCACTACCACAAGAACAGCAAGTGGGATCCCCTATGAGTCAATCACCTCCCACCTGGCCCCTCCTCCAACACTGAGCATTGCAATTCGAAATGAGATTTGGGTGGGGACACAGAGCCAAACCGTATTAATATGTTTCTTCATCACTGTACTTTTATCTGTGCCTTTATATTTAAAGTGGGTTTCTGTACACAACACACAGTCAAGTCTTGTTTTTCTTAATCAACTCTGACACTTTCATTTTTTAATTGGTATATTTAGACCATTGACATATAAAGTAATGATTGATGTACTTAGATTAGTAGCTGGTATATTTGTTATTGTTTTCTAATGGTCACTCTTGCTCTTTTTTTCTTTTTTGTCTTCCACTGTTTTTCAGTTTTCTCTGGCTTGATTTTTTCATATAATTCAATTTTTTCTCATCTCTTAGCACATCAGTTTTAATTCTTTGCAAAAACCATTTTAGCGATTACCCTTGAATTTGTAATGTAAATTTTACATGTCCTCTTTATATAACAAAGTAGCTCTGATTTCTTCCTCCCATACCTTATAACATTACCAAATTTCATTTCACATTTCATAAGTGATAAATACTGAATACATTATTGCTATAATTTTTTGAACAAATCGTTATCTCATAAAGATAAGAAAAACAATATTATTTTATCTACATTTATTCCCTCTGTAAATTTTTTATTTCTCTATGTAGATCCAAGTTTTTGACTTATATAATTTTCCTTCTTTCTGAAGAATTATTTTAATACTTCTTGCAATGCAGTTCCACTGGCAACAAATTACCTCAATGTTTGTTTGCCTGAGAAAGTCTTTATTTCCCTTAACTTTTGAAGGCCATTTATTCTGGCTACAGAATTCTAGGTTGGTGATGTTTTTCTCTTAATATGTTAAATATTTTACTGCATTCTCTTCTGGCTTGTATGGTTTCTATGGTTTCTGAAAAGAAGTTCAATGTAATTTTATCCTTGCTCTTCTGTGGGTAAGGTGGATTATTTTAGCCCTTTCTGGCTTCTTTCAAGATTTTTTCTTTGTCTTTGATTTTCTTCAGATTAAATGTGATCCATCTAAATGTTTTTGGTATTCATCATGCTTGTTGTTCTCTGAGCTTCCTGGATTTGTGGTTTTGTGTTTATCATTAATTTGGGGGAAATTGTTAGTCATTATTGTTTCAAATAATTCTTCTAGTTCTTTATTTCATTTTTCTCAATCTTGTGTTCCTATTATGCATATATTGCACATTTACTAGTTGTCCTACAGTTTTTGAATAATGTGTTCTGTATTTTTCTCTTTGCATTTCCGTTTTAGAAACTTCTATTATCATTCTTCAAGTACATCATTTTTTCCTTGCCTGTGTCCAGCCTATTGATAAGCCCACCAAAGATGGGCAATCAACAAGAAGTAAAGACTCTTTACTTCTGTTCTAGTGTTTTTGATTTCTAACAGTTTCCTTTGATTCTTTCTTAGAGATTCAATCTCTCTTTTTACATTACTTATTATTGCATATTGTCTATTTCCCTATAAAGTCTTTAGCATGTGAATCATAGTTGTTTTAAATTCCTTGTGTGATTATTCCAATATCTCTGCCATATCTGAGTGTTTCTGATGTACTGTCTTATCTCTTCGACCTGTGTTTTTTAGTCTCATAATTTTTCATAAATTTTTGTTAAAAGGGAGGGGAATATCACACACCGGGGCCTGTCAGGGGGTGGGGGGCTGCGGGAGGGATAGCATTAGGAGAAATACCTAATGTAGATGACGGGTTGATGGCTGCAGAAAACCACCAAGGCACATGTATACCTATGTAACAAACCTGCATGTTCTGCACATGTATCCCAGAACTTAAAGTATAATAAAATTTTGTTTAAGTATTCCTTGTAATTTTTTGTTGAAAGCTGAATATGATGTACTCGCTAAAAGGAACTGAGGTAAATTGGCCTTTAGTGTGAGCTTTGATATTTATCTTGATAGGAGTCAGGTTGTATTAACTGTTTTCTGGAGCTGTAAATGTCAGAGGCTCAAATTTCATTTAGTGTCCTTGTTTTTGAGGCTCCTATTATCTTTGGACTTCTCTAGAGACTTTTAAAAATAAAGTCTGTGACATGTAGTTCTTTCCATTGTAATTCTCTCTTAATATGCAGTAGCCCTACTGATGTGGAGGTAAAGTGTGAATGGAGGCAAAGTTTGGTGTAATCCTGAGTATGTTTTTGTCTTAGTCTAGTTGGACTACAAATACCTTAGATTGGGTAATTTATAAACAACAGAAATGTGTCGCTCACAGTTCTGTAGACTGGGAAGTACATCAACTTGCTAACAGGTTCAGTGTAAGGTGAGGGTGCCCTCATAGAGGGCACCTTCTAACTGTATCTTTACATGGCAGAAGGGACAAACAAGCTCCCTTTAACTTTAAAAAGTTAAATTTTTTTTTATTTTCTTTTTTTAAAAAAATTTATTTATTATTATTATACTTTAAGTTCTAGGGTACATGTGCATAATGTGCAAGTTTGTTACATATGTATCCTTGTGCCATGTTGGTGTGCTGCACCCATCAACTCGTCAGCACCCATCAACTCGTCATTTACATCAGGTATAAAAAGTTAAATTATTAATCCCATCCATGAAGCAAGAGCCCTTATGACCTAGTCAACTCCCAAAGGCCCTACCTCTTAGTACTATTACCTTGGGGGTTAGATGTCAACATATGAATCTGGAGGAAACAAAAACATTCAGACCATAGCAATCTCAGTCTTTTAGTGAGCCAGTTTCTCTGGAATTTGACCTTCAAAATTGATTTTCAGTTAGTCTCACCTTCTTTAGGTGAGACAGAGTGTCTAGGTGGGGATTAAGTTGGATATTTCCTTTCCCCCAGTTTGGTTAGTTTCTGGTAAATCTCCAATTGGTTAAGCTTTAGAAAAATCGTTTTCCTTGAGGATTGGCCTTGTTAAAAAGGACAAAATGCTCTGGGAATATTATACAATGACTTTTCTCCCGTCCCTGCCAGAGGAACAAGTGAATTTTTCTCAGGTCTTCACTGTGAGTACCGGTGTGCCCCCGACCCTTCAACAAGGACTTAGCCCTGTGAATTTTTCATTCTCAAACTTACTCACACTGAGTCTCCAGTAGTTCACTAATTACAGTTTAAGATTATCTGCCCCAGTACTAGTTCCTATGGAGATTTCTGCTCCAGTAAGTTGGGATTCTCTGTATCTGCTTGCCCAACTCTCTAATTTTGGAATTATTGATTTGCCCTGTGATATCAATGCTCTTATGGATCTAAGAAGAGCTGCTGATTTTAGTTTGTTCAGCTTTTCTCTTATTGTGAGGATGGGAGTAATTATTTACATGTCAGATTGGAAAATAGAAGCCCTCAAATTGCATCATAAAATGAAGATTATTGCTCATCTGAGTAGTTGCCACATGAGAAAAAATAAGAATAAAAGATGGAGGAATATCATTAAGAATAGTAATGTTTGTGCCATTTTAACTTACCTTGGTCACTTTCCCTTTTCTCTAATTTCTCTGTAGTCTTGAAAATCAACAGTCTCATGATCATGGTAGGTGTAAAAAGCAGCAGCCTAAAAGTAACTGGAGGGATAGAGAAAGGTTTTGGATTTCTCTAAAAGTTCAATTCTAGGGGAGACTTCACTATTTGGACTTTCTTGGAGCTCTTTGAAAAGGTCTACCACAGGCTTTTTCTTTATTTGACCTGACTCAAAGACACCTCTGTGTGAACAGCATCGTACACAAGACAATTGTTGAAAACAACCAATACCAATTGTTTAACATTGCTACTGCTTGAGATGATTATATAAATTGGGGCAAATGAAAAGCTGATCAAAAGTCTTAAAAGGAAAAACTGGGGAGCAAGGCATCCAAAAGCTCCAATATATTCCTAGAATTCTAGAAGATCATATGCATGTGTGGAACCGTGTCCATGCCCAGGGAAGACTAAGAAGGCCCTAAACTTACACCTCTGGCAGACCTGAAAGCTGTGCACGAGGATGAAATTAAAAGGTAAAGAAATGTAAACTGCCTGCCAGAGCACGTAAAGAGTACCCCCCAACACATATCTTAAATCAAAGACACAAATAAGTTAAAAGTAAAGAGGGGATAAAGACACCCTATGCAAACAATAACCAAACTAGAACGGGCACACTATTAAAATGTTTACAGAAAAATAGGCTTTAATACAAAAACTGCTACTAGAAATGAAGAAGGACATTTTATAATGATAAGAAGATCAATCCACCAAGAAGACATAGTGATTATAAGTATATAGGCACTTAACAGAGTCTGAAAATAAGTGAAGCAAAAACTGACAAAATTGAAGGGAGAAACAGACAATTTAAAAATAAAAGTTGGAGACTTCAATGGTCTACTTTCAATAATAAGTTCAACAACTATACAGAATGTAAAGAAAGAGAAGACTTGAAACACAACAAAACAGCTATTCCTAGCAGACATCTATGGATCCCTCCACACAACAAGAACAGAAAACAGATTATTTTCAAGTGCATATCGAGTAGCATCCAGGATAGATTATATGCTAACCAATAAAAAAGTTTCACCATTTTAAAAATACTGCAATAATATGAAGTTCTCCAATCGCCACTGAATGAAATTAGAACTCAATAGCAAAAAAGTTTATAGATTAAAAATATGTAGAGATTGAATGACACAATCTCTTTCCAATAGGTCAAAGAAAAAAAGTCACAAAGGAAATCAGAAAATACTTTGAGACTAATAAAAACAAAAGCACAACCTGACAAAATTATATGATGCAGCTAAAGTTGTATTTAGAAATTTAAGGTTGTAAATCTCCATATTAACAAAGAAGAACCTCAAATTAATAACCCAAACTTCTACTTTAAGAAAGTAGAAAAAGAAGAGCAAACTAAACCCATAGCAAGTAGAAGAAAGGAAATAATACATAATATACAGAAATAAATGAAATAGAGAATAGAAAAGCAAGCAAAAGAGGAAAATCAATGAAACCAAAAGTTGATTCTTCAAAAATATTACAAAATTGACAGAAGTTTAGGATACAGGCCAAGAAAAAAGAGAAAATTTCTAAAATAATGAATTAGAGGGTTGGCATTACTAGCAGCCTTACAGAAATGAAAATAATTATTAGGGGATACTATTAACAGTTGTACACCAGCAAGTTACATAATCTAGATTAAAAGGACAAATTCATAGAAGAGTACAAACTACTGAAACTCACTCAAGAAGAAATAGAAAATCTGAATAGACTTATAATGAGTAGCAATCAATTAGCTATCCATAAAGAAAATCCTAAGCTTAATGCCTTCACAGGTGAATTCTACCAAGCACTTAAGGAAAAATTAACATAAATCCTTGTCAAATTCTGCAAAAAGTGGAAGAGGAAGGATTGTCCAACTTATTCTGAGGAGAGTATCACATTGGTTTTAAAGTAGACAAGACACATCATAAAAAAGAAAACTACTGACCAATAATAACACTTATGAATATAGATGAAACAATTTTCATCATAATACTAGCAAACCAAATTTGGCGATACCAAAAAGGATTACGCATCATTCCAAGTTAGGCTTACTGTATAAATACAAAAGTGGTTCAACATATGAAAATAAATCAATGTAGTATACCATATTCAAAGAATAAAGGACAAAAAATATCATAGATTCATCTCAATAGACACAGCAAAATTATTTGAGAAAATTCGACAGCCTTTCATAATGAAACAAAATAATAATAGAAAGGAACATTATTTAACTTAATAAAGGCCATTACAAAAAAACCATAGCTAACATCATACTTTCCCCATGAGATCAGGAAGCTTTCCCCATGAGATCAGGAAGACAAGGATGTTCCTTCTCACTACTTCTACTCAACATTGTAGTCTAGATTCTAGCCACGGCATTTAGACAAGAAAATTAAATAAAACTCATACAGATTGGAAAAGAGGAAGCAAAGCTACCTCTATTCACAGACAATACAATCTATATAGCAAATACTAAGGAATACGTGCGTGCGCGCGCACGCGCGCGCACACACACACACACACACACACACACAAACTAGTAAAGCCAGTAAACAAGATCAGCAAGGTTGTGGGTATCAACATCAATATACACAATCAATTGTATATTTATACACTAGCAATAAAAATCCAAAAGCAAAATAAGAACAATTTCATTTGCAATAGTATCAAAAGAATACAATACTTAGGAGTAATTTTAAAAATATGTGCAAGAGTTGTATACTAAAAACTGTAAAATATTATGTTTTACAGTTTTAACAAAAGAAATGTTAAAAGACCTGAATAAAAGTTTCATGAATTGCAAAATTTGATATTAAGCCAAGCGTGGTGGCTCACGCCTGTAACCCCAGCACTTTGGGAGGCCAAGGTGAGTGGGTCATTTGAGGTCAAGAGTTCGAGACCAGCCTGACCAACATGGTGAAACCCCATCTCTACTAAAAATACAAAATTAGCTGGGTGAGATGGCTCATGCCTGTAATCCCAGCTACACAGTAGGCTGAGGCAGGAGAATCGCTTGAACCCAGAAGGCGGAGGTTGCAGTAAACTGAAATCATGCCATTGCACTCCAGCCTGGGACAGAGCGAAATTCCGTCTCAAAAAAAAAAAAAAATTAATATTAAAACGACAATACTTCACAAACTGATCTGCAGATTCAACACAGTACTTATCAAATTTCACCTACCAGTTTTTCAGAAATTGGAAAGCTGATTCTAAAATTCACATGGAAAGACGAGGGGACCACAATAACCAAAACAACCTGAAAAAGAATAAGGTTAGAGGCTTACCATTTTAGATTTCAAAATGTTTTACAAAGCTACAGTAATGGTAAGACAGTGTGCATAGATCAATGGCATGCAACTGAGGGTCCAAAAATAAACTCACACTTCTATGGTACATTTAGTTTTCAACAAGAATGAGGAGAAAATCCAATGGGGAAAGAGTAGTCTTTCAATAATTGGTTCTGGAACAACTGGATATCTACATGCAAAAGAATGATGTTGGACTCTTACTTCACACCATACAAAAAATTAACTTAAATGAGATCAAAGGCCTTATTATAAAAGCTAAAACTATAAAACCTAGGTGTCTTAGATAAAAATCTAGGTGTAGATCTTCATCAACTTAGGTTAGGCAATGGTTTGTTAGATGCTGCACTGAAAACACTAGCAACAACAATAACAACAACAAAAAGAAAAATTCTGTTTTGTCAAAGTTGAAACTATGCCTCAAAGAATACTATCAAGAATGTGAAAAGACAATGAATAGGCTGGAAGAAAATATTAACATATTATATATCTGATAAGGAACTTGTATTCAGAATGTATAAAGAATTTTTGCAACTCAATAATAAAAAGATAAATAACCCAATTAAAAATGGGCGAACCAAATCCCCATGACGCAAGCTGACCTATATAACAAACCTGTCCACCTGCCCCTGAAGCTTAAATAAAAATTAAAAGAAAAAGAAAAGGGCAAAGTGGGAGTTTGAGACCAGCCTGGATAACATTGGGAGATCCCATCTCCTACAAAACATAAAAAAATTAGCCAGGTGTGGTGGCATACATCTGTAGTCTTGGTTATTAGGGAGGCTGAGGTGGAAAAATCACTTGAGCCCAGGAGTTTGAGATTACAGTGAGGTATGATCATGCCACCTCACTCCAGCCTGGGCAACAGAGTGAGATCTTGCCTCTGTCTCTTAAAAAAAATAAGCCAAGGATTTGAGTAGACGTTTTTCTGAAGAAGATATGTGGATGGCTAGTAAGCACAAGAAAGGATGCTAAACATCATCGGCCATTAGGGATGTGCAAATAAAAACCACAACAAGATACCATTTCACATCTACTAGAATGACTATAATAACAAGACAGACAATAGCATTTGGTAGCAAGAGTGGAGAAATGGAACCCAGTACATTTTTGGTGCAAATGTTAAATGGTGCATTTACTTTAGAAAATAGTTAGACAGTTCCCCAAAAAGTCAAACAGAAAGTTATCACAGGACTCAGCAACTACACTTCTAGGTATATACATAAAATAATTTAAAACATATGTTCACAAAAAAATTTGTGCATGAATGTTTATAGTAGTATTAATCATAATAATACTAGTTATTGGGAAAAATAAAAATTTCCATCAAGTGATGAATGGCTCAACAAAATTTGGTATATCCATACAGAGGCATATTATTCAGTCATAAAAAGGAATGAGTTACTGATATATGCTACAACATGTATAAACCTTGAATACATGTGAATACTATGAGAAGTCAGTTACAAAAATCAAGATACTATATTCTTTCATTTATATGAAGTGTCCAGAATAGACAAATCTATAGAAACAGAAAGTAGATGAGTGGCTGGAAGGATGCGCAGAATAAAGAATGACTGCTAATGTGTCTGGGGTGGCTTTTGGGGGTGATGAAAATACTGTCAAATTAAATACTGGTGATGGTCACACAACCTTGTGAATATATTTAAAACCATGGAATGGTACAGGTTATTTTTTTTTAATTAAGAGAAATATATTGGGCTATGTCATAGAACTTTAGGACTTTGTCAGCCCATTTGCTTATATTTTGCAGAATATGCAATATGTGGCCATCCATTCAGAAATAATTAAGTAATCTGGGTAATTTTCATGACATGATAGCTACTTCAAAGCTAGTTAGGAAACTATTAACACTTAAGAGGTGGTCCTTAACTGGCAACCTGGAAAATATTTAGCTCAATTGGTCATCAGAGACTACAGTCTTTAATTTTTGCTGCTCATATCTTACCTAAAATTGAGATGTGAGAGGGAAAAGTGATATGTATAATAGCTTAAATGAAATATATTACATTTGCCTCTCCAGATTTGTATTTTAGCAATCAAACTGAATCATCAGAGGGATGTATATTTAGACCACATTATTTTGTCTTTTCATAGAATTACTTTAATGAAATTACCCTTTGACATATGCTCTCAGCCTACACTGAAGTATATCATTAAAACGATTCCAAGAAACTAGCTACTTATTGTACTTTACTGACAGAATGCTTTTGAGGATTGTTTTCTATGACACATTTTCCAATTTTCTAAAGACCCACTGCACAAATTTCTCTCCGCATTTTATACCAGGAAAACTGTTTCCCATGAAAACTTTGTTTCATAATACTTTTGTGAACACTGGAACTCTTGTCTCTAATTGTATTTGCCCCTTTGCTTTTGCTACTGTGTAGATCCAAGCTAAATTTGTGGATAATTTCTTACCATTGTACAGAGATTGTTATATAAAACTTTGCATATTAACCTCACTCATGGCTTTATGTGTATTTTGCATTATGTTTAGCTCTGTAATCTGCTTCAAACAATTTCCAGCGATATAATAATAGATAAATAGACTGATTTAGGAGTAGGAAAGATTGGTGGACAAACAGATTCTGGCCTTGACATAGAGAGATTCATTATACTGACCACAAGCTTACTCTTACTCCACAAAAGCATTTCACAAACTTATACTGTTGCCCAAAAGGGATGAAAAGAGTCTATGACTGACTCAGTGCGAAAAAAAAAAAAATCTACATGACAGGAGTTACAACTCACACACATGTTCTACAGTCATTATTCTTATACCCTATTTATCATTGAAGGGAAGCTGTGTTCTTATGGGTTGAAAGTTAATCTATGTCATTGTAGGTATGATTTCAATTAGTATTATGAGCTTAAAATATGAAAGCAACTTAAGTTGCCCAGAGGTGTCAGGTGATATGGGGATTTCAGAACATGTGTCAATTCATTTCAACAAAATTAACATTTTTGTCTGAACTATCCAGTTAAATGAAAAGCCTGAAGGATAATTGCTTCAGTGATTTGTAACATTATATGGAAAGTTGATATAAATGTTTTGGTTGTCCTTTCAAGATATTAAAAAAGGCATATTATTCTGGGTATATTGTCTGTTCCTTCTGGAAATGAAAGGATTGACTGATCAATGGATTGATTGAAATTTCCACTTTTTATTAAATTATTTGGTGTCATGGCAACCTAGGCTTTGTCTCTCTCTTAAGACAGAAGCAGATCATGACATTTTTATTACATGTCTTCAAGAATGACAGCCATGACAAATCCTCCCTTGACGGGGAAAAGTGTAATAATGTTCTCAGATGCCTAAGGTTCTGGCACTTGCATCATCAATGAAGCAGGTGGTCAAATAACTCTGATCTTTTGCTATATGAGAGTCCCAGGAAGAAAGCATCACCTCACCAAGTGGTCTTTAGAATGACCACGCAATTCTTCAGTTTCTTTGGTGAGCTCATGATGTGGTCAACAGGATATGAAATATCTGGATCAAAAAAGAAAAATCTCAAACATCTCAATGTATGAATTACACATCTGTGTTTTTCTAATTGAAAATTTCTGGTCCAGGCACTGTGGCTCACTCCTATAATCGCAGTACTTTGGGAGGTCAAGTTGTGAGGATTGCTTGAGGCCAGGAATTTGAGACCAGTCTGGCCAACATGGCAAAATCCCATCTCTACTAAAAGTACAAAAAGTAGCTGGGTGTGATGGCACATGCCTGTAATCCCAGCTACTCAGAAGGCTGAGGCACAAGAATCACTTGAACCCAGGAGGCAGAAGTTGCAGGGAGCCAAGATCGCACTGCACTCCAGTCTGTGTGACAGAGCAAGACCCTGTCTAAAAGAAAGAAAGAAAGAAAGAAAGAAAGAAAGAAAGAAAGAGAGAGAGAGAGAGAGAGAGAGAGAGAGAGAGAAAGAAAGAAAGAAAGAAAGAAAGAAAGAAAGAAAGAAAGAAAGAAAGAAAGAAAGAGAGAGAGAGAGAAAGAAAGAGAGAGAGAAGGAAGCAAGGAAGAAAGGAAGGAAGGAAGGAAGGAAGGAAGGAAGGAAGGAAAGAAGGAAGGAAGGGAAAGGAAAAAGAAAATTTATGGATGGTAGGTTCAGTTTCGCATCAAGATATTTGTGTTTTTTAAAACTTTTATTTTAAGTTCAGGGGTACATGTGCAGGTTTGTTACATAGGTAAACTTGTGTCAAGGGGTGTTTGTTGTACAGACTATTCGGTATTAAGCCTAGTACCCATTAATTATTTTCCCTGATCCTCTCCCTCCTTCTACCCTCCACCCTCCGATAGGCCCCAGTGTCTGTTGTTCCCCTCTATGTGTCTATGTGTTCTCATCATTTAGCTCCCACTTATAAAAATGAGAACATGAGGTATTTGGTTTTCTGTTCCTGTGTTAGTCTGCAAGGATAAAGACCTCCAGCTACTTTTCTTCTTGCAGAACTTCCTTGAATATATTTTACAGAGTGTTTCTGTTGGTGACAAATTATCTTTGTATATACAAAAATGTCACCATTTTGCCTTTAAACAATAAACATAGTTTTTTTAAATGTTCAAAAAAAAGATATTTGCCATTTTATAAGAACTACCAGTACGGTGACTGATCCCTTTCACAGTCTATGCTGGGTCCACATAAAAATGAGAATACAGAACTACCCTTTGTCAACACTGAGTTGTGCTTAGCTGGCCTTAACAAGATAAGGTTGACCTGGTAGATTTGGGTTCTACCAGGTCAAATCGGAGAGGTGGAGAGAGTGGAGGGGAATGGCCAGAAAGCGATTGCTTCATGAAACTTCCAGATTTACCCCCAAACTCTGTTCTCAAGCCTAGTCTTCCCTATCTCAGTAAAGGAAACTCTCATAAAGTAAGTTATTCAAGCAGGAAAACTGGGAGTCATCTTTTTACCCTCCTTTGCCTTTACTCCTTATTTGAAATTCGTTAATAAACACTGCATATTTACACATACAATTTCTCTTGTATGTCTCTCTATATTCCTCTCTTATTACCTCTCTCACACTATTATGTATACCCCGACCACTGCAGTTCTAATTTTCCCTTCCCTTCCATTTGAATCTATTTTCCACTCCAAAACAAGAACAATCTTTAAATAACTATATATCAGAGTTCATCAGTGATATGCTTATATTATAGCAGGGAATTGCCATTGCACTACAGAAGCAATACTAATATGAAAACATAGTCAGAAGGTGTGTGACGTGGTTGGGGGGGAGCTCTCCTTACTCATTTATTCTGAAGATTCATCTTGGATGGTGATATGATAGCTCATGATGCCAGATGGTGTCAATTAGTCATCTTCAGAATGTTGACTCTGAATTTCAGAGGAGGAGATTGTATTGAGATAGGGACATGATCTCGCTGGGTCCTTTTAGGAACAGAGAACAAGAGGACCTGGGTCAGGGGCTGAGACTGTGACCAGCCCAGTGAACAGAACAAAGTCTAGTGGACCCTGCAGGGAAGCAACCTGCCACCTCGAGCAACTTTGTTTAACAGCCAAATTGGTTGAGAGCTCTGCCCAAAGCCAATGAGCTCAGTTTCAGTGCAGGTGGAGTTACAGGTGTCTTTCTTTCCCTGTGGTAACAGGCAAGTGGAGAAAGACCCATGGCTAAGCAGATCCAAACTGTGAGGTTTTACAAAGGGCAAGGAGCCACTGGACTTCCAGGAATAGAGCAACCAAAAAAGTCTGCAACAAACTGGCAAAGTGAGCTCTGGCCATTAGCAAAATGGGTGGGCTCTACCTGAACTTCTCACTTTCTTCCTTGAAAAGTTTCCTCTTCCTGTGACTAGCATGTAAGTGGCAGTGGCTCAGCACTGTCTAATTACCTCTGCCCTTAGTGACCCTGAATTCCAAGGGGTGAGGACTCAGGGGCCAGTCTCCCACCCCCAGGTCAGAGAAGAGCCTTCATGGCATCATTCAAACGATGAATCCGTTTTAATAGGGTACTCTCATCTCTAGGTGAGTTTGGAAACATTTTGACGGGAAGGAAAATAATTGCATTTTCTCCCAAAGCTGCCGGAAATAATTTCTACTTTAATGGTGAAAACAGGACTCCTTGTATTTCTGGACATTTTACATTGCAGGCTGTAATGAGCGAGAAAATGTCTTTCTTTTAATAGCTAATCCTCTGATGCTTCGTGTCTGGGAAGGTAAGTTGATGTGGCAAATTATCATTGTCGAAGAGAGAGATTGAGCCAGAAACAGCATCGTTGCTTTGTCCACTGCGTCACTTAGCTTTTGTTAGCGTAGCCAGAAAATTGGTGTTTGTTCTCAACAGTACATTTTTTTCAGAGATCGGCCATCACCAGGCACAGACCCACTCAGATCTAGGAGGAGAGGGGAGGCATCCTGCAGCAACTTCTCCCAGGGGCACCAGACTCCTTTAAGTGAACTCACTGGTGTGATCGCCGTTAAGAGGTACACTGTCTTCCTCCCCTTCTCCCCTGCTTAGCCCCAGCCACTCCCAGGAGACCCGTGGAGCTGGATTAGTCTTTGTACTGTGGTGAGCATGATCTAGAGGTTTTCTCCCAAGAGCAGGGTTTCGCTAGGGTGAGAGCAGGAGCCTCAGTGGGCAGGAGAGATGTCAGAGGGAAATGGGTATGGAGCTGCAAATGGGCAATCCTCAGACCACCTGCCCAGAATCATAACTTTCCCTGGGACCAGCGCTGAGCACTTGCATCCTCTTGCCTTGGCCCCTTCTTCCAATTCCTCTTCCTTAAGGGCGTTATTTTCCCTTCATGGATACATTTGTTTTTCAATTGTGTCTTTAATTGGGGTGTTCTTTAAGCTTAAATGCTTGACTTGTTCTTTTTTCTTACGTGAGTGGAAGCTGCCGTTAATATTTTGGTTCACATTCCATACAGGTGGGGAGGCGTCCATGTTTATAATTAATCTTCTGTGATGTTCCTGATGTCCTTTTACTTGGGAAGTCTTATTTCACAAGTGTTTCTGAATTCCCTGCATTTCAGGTATTTACTCTCTTAACAAGTTAGATTTATACATGTTTATCATATTTCCAACAGTGTTCAATGGCATCATATTTTACTGTTTTCCCACAAAGCATTTTTGAGGTGTATTCCACAAAATGTTTGTTTCATTTTGTGGAGTTGTGAGATATTCTCATCAGTATGAATACAGTTAAATGTTGTAATACCACTATCATTGAAATGTATTTTTTACATTGTGCCTTAAGCATACATGGGTTTTTTTCCCCCAAAGCTGGGGGAAATTCTCTAGATTAGCCCCTTCTTTTACTCTGAACACACATCGCTGAGATGGTTGCCTAAATATAGGCATAGTTTTTTTGGTTACATAGACTTTTTAAAAATAAGTAAATTTTATGACCCAGTGAATTACTGAATACTTTAAGAAGATCTGTATTAAGTTAATCTGGATTTAGGTGTAGAATGTTTACTATGTAAGTGGGTCACTATGCTTCACTATGGAGAAAAGAGAAAAATGCTCTTGCCTATACACATTCAAAATGTTGACTAACATTATTTCTGTAGACCTTTCCTTATTTTTTCATGGTAACAAGGAAAAGATGTAAAGCCAAGGTAACTGCCTGATGGCACAATTTCTTCAGATAAAGTTGAAGATATGTACATGATGTCACTGGGTTCCTCTTCGGAACAGAGAACAAGAAGGACCTGGGTCAGGGGCTCTTTTTTGGCTTTCTGCCTCACTCCCAAAAGAATGTTAAAAATAATACGCCATATAATGTTTAAACATATTTAGCTCTGTAAGAGAGAGCCCATTTTAAGGTCTCATTCCTGACTCAAATGCTGTGGTCATCCTGGAATAACCTTAATACACAAACTCTTCCTATGAGATTTTTGTTTAGCTTACTCTTACAAACGTTGCAGACTAACATTAAGCATTGGTGTTAAGCAATATTTTCATCGACAAATTCACTAAAATAGAACCCTAGAATGTTGAGGTCAGAGGCCGCCTTTGAAAGCATATGGTTTAGGCTCCTTATTTTGCAAATGGAAAATCTTGAGAACAAAGGAGAAGGCAGTCATGGAAATAGCGGCAAAGTCCAGATCATTGCTCCATAACAAGGATTCATTGGCCTTGTGTACATACTTATTGATTCAGGTCATGCCAATAAACCCTATTACGGTATTCATGGCTGAATCTATTAAAATACTTCCTCAGCCTCAGTCCTCATTCCTCTTTCACACTTTAGACTCACACTGCTAAATAATATGCTTTGGTATCTGGTTAATTTCACTTTGAGGCAAAATTTAAAAGAGGGGGGTTTTGGATTTGACAATGGACCTGAGAGACAAGTGTTTCACTTAGCTATGTAGCAATAGACATGTAACAGGATACCAAACTGTGATTTAATATAAATCTTAATCTTCATCCAAAAAATTTTCATGGACCTCAGTTTTGAACTACAGGAATTTTGTAAGCATGATTTAAACACATGCTCTAGAATCTAAACCATTTGGCTTATATTCAGCTGATGATGGTCATCTTTCATTCTGACCTTTATGGGAGCCTCTATGTCAGTGGTTCCCAACATTGACTCCATCAGAATAACTTGTAGATACTTTAAAAGATCATACATGCTAGGTACTATGAATTCATTCACTGATATGAAATTTGAGGCAAACTGATTTATAGTGACAGACAGCAAATCAGTGGCTGTCTAGGACCAAAAATGGGATGAATTGACTCAAATGGGACAGAAGAGAACTTTCTGGGGAGGTGGAAATGTTCTATATTTAATTGTGGGATGGTAGTTACATAGGTGTATATATTTATCCCTACTTCTTGAACTTTCACTTAAATTGGGTGCATTTTTAGATGATAATTATACTTCAATAAAGTTGATTACCTCTCAAACCAAAAAAACATGTGATGAGGGCCTACATGCAGAGGTTCTGGCTAAGTGGATTTTGCATGGGTTTCCAGTATCAGCATATGAGATTCAGATGAGAAACCATGGTTAAGAACTTCTCTTGTAAATACTAGAGTCTAAGGTGAACTTTCTGTAATTGATCTGTAAGGTTTCAAATCAAGCATTTTTATCTCCTTCATTTCAAATAACATTATAAAATACATTTTCAAAGGCATGTTTAAATTGATTGACCTGCCTTGATAGTATTAGCAAAGATTTGTTTGATGACTGTGAAATGTAAGGTGAACATATATATATATTTTCTTAGTTTTGTTCTCCCCTCCCAGGAATATAAGCAATTTCTCTGTCCTGGATTGTTGGTTCATCTTCATTGCTTTGTGTTCTTATCACTGCCTGTATTACTAAAAAAGCACACAAGTGAGTGCCGAGTGCTTGAGGGACACTTCTTTGGGTATGCAAGAACTGCCTAATCTTAAGCAAATACTCATATTTGGAAAGTGTAAGATGTCAGCATAAATAAATCGGGTACTGACTATCTAGGAAAGCACAGTGAGACAAGATCTTAGAGGACTTGGGAATTTCAATTCTATGGTATAGTTGAATTAGCAGATATAACATTTTGTCTCAAAATGGTACCTTCCAAAACACTGAGAATATCAGTTTGAGATCTTGAGGAATCTTAAGTCACTGGATCCCAAAGTCCCACCCAGGAACTGTAAATGTATTCAGCGTATATCTGGACTCAATATTCAGTTCCCTACATGTACTTCTTACCCTGTATTGAGACTATCTTCACCTTTAACCTGTAGTCTCATTCAGGGCAGGAATTATATATTTCATACCTGTGTAATCAGTTTATGAAACATTGCATGGTGTAGCCAAGGTCCTAGGTCATAGAATGAGTTAATGAACTTCAGAAGCCAAGCACTCATAACTACATATTGAAATGTACAAAATACAGTGTATTTCTATACAAAATATAGAAAATGCAGTGACCTTCACAATTAATGCCTTTGTTCTAAACACTGTTTCCTTCTTTTGGGTTATTTTTTGGGTTATTTTCTTCAAAGTTGTTGCATAACTAAAGAGTATGAAAATGTCTCAAAGCATCTACTGCATACAAAATATCAGGCTATGTTCTATGTAGGAGTAGTGAGAGGCTATGGAGTTAATGTACTGGGACAATGAAATGATCTGGCTGACGTCACATACCAGGTTAATCACTGTTTTCCCAGATGAGATCTGAAGGAGGGTCTGTGCTCCAGGCTTCTAAAAATAAAGACTTGCATTCTTGTATTTAACACTCCATATTCCAAGGTAATAACTCCATATCTCCACTGACTACTGTGTGTGTACAGAAATTCTAACTGTTGTTATTTTTACCAATGGAACATTCTTCTGTTGAGCTAATAAGATGCAGCAGTTGTGATCAGGGATGCACTAAAGAATCACAGTTTGCTAATAAAATTTGATGACAAAATTTGTTTCATCTGGAATCACATACGATCCACAAATACAAGTGATCCCCTTTGGGCACTTGTCTTGGTATACGTAGCTATTTTTTCGTGTGTGTGTGGGAAAATCCCTTGAGCTCAAGAGTTGGAGACAAACTTGGGGATCATGGTGCGACCGCATCTCTACAATTTTTTTTTTTTAAATTAGCTGGGCATGGTCACGCGTGCCTGTAGTCCCAGCTACTCAGGTGACTGAGGAGAAAAGATCACTTGAACCCAGGAAGTCGAGGCTGCAGTAAGCTATGATCTTTCCACTGTAATCCAACCTGGATGACAGAGTGAAACCCTGTCTCAAAAAGAAAAAAGAAAAACTATTTTTCATGTCTAGAAACATCGAAATTTACTACTACAGAAATGCAGAGCATTTCTGGGTTCTTAAATATACTCTCTCTTCGATCATTTGCTGCCAAAATTTTAATGACTACCCCTCCTGTATAACTGTGCACTAAGATGACTTTTATTTTTCTTTTTTAAAAAAATTTTATTTTCTTTTAAGTTCTGGGATACATGTACAGTATGCACAGATTTGTTACATAGGTAAACGTGCCATGGTGGTTTGTTGCACCTATTAACCCATTGCTTAGGTATTAAGCCCTGCATACATTAGCTATTTATCCTGATTATCTTCCTTCCCCCGCCTCTGCCTAGACCCCAGTGTGCGTTGTTTCCCTCTCTGTGTCCATGTGTTCTCATTGTTTAGTTCCCACTTACAAGTGAGAACACGTGGTGTTTAGTTTTCTGTTCCTGTGTTGGTTTGCTGAGGATAATGGCTTCCAGCTCCTTCCATGTCCCTGCAAAGGACATGATCTTGTTCCTTTTTATGGCTGCATAGTATTCCATGGTGTATATTTACCAAATTTTCTTTATCCAGTCTATCATTGATGGGCATATGGGTTGATTCCATGTCTTTGCTGTTATGAATAGTTATGCAGTCCTGTTTGTAAGAAACTGGCTTCCTGATCTTTATCAGAGTTAGTCCCATTTCCATACCACCACGTACTTCTTCCTCTAAAGTTTATCCTTCATAGATTTATTTTTTAGTTTTTTTGAAATTATATTATTAGGTTTCAAAATATATGTTCTATTATGGATACACATGGACAAAAAATGGAAATAATAGACACTGATGAATCCAAAATGGTGGAGGGTGTTGAGAGAGTGAGGGTTGAAAAATTATCTTCAGACATTTCTGTTTGTTCCCACCCACAGTCTCCAAAGCACTGGTGAAATTTTTGGCAGAGAAAATTTCCTTCTTCTATTGTGTGCTACAGATGCTGGTATTTTTGTTCTTTGTGACTACTGAATGCAATCTTCTAGCCTCCCTGGGCAAGGACATTTATATGCCAATCAGACAACTCATGCTCTATCCTGCCACTATGTCCCAAGCTTGTTGTATCCAACTAGTGGTTTCATGTTACAGGCATGGAGTTATCCATATTATGTTTTTAGGAGGTTCAATCTCTATATTTGACTTGTGTAAGTTCAAACCATCAGCAGCTTTTTTGGTGACAGTTTCCTACTCTTGGTCCTCTCCTGCTCAGACACCCACATAATGAATTATTTGGGGTTTTTTTTTTCACTGGGTGCTTCATTTGGATGAGCTCTTGACCAGTCATCCTTGTCTCCCACATGTTCATCATTGTCACTTTCTTGAGGATCTTCTCAGTTATAGTCAAATCCAAAGATTTTCCCGCTTTTTCTTCACATTTAACTGCCATCCTTCTCTTCTATGGGGAAATTATGTTTATATATGTGACATTCTTCCAACTATTTTCTGGACCAAGGCCAGACTGTATCAATTTTTTACATGGTAAGAATTCTTTTGTTAAGCCCCATTATCTATTGTTTAGTAAAAATGCAAGTGATTTGTTTTCTTGAAAATCCTCCTTTATAAAGTTCAAGGCCAGTCTGGGTAAGAACTACACAAGAAGATGCTCAAGAAACTTATTATTTTTAAAAATGTTTGATACATAAGTATATTACTTTGAACTGAAATTTTCCTTTGATTTCTCATACTCTTTTAGTTTTTTCCACATCTGTATTTATTTTCAAATTATTTTCTTTCCTTGTTTTGGACAGCGTTTTAAATTCCTGTCCTTCTTGAAAACATCCAGATGACTTGCAATATAGTTAATGTCCTTTTGGACCTTCAGCATCTAAACATGTAAAGAAGAAAGGAAGGAAGGAAGAGAGGGAAACTCACATGTAATAAGAATGTATTATGTGCCAGGTACTTTATACCCAATATTTTACTTAGTCTATAAAACAAATCATTGAGATAGTTATTATTAACCTCACTTTTCACATGCAGAAATTGAGGACCAAATAAATGAAATGATTTGCCCTAGATCATACAGCTAAGAATTGGATTGAGAATTAAAGAATTAAGAATTAAAGCCAGGTGTGTCGGATACTGTGTCTATTAATTTACGCTACAAAAACTGCTTCACCTTAATTTCCAGTAGGCATTCCATTCTGTTCTCATTCAAAATGCAAAAGCATCATTCATTCTTCAATGTATTTATGTGTTTTTTTCTTTGATTGCTAAATGGTGTATAGAAGACCACATTACACTGTAAGCTCCCAGGGACAGGAGCTATCTTCCTTATCTGGTGTTGAGAGCATCATGAGCAGATATGTATGTAATAAAGACATCGAGTTTCCTCATTTCTTCATACAAAATCGCGTAAGTATGTCACGTTTCTTTTTCATAGTTTTGAGGCATCTGAAATTATATGCTGTAGGCCAGTGTTTACTTAATCTACAAATGAATTTGTTCTGGCTATGGAATATGCAATCAGATCTACTGAAGATCCAGATATTTTGGGATCAGGTGATTGACTTGTCTAAAATTCCAGATCAGGCATAATTCTGCCCAAGATCTTGGACTTAAGGGCAAATTTTTATTCATTCATTTCATAAGTAGTTTAGTCCCTACTCTGTGAAAAGGTTCAGGATGGAGAGCAGGGCCTCAGAAATGAAGAAGATATAGTCTCTGTCTTGTAGAAGCCACATGTTCAGAATTGCTCCCTTCCCTCCACAATGGCAAAATCAGCAGCATAGAGGCGGGGCCTTTTCTTTGGTATTTCCATTCACAATACAGGCACTACAGAAAAGGATTTTCTGTCATCTCACCAACATCTTAGGCTGAACACTATCTGCTCTGGCCTATTCTGGCCTCATGATAGGTCCTGGGAACTGAAATCTTATTTTGTTGGCATGGCAACAGTCCACCTCTTTATTTCCTTTTTTGTACACCTTTATTTTTGCTTGTCTGTCATCAGCTTGGTGAGTGAGTTTAGAAACTGCATATATTTGCCCTACAATAAGAATCTTGAGTAGTTTAGAAGGGGCTAGGGAGGAGAGGAGATCTTCCTCAGGGCATGGGCAACCTGTAGTCAGTCACTAGTATAAATTCTTGCATCCTATTAGAGACCAAATTTCTATATATGACCAAAGTTAAAGTGAGGAGTAGACTGAAAGGGCAGGCGCCCAGGTCCCTTACCTCGGCTTTAATCACAACAGCTCTGCTTCTATCTTTTTAATATGCACTAACCTTTCCCTTAACTGATCTTCATATAAACACTCTAAATTAAAGACACTATCCATTCTCTGTGCAAAACTTTCTGGCCAGTGGCAATGCCCCAACGAATAATTGTAACTAGTTGGCTAGTCTCTCTCTCTTTTTCTTTCTCTCTCTCTCTTCTGAGACAGGGACTTGATATGTTGCCCAGGCGGGAGTGCCATGGCATGATTACAGCTCACTGCAGCCCTGACTTCCTGGGCTCAAGCAATCATCCCACCTCAGCCTCCCAAGTAGCTGGGACCATAGGCGTCTGCCACCATACCTGGCTACTTTTTTAAAAATT
>NW_012103576.1:1906879-1910125 GCF_000951045.1 Mandrillus leucophaeus
TAAAAATTATTTTTTGTAGCTATGGGGTCTCACCATGTTGCCCAGGCTAGTCTCGAACTCTTGCTTCAAGCAATCATCCCACCTCAGCCTCCCAAATTGCTGAGATTAAAAGCATGAGCCACTGCATCCAGCCAGTTGGCTATTCTCTAATATGCCCACATCATTATGGTCCTATGCCACCAATCCTGTCTTACTTTACAAAACAGCAATTGTGTTTTTCCCAAAACCTGTTTTTGTTACTTGCATTTGTTTTCTAATCACAATTTAATTTTATTTTTAAAAATTTATTTTATTTTATTTTTTTAAATTATACTTTAAGTTCTGGGATACATGTGCAGAATGTGCAGTTTTGTTACATAGGTATACATGTGCCATGGTGGTTTGCTGCACCCATCAACCCGTCATCTACATTAGGTATTTCTCCTAGTGCTATCCCTCCCCCAGTCCCCCACCCCCCAACAGGTCCCAGTGTGTGATGTTCCCCTCCTTGTGTCCCTGTGTTCTCATTGTTCAACTCCCACTTATGAAGGAGAACACGCGGTCTTTGGTTTTCTGTTCCTGTGTTAGTTTGCTGAGAATGATGGTTTCCAACTTTATCCATATCCCTGCAAAAGACATGAACTCATCCTTTATTATGGCTGCATAGTATTCCATGGTGTATATGTGCCACATTTTCGTTATCCATCTATCATTGATGGGCATTTGGGTTGGTTCCACGTCTTTGCTATTGTTAATACTGCTGCAATAAACACATGTGTGCATGTGTCTTTATAGTAGAATGATTTATAATCATTTGGGTATACACCCAGTAATGGGATTGCTGGGTCAAATGGTATTTCTGGTTCTAGATCCTTGAGGAATCACCACACTGTCTTCCACAATGGTTGAACTAATTTACACTCCTGCCAACTGTGTAAAAGCATTCCTATTTCTCCACATCCTCTCCAGCATCTGTTGTTTCCTGACTTTATAATGATCACCATTCTAACTGGCGTGAGATGGTATCTCATTGTAATTTTGACTTGCATCTCTCTAATGAGCAGGATGATGAGCTTTTTTTCATGTTCATTGGCCGCATAAATGTCTTCTTTTGAGAAGTGTCTGTTCATATCCTTTGCCCACTTTTTGATGAGGTTGTTTTTTTTTTCTTGTAAATTTGTTTAAGTTCCTTATAGATTCTGGATATTACCCTTTGTCAGATGGATAGATTGCAAAAATTTTCTCCCATTCCGTAGGTTGCCTGTTCACTCTGATGATAGTTTCTTTTGCAGTGCAGAGGCTCTTTAGTTTAATTAGATCCCATTTGTCAATTTTGGCTTTTGTTGCCATTGCTTTTGGTGTTTTAGTCATGAAGTCTTTGTCCATACCTATGCCCTGAATGGTATTGCCTGGGTTTTCTTCTGGGGTTTTTATGATTTTAGGTCTTACATTTAAATCTTCAATCCATTTTGAGTTAATTTTTGTATAAGGTGTAGGAAGGGGTCCAGTTTCAGTTTTCTGCATATGGCTAGCCAGTTTTCCCAACACCATTTATTACATAGGGAATCCTTTCCCCATTTCTTGTTTTTGTTAGGTTTGTCAAAGATCACATGGTTGTAGATGTGTAGAGTTATTTCTGAGGCCTCTGTTCTGTTCCATTGGTCTATATATCTATTTTGGTACCAGTACCATGCTGTTTTGGTTACTGTTGCCTTGTAGTATAGTTTGAAATCAGGTAGCATGATGCCTCCAGCTTTGTTCTTTTTGCTTAGGATTCTTAGGATTGTCTTGGCTATCTGGACTCTTTTTTGGTTCCAAATGAAATTTAAAGTAGTTTTTTCTAATTGTGTGAAGAAGGTCAAAGTAGCTTGATGGGGATAGCACTGAATCTATAAATTACTTTGTGCAGTATGGCCATTTTCATGATATTGATTGTTCCTATCCATGAGCGTGGATTTTTCTTCCATTTGTTTGTGTTGTGTCCTTATTTTCTTGAGCAGTGGTTTGTAGTTCTCCTTGAAGAGGTCCTTCACATCCCTTGTAAGTTGGATCCCTAGGTATTTTATTCTCTTTGTAGCAATTGTGAATGGGAGTTCACTCATGATTTGACTCAGTTTGTCTATTATTGGTGTATGGGAATGCTTGCGATTTTTGCATATTGATTTTGTATCCTGAGATTTTGCTGAAGTTACTTATCAGCTTTAAGAGATTTGGGGCTGAGAAAATCTGGTTTTCTAAATATACAATCACGTCATCTGCAAACAGAGACAATTTGACTTTCTCTCTTCCTATTTAAATGCCTTTTATCACATGCTCTTGCCTGATTGCCCTGGCCAGAACTTCTAATACTATGTTGAGTAGGAGTGGTGAGAGAGGGCATCCTTGCCTTGTGCCAGTGTTTAAAGGGAATGCTTCCAGCTTTTGCCCACTCAGTATGATCTTGGCTGTGGGTTTGTCATAAATAGTTCTTATTATTTTGAGATACGTCTCATCAATACCTGGTTTATTGAGAGTTTTTAGCATGAAGGGGTGTTGAATTTTATTGAAGGCCTTTTCTACATCTATTGAGATAATCATGTAACTTTTGTCATTGGTTTTGTTTTTGTGACGGATTATGTTTATTGATTTGCATATATTGAACCAGCCTTGCTTCCCAGGGATGAAGCTGACTTGATCGTGGTGGATAAGCTTTTTGATGTGCTGCTGGATTTGGTTTGTCAGTTTTTTATTGACAATTTTTGCATTAATGTTCATCAGGGATATTGGCCTGAAATTTTCTTATTTTATTATGTCTCTGACAGGTTTTGGTATCAGGATGATGCTGGCCTCATAAAATGAGTTAGGAAGGATTCCCTCTTTTTCTATTGATTGAAATAGTTTCAGAAGGAATGGTACCAGCTGCTCTTTGTACCTCTGGTAGAATTCAGCTGTGAATCCTTATGGTCCTGGACTTTCTTTGGTTGATAGGCTACTAATTATTGTGTCAATTTCAGAACTTGTTATTGGTCTATTCAGGGATTCAAATATTTCCTGGTTTAGTCTTGGGAGGGTGTATGTGTCCAGGAATTTATCCATTTCTTCTAGATTTCCTAGTTTGTTTGTGTAGAGGTGTTTATAGTATTCTCTGATGGTAGTTTGTATTTCTGTGGGATCACTAGTGATATCCCCTTTATCATATTTTTTGGTATCTATTTGATTCTTCTGTCTTTTCTTCTTTATTAGTCTGGCTAATGGTCTATCCATTTTGTTAATCTTTTTTTTTTTTTT
>NW_012103576.1:1910435-1928508 GCF_000951045.1 Mandrillus leucophaeus
AATTTCCCTCTCAACACTGCTTTAGCTGTGTCCCAGAGATTCTTGTACATTGTGTCTTTGTTCTCACTGGTTTCAAAGTACTTATTTATTTCTATCTTAATTTTGTTATGTGCCCAGTAGTCATTCAGGAGCAGGTTGTTCAGTTTCCATGCAGTTGTGTGGTTTTGAGTGAGTTTCTTAATCCTGAGTTCTAATTTGATTGCACTGTGATCTGAGAGACTGTTATAATTTCCATTCTTTTGCATTTGCTGAGGAATGTTTTAGTTTTGATTATGTGGTCAACTTTAGAATAAGTGTGATGGGTGCTGAGAAGAATGTATATTCTGTTGATTTGGGGTGAAGAGTTCTGTAGACGTCTATTAGGTCTGCTTGGTCCAGAGCTGAGTTCAAGTCCCGAATATCCTTGTTAATTTTCTGTCTCATTGATCTGTCCATTATTGACAGTGGGGTGTTAGAGTCTATTATTGTGTGGGAGTGTAAGTCTCTTTGTAGGTCTCTAAGAACTTGCTTTATGAATCTGGGTGCTCCTGTATTGAGTGCACACATATTTAGAATAGTTAGCTCTTCTTGTTGCATTGATCCCTTTACCATTAGGTAATGCCCTTCTTTGTCTTTTCTGATCTTTCTTGGTTTAAAGTCTGTTTTATCAGAGACTAGTATTGAGTATTGCAACCCCTGCTTTTTTTTTTTGCTTTTCATTTGCTTGGTATGTATTCCTCCTTCCCTTTATTTTGAACCTGTGTATGTCTTTGCATGTGAGATGGATCTCCTGAATACAGCACACTGATGGATCTTGACTCTTTATCCAATTTGCCAGTCTGTGTCTTTTAATTGGGACATCTAGCCCATTTACATTTAAGGGTAATATTGTTATGTGTGAATTTGATCCTGTCATGATGATGCTAGGTGGTTATTTTGCCTGTTAGTTGATGCAGTTTCTTCATAGTGTTGATGGTCTTTACAATTTGATATGTTTTCACAGTGACTGGTACCACTTTTTCCTTTCCATATTTACTGCTTCCTTCAGAAGCTCTTGGAAGGCAGGCCTGGTGGTAACAAAATCTCTCAGCATTTGCTTGTCTGTAAAGGATTTTATTTCTCCTTTGTTTATGAAGCTTAGTTTGGCTGGATATGAAATTCTGGGTTGAAAATTCTTTTTTAAAAAAATGCTGAATATTGGCCCCCACTGTCTTCTTGCTTGAGGGTTTCTGCAGACAGATCTGCTGTTAGTCTGATGGGCTTCCCTTCAGACTAACCCGACTTTTCTCTCTGGCTGCCCTTAACATTTTTTCCTTCATTTTAGCCTTGGTGAATCTGATGATTATGTGTCTTGGGGTTGCTCTTCTCGAGGAGTATCTTTGCGGTGTTCTCTGTATTTCCTGAAGTTGAATGTTGGCCCATCTTACTAGGTTGGGAAAGTTCTCCTGGATAATATCCTGAAGAGTACGTTTGGTCTTTTCACATTCCCAAATTTCTTGGAGGCTTTGTTCATTCCTTTTCATTATTTTCTCTCTAACCTTGTCTTCATGCTTTATTTCATTAAGTTGATTTTCAGCCTCTGATATCCTTTCTTCCGCTTGATCGATTTGGCTATTGATACTTGTGTATGCTTCACGAAGTTCTTTTGCTGTGTTTTTCAGTTCCATCAGGTATTTATGTTCTTCTCTAAACTGGTTATTCTAGTTAGCAGTTCCTCTAACCTTTTTTCAATGTTCTTAGCTTCCTTACGTTGGGTTAGAACATGCTCCTTTAGCTCAGAGGAATTTGTTATTACCCACCTTCTGAAGCCTACTTCTGTGAATTCGTCAAGCTCATTCTCCATCCAGTTTTGCTTCCTTGCTGGCGAGGAGCTGTGATCTTTTGGAGGAGAAGAGGCATTCTCGTTTTTGGAATTTTCAGCCTTTTTGCACTGTTTTTTCCTCATCTTCGTGGATTTATCTACCTTTGGTCTTTGATGTTGGTGACCTTCATATGGGCTTTTTATGTGGACATCATTTTTGTTGATGTTGATGCTATTCCTTTCTATTTGTTAGTTTTCCTTCTCACAGCCAGGCCCCTCTGCTGCAGTTTTGCTGGAGTTTACTGGAGGTCCACTCCAGACCCTGTTGGCCTGG
This sequence comes from Mandrillus leucophaeus, assembly GCF_000951045.1. Classification (NCBI taxonomy): domain Eukaryota; kingdom Metazoa; phylum Chordata; class Mammalia; order Primates; family Cercopithecidae; genus Mandrillus; species Mandrillus leucophaeus. The sequence continues at coordinate 1,912,550 of NW_012103576.1, forward strand.
ATATCACCAGCGGAGGCTGCAGAACAGCAAAGACTGCTGCTTGTTCCTCCCTTTGAAAGCTTCGTTCTGGAGGGGTGCTCGCCAGATGCCAGCTGGAGCTCTCCTGTATGAGGTGTCTGTCGACTCCTGCTGTGAGCTGTCTCCCAGTCAGGAGGCACGGGGGTCAGGGATCCACCTGAGGAAGCAGTCTGTCCCTTAGCAGAGCTCAAGTGCTGTGCTGGAAGATCTGCTTCCCTCTTCAGTGCCTGCAGGCAGGAACATTTAAGTCTGCTGAAGCTGTGCCCACAGTTGCCCCTTTCCGCAGGTGCTCCGTCCCAGGGAGATTGGCGTTTTATCTATAACCCCTGACTGGGGCTGCTGCCTTTTTTTCAGAGATGCCCTGCCCAGAGAGGAGGAATCTAGAGAAGCAGTCTGGCTATAATGGCTTTGCCGAGCTGTGGTGGGACCCACCCAGTTCGAACTTCCTGGTGGCTTTATTTACACTGTGAGGGGAAAACCCCCTACTCAAGCCTCAGTAATGGCAGTCACCCCTTCCCCCACCAAACTCCAGCATCCCAGGTCAATTTCAGACTGCTGTGCTGGCAGCAAGAATTTCAAGCCAGTGGATCTTAGCTTGCTGGGCTCCATGGGGGTGGAATCTGTTGAGCTAGACCACTTGGTTCTCTGGCTTCAGCCCCCTTTCCAGGGCAGTGAACGGTTCTGTCTTGTTGGCATTCCAGGCGCCACTGGGGTATGAAAAAAAACTCCTGCAGCTAGCTCAGTGTCTGCCCAAAAGGCCACCCAGTTTTGTGCCTGAAAACCAGGGCCCTGGTGATGTAGGCACCCGAGGGAATCTCCTGGTCTACAGTTTGAGAAGACTATGGGAAAAGTGTAGTATCTGTGCTGGAATGCACCTTTCCTCATGGCACAGTCCCTCACAGCTTCCCTTGGCTAGGGGAGGGAGTTCCCTGACCCCTTGTGCTTCCCAGGTGAGGTGACACCCCACCCTGCTTCAGCTCGCCCTCTGTGGGCTACACCCACTGTCTAACCAGTCCCAATGAGATGAGTTGAGTACCTCAGTTGGAAATGCAGAAATCATCCACCTTCTGCATTGATCTCACTGCAGACCAGAGGTATTCCTATTCAGCCTTATAGCCAGTCACCTCCCATAATTTTAATTAAACCTAAATTAAGTTTAATTAAAATTATATGAAACAATGCAATATGAAGACAAAACAAAGTCATTTCTATGGAAACTAAGTTGCATGCATTGAAAAGATTCCAAATAGGCAGGTCACTAAAAATATTTTATTAAATTAGATGTGAAAGATTGAAGACAAAATTGAAAACTACCTAAGGAGGATTAAACATTTAGCTTGCTTTGTGATTGTCTTTAAGTTCTTGCTTCCCTTCTTAAAAAATTGAAACTGGAAGCCAAAGCTGATGCATTTTGAATGATATATTGTGGGGTGGGATTTATGTAGAAATGGTTATGCAGAACTCGATCAGTTGACCCACAGTCAAGGAAAAGGTCTTGGCCTTACATCCAAAAATTAGCTAAGGAATATATCTTTACATGGAGTAAGTCAAGATAGCATATTCTGAAAAAAAGTATTAAGGATATCGGTGTACCACACCGAGCCAAGGGCAAAGGTTTCATAAAGGCAAAGCCAGGATATTTTTAACAAAAGCAACCAAAAGACTGATTTGGAGATGCTCTTTGTCTGAAATTCTGCAGATGATGTGTTCAGTCACCCAATGGAATCAGCAAAACAAGCCTGGGTGTGGGGTCTTGGTCTGGAAGGAGGGAGGCTGGGCTCTTTAGAAGCATCCCATGGGAGATCAAAGAGTCCCCAATTTACAGTCCAGCTGCGTTTGCATTTGAGACAGGTAGGAAGCCAAGGCAGCAGGATCATTTGAGCCCAGGAGTCCAAGGCTGCAGTGAGTTGTGAGCATACCCCTGCACTCCAGCCTGTGTGAAAGAGCCAGACCCTGTCCCAAAAAACAATCAACAAAAAACAAAACTTTAAAAAAAAAAAAGGATATGGGTGTAAAGAGGTTTAATGACTCTTTGCTTTAACTGACTTTTAAAATTAACTAAGCAATATCAAATCCTGATTGAATTGGTTAAAAACTCATTCATAAGGCAGCGTCCTGCTTAAGATTTTATCTTGAAGAAGACAAAGGAGAAGGATGAGAAGGAGGAAGGAGGAGGAGGAGGAGAGAAGAAGGAGGAGGAGAAGGAGAAGGAGAAGAAAAAAAGAAGAAGGAGGAGGAGGAAGAGGACGAGGAGGAGGAGGAGAAGAAGAAATAGAAGAATCATCCAGTGCTTCTCTAATTGTATGAGATGACTAGCTTTTTTAAATTTTCAAATTTTCATAGATGAATGCTTTTATAAAATAAAAATTTCTGGGAATGTGAAATCTCTCTGTTTCTAAATGTTCAGTCTCAGTCTCTAAACTTATGTCACACCTATTATCTCTATTGGCCAGTAACAAAAGTTGTATGATTGGAGTAGGTCTGCAAACTACACTTTGAGTAGCACTGAGTAGACCCAATGTGGTGCCTGTGTAATCACAAAGCCCTGAATCCAGCCCTGAAAGGTGTCATAAACAATGAGCCAGGTTCATTCAACCTAGGCAGTATAACTCAGTGGGATATATCTTGGTTGTACCAGGTGCATGAATAGCCTAAAATTTCCTCCATGAGCAAGTGTTAGGATATTATACAGATATGGCATAAAAGGGCCCTGGTATCATGCTTTAACTTCCATAGTCATACAAAAATCCTTATGTACCTCAAGCCCTTCTATTCTTGTGTATGTTTTATAACTTATTTTCTTTGTCCCTCTTGATTATTTTGGACTCCTTGTACCTACCCAGTATGTCACTTTCTTAGCCTCCTGTCTCAAAAAGTTTTAACCCCAGAGTGTCCTATATATATGGCCAATGGGGGCAGCTGGGAGGCAGATGTTGGCATAACTAAGTCATGGATTATATCAGCGGGACAGTGAAGCTCAGAGACATTAATTACTCATCGAGGATAACTTAACAGATAGGCAATGAAACTAATATTTTCATTCTGAATGAAACTAATATTTTCATTCTGAAAAATGGTAACTTTTTAATTCAATTTATCTTACTGAGCACCCACTCTGTTCTCAGCATTATACTCAGACTAGAACCACAGAGATTAATCAAACATAGTTCTGCATCATTCCCAAAACAGCTCAGGGCATGTTGGATAACACCACACATATCCTGATAATTATAATTCATTTGCTAAGTGATGTAATAGCAAAGTAAAGTGCTATAGAGGAGAAAAGTAAGTAATTTTACCTAGAAAGGTGTGAGAATTATGGAAGAATTCACAGAGGATGTAGCACTTGAGATGGAGCCTTAAAGAAACTGTTGAATGTCTGTAGGAAGAGAGAGTGGAACAAGGACTGGACATAACGTGTAGACTAAAAATTCATAGCAAATTCATAGACTGCTCAGGAATGACAAAGTGTTCAGTGTAGCTAGAATGTAGGGTGTACCAAGGATGGTGGGAGTTAGTGAGTGATGGTTCATACTCCTGGAAATATAGGTGGGTCCAAGTGATAGAGGATCTTCAATGCTGAAGAACTTTGACTTTGGTGGGGAGCCTCAGTAGGGCTCAGAGTAAGACAAGGGACACGACTGTTTTCACCTTATTTTTTTTTTTTATTCTCCTAGTACATAATTTTTCTTGCCTAGTATGTGGGAATAGTATAATATTTACTTTAAAGTGTTATTGTGAGAATCAAGTTATAGTTTGGAAGTTGTGAACTTTGACATGGTATTATCTAAAAGCTATTCTGAGATATCATCATCAGTTCCTCCCTTCCTTCTTTCTTTGTCTATAATCTAGCATGTAGGATTTGGTAGAGGGAGGAGACAAAAACTAAAAAAATAGAGAACAATTGTTAAGCACAATACAACCATGACCTTTTTCAGGGAAAGTTCTGTATGTGAGTGGTGAAGACTGAAATAAAGGAGCATTTTGTTTTGTTTTGTTGTTGTGTTTTTTAAATGGGAAAATGAGTCTGATCTAGAGTCTTGGGTCTGGATTAGGGGCAGGAAATGGATGGGAAGGAAACTGCCAAGGAAGCACACTAGCCTGAGACTCTGGATCCTCTCTGTGCTCATCCAAATCTAAAAGGTTAATACAAGAATCTCTATGGCAAGGCTCACCATCTCCAGAAAAACCTTGTCTGCTGAGTGGTCTCCTCGGTGCTCCTTTCATGTCCTCGTTCCTTAGACTACAGATAAAGGATTTGATTGAGTTACAGCTGCATACATGAGAGCAGCTACCTTATCTCTTTCTGCTGAGTAGGCAAAAGAGGAGAGAAAGTAGACTCCAATGATGAACCCATAGAAAACCTGGGACACAACTGAGAGATAGGAACAACATGTAGAGGATGTTTTCTGCTTCTCCTTGGCTGATGGAACTCCAAGCATAGTGCTGCCAATAAAGACATAAGAGACAAGAATGAAGGTAAAGGGCATGAAGACAACTATTTCCCCAATGGCAGTAATTATCAAGTTGTTGATTTGGGTGTCTGAGCAAGCAAGCCCTAAAATGGGTTCCAGGTCATAGAAGAACTGTGAAATCACAGAAAGTTAAGTGGCTTAGCTGACTGAGATGCAGTATTGAGACAAGGTTGGAGATAACCCATGGGGTCACAACCAACAGGGAACAGTTCTTGGGACTCAGTAATACCACATATAGTGTAATGGGTGACAGATGGCAATGTATCAGTCATATGCCATGTCTACCAATAGGAAATTATCCAGATCCACCAGGAACATTTAAAACTACATTTGTGCAGGGCGTCCTTCAAAGGATATAGTTGAATTCTGGCTTTGAATATTTGCCAAGATTTTGGGGACTGTAGTGGTTGTGAAGAAGATGTTAGTGAAAGATAGGTTGGCAAGGAAGAAGTATATGGGGCCACGGAGGTGAGCATCACTGATAACGGCCAGGATGATAAGTAAATTTCTTACCATAGTGACCAGATATATGCATAGAAACAGCATGAAGATAAACTGATGCTTTTTAGACCTCACCGTGAGTCTCAGGAGAAAGAATTCGGAGATAGTAGTCCAATTTCCTTGGTGCATGGTTCTGCTGTGTCTAAAAGGGGAAAAAATTCAACCTCATTGTAAAATGGTAACATGACACGAAAGCCCATCAGTGTATTACACTAGAACAGAATGAGGCCTTGGAACCAGAAAGTCTTGGGTCATATTATCCCCCTACTAAAATACAAGTTTCATAAGGGCATGGATTTTATCTTTTACGTTTAGTGCTGTACATCAGTACTAAAGACAGTGCCTGTCACATAGTAAATGATCAATAAATATTGATTGATTTCTACAAGAATGAGTGAATAAATGAAAAAAAGAATGTTTTGGGATTATAGCTCACTATCTTCATGACATTGTTATCTGTGCTTTTCTAAGGCTATTTAATCAGTTTTAAAGTGTCAAGAATATCTACTTTACTGGAGTTTTGTGAGGATTGCAAAGACACGTGTAAAATGCCCAGGCCTGCATTTTAGCTATTACTGCACAAATAGTAGCCGCTATCATTCACTAATTTAGGAGAATCACAGACTCTAAAGGCAAAAATAAATCTCCAGAGATGATCTGAACCAGCCTCTGCCTTTGGGCATGTGAGTGCCCAAATACACTACTGATCACTTTATAGTGCTCCGGAGACAGAGACTCCATAGTCCCCTTCCAGCATCTGATCCAAAATTTTATCATGTTTGAATTTCACTTCCTCCTGAAATCTTCCTTGTTTTCACATTTCAGCAAGGAAAAAGTAGTTATCTCTATTAAATGGTGCAGAAAAATAATATAAAAATATCCACTGAATAAAGCAACATACAGGTAGCTTTAGTGTCCTTAACAAGACCATTTGTAGGGAGTTCATTGGGCATAAATCAAAATGAAGAAAGCTTAAGATTAACACTTTAAGAGTTAAGTGTTTATTGAGTGCTTACTATGTTGTAGGCATTCTGCTAAATGCTTTACATGGCTTATCTTATCAAATATTCACCACAACCTTATGAGTTAAGTAAGACTACTAAGATGTTCAATTTACAGATAAGGAAATCAAGGATTAAAAAGGCTGAATAAGTTCATGAAATTGATATAGTCAGTGTAGTAGAGTTCAGAGCTCTCTTGCTGAACTACTTTGCTATATTGCTACTATACTACTATGTCTTCAGATATGTGAAGGAGGGGGTCAAGAAATAATATTTGTTGAGAATCACTGATGTTCTAGGACATAAGATCGTACTCAGCCAAAGTCGCAAAGCTAGTAAGTGGTGGAGCTAGGCTTTGAATCTTAATTTGAAGATGTTTTTGCCATATCTGTATAAATCCAAATTAGAGCAAATGGGCTTACAGATAGGAAGGTTTATCTTTGCTTATTCCACTTTGTACCTTACCTAAATTGTTCTATATGCTACTGTGAGATCCATTTTATACAATGGCTACTTACACAGAGGCCTGCCATGTCTTCATACCACCTTCCCTGTTTAACACTAAACTGCCATTGTGTAAATTCACATACTTTTGCAAGTTTGCTGTTTTACTTCGTACCTTCTATGATAAAAGAGGTTGGTAGCACTAATGAATAGTTGGAGCAAGACTGCTGGAAGAATGTTGCACTTATTTAATAGTGCATTTTTTTCCTAAGAACTATAGCAGTACTCATTTACATACTAACAAATAAATGTGCTAATTATAAATCAGGCAGGATCAGGTCTGGTGGGACCTCTGCTTGGCAGCACTTAACCATTTTGTCTGTACAGAATGTACTGAAAATAATAAAGTGGCATATTATTATGTACATGTAATCTAGGCTTTTCAGTAATGTAGATTGTGTTAGCAAAGTATGGCAGCCCACATTCCTGATCTGACCTTCAAGGTACCATATCAGCTAGTTTCATTTGATCTCATCTACTCTGCCCAAACTTACACCATCTTTTACAATTAAATGTGTGTCTATCTTCAGTCTTTCAACGTTTATACTCAGGTCACTAAGATGGTACGATACTTTTGCAATGAATGTGGGGAGCAAATGTTTGTATTTTGGGATTGAGGTTTACCTCCTATGGAACTTTCCAGATGTTTTGTAGCTAATAGCTATTTGTACTAATATTTGTAGCTAATAGCTATGAAACAGTTTCACTTCCTCCACCTAAAAAAATCGTTGGTGATTTTCCCAGCCATGGAGGTAAACCTTTCCTCCTTCTAATACAGAAAAAGACAGAGAAGAGGTTTGGAACAGGATTGAAAAACTCAACTGCTTATGTTGTCTCTGCACCTGAATTTAGAAAAAGAATCACCCTAGGACTCAGAACAGAATTCTCAAGACTCCTTATTAGAAACAATTTTCAACTCCATCCTCTATGGACCAAGTCTTCTCTACTGGGATATATTGGTATTCACTGATTTCCTGAGATGTAAAAAGTATATATAACTAAGAATAAAAGCAAACCTTATATCTCTGTTACATTTATACTTTAGTTAGAAAACTAAAACATCAACATTTGAAGAAAAATGTCACCCTCCTTTATACCTAATAGTTTGTCTTCAGCCTCTCCATGTAATCCAATAACAAACTGACTCAGGTAATATTTAGAGAGCATTAAGAATGAAAGCAGCTGGGTGTGGTGGCTCACTCCTGTAATCCCAGCACTTTGGGAGGCTGAGGCTGGTGGATCCCCTGAGGTCAGGAGTTTGAGACCAGACTGGCCAACATGGTGAAACTCCGTCTCTATTAAAAATATAAAAATTAGTCGGACGTGGTGGCAGGCGCCTGTTCCCAGCTACTTGGGATGCTGAGGCAGGAGAATAGCTTGAACCCGGGAGGCGGAGGTTGCAGTGAGCCAAGACCATTGCACTCCAGTTTGGGCAACAGGAGCGAAACTCTGTCTCAAAATAAACAAACAAACAAACAAAAAGAATGAAAGCAACACTAGAGTTCTTATTATTTGTCAGGCACTATTCTAAGCCCTTCATGTGTAATAATTCATTTAATTTATTTTTGTAATAAAATTATGAGGTAGGTAAAAGTATGATCTTTTTTTACAATGAAGAAACTGAAGATAGAAAAAAGTTAAGTGATTTACCCAAGGCCTTCTAGGTTCTTAACCAGTGTATTAAACTATCTCTTAATAATCAGGAGGGAGTTCTAGAAAAAAAAATCCCATCCAGAGAGCTTGGCTAAAAATTATCTTCTCAAAATTCCATTTTATTCTCACTCCCTCCAATCTCAGCAAATGTCTTTACTACCTACTCAACTCTACCTCCAAACTTCCACCACTAAATCTAGAGACAATTCTACCTCCAAATTTAGATGTAGACATTTTGACTATTCTCTTTGTCGTTCATGTTACCAAGGAGGTATATACTTCCTTCTATTAAAAGACAATCCCTCCACCTATATTCTAGATCCCATCCCCTTTTGCCTTCCCAAAAGACTTATGCTATCAGTTAGCTTCTTGCTTGTCTATATCTTCAACCAATATTTCTCTACTGGGTTCTTGCTTAGGCTTTTAAACATATTCTAGTATTTCCAATAAACAAAAAAACACTCTGGATTCTTTAGCCCTTTCAGTTACTGAACAATCACACTGCTACCCCTAAGCACAAATTTCTTGAATTGTCTACATTTCTGTTTCCATTTCTTCACTTCAACTCACTCCAATCTGTGGCTTGCCCCACACAACTTCACTGAAATAGCTCTTGATAAGGTCACAATGACACTCACTTTGCTAAATTCTTCCTTCTTGGCAACTCAACAGCATTCACCTCAGATGATTAGTCTCCTACTTAATATACTCTCTTTCCTTTGATTTTGCAAACTCTACTCCCCTGGTTTTCCTTCTACCTCTTCTACCATTCTATCGCTACCTCTTTTCATGGCTCTTCTATGTAACTCTTAAATGTTTGTTTTGATTTCAGAGAGATTTCCTTGCTCACTCTACTATCCTTAGAATAAAATTATCCACTTTCATGACTTCAATTACCATATTTATGATGGCGACTCTCAGTTTCTTATGTCTGGTTTAGCTCTCTCTTCTGAGCTTCAAAGCCATACACCTAATTTACTATTTGCTATTATCTTCACTTGTATATCTCATAAGCACCTCAAATTCAGTATTTTCCAAATCAAACTTATAATCTACCCATCCCACTGCCTGAAAACAATTTTGGCCCTCTTCAATTTTTCCTTACCTCAGAGAATTATAGTACCATCAATTTTTGTCATTTTTGACATCTCCCATATCTCTTTCTTAAGATGCAATTATTTAAGTCCTATAGATTCCCCATCTTTAATATCTCTCAAATGTAGTCACTTTTCTCCATCACTCTATTCCAAGCCACCAATGATGCTTCTGCTTGTACTTTTCTTCCTTCCAAACAGTCTCTATGCTAATGCTTTTCAGTGACTTCCTGTTCCTTGTAGTTTAAGGTTCTTAATTATTTTTCTTCTTCAACTTTTACTTTAAGTTCAGGAGTACATGTGCAGGATGTGCAGGTTTGTTACACAGGTAAATGTGTGCCATGGTGGTTTGATGTACAGATCATTCCATCACTGAGGCATTAAGTCCAGCATCCATTAGCTATTTTTCCTGATGCTGTCCCTCCCCTCACCCCTCCCACAGGCCTCAGTGTGTGTTGTCCTCCTCCCTTTGTCCATGTGTTCTCATTGTTAAGCTCCCACTTCTAAGTGAGAGCAAGCAGTGTTTGGTTTTCTGTTCCTGCGTTAGTTTACTGAGGATAATGGTTTCCAACTCCATCCTTGTCCCTGCAAAGGATATGATCTCATTCCTTTTTATGGTTGCATGGTATTCCATGGTGTATATGCACCACATTTTCTTTATCCAGTCTATTATTGATGGGCATTTAGGTTGATTTCTATGTCTTTGCTATTGTGAACAGTGCTGCAATGAATATACATGGGCATGTATCTTTATAATAGAATGATTTATATTCCTTTGGGCATACCCAGTAATGGGTTGCTGGGTCAAATGGTATTTCTGCTTCTATGGCTTTGAGGAATCATCACACCATCTTCCACAATGGTTGAACCTATTTACACTCCTACCAGCAGTCTAAAAGTGTTCCTTTTTCTGCACAACCTCCCCAGCATCCGTTGTTTTTGAGTTTTTAATAATCGAAAGATCCTCAATTATTAAAGAAGCCTATAATGCCTGATCTTCTTCTGAATCCTTATACTGTGCTACTTTCTCCTTCTTTTGGTTTCTTTGAGAGCCTCTAGTCTCTCTTTGCCTCATTGTTTTTTTCTATGCTTGTATTCTCTGCCTGGAAGGCAATAATTCCTCATCTGCTAACTCATGTTCTGACTTGAGGTCTTAATTTAAATACTCCTTCTTTAAGTATACTTTCTCTGACCTCTCAAGACTGGGTTAGATCACTTGCAGTGACATCCCATAGCCACCTATACATTTCTTACAAAAAACATTTATGTCAACTACTTATCTTTTCTACTATTTTGTAAATTGTATGAGGATAGGGACCATGTCTTTCTTCTGCTGTATCCCCAATGCTTACCATGGTGCCTGAAAAATAGTTGGTACCCAATAATTTGTGAATAATTTAATTAATAGGAGAATAGAAATTATATATAGAAGAATTAATCTGGGGTGGCAGTAGGGGATCATGGAAGACTTTGAGGAAATGACTTTTGAACTGAGTCTTGAAGAATGATAAAAGGGTTGGGGGCATTCTAGAATTTAAAAAATCATTTGTAAAGATACAGTGGTAGAAATTTTGAGGCCTCAAAGTACAAGATGTATGCAGGAACTTAGAGTTGTCCAGTATGGCTATAGCACAGAAGAGGGTGGTGGAAGGTAAGACTAGCAAGATGTGTTCATGATGGGAAAGTCTGTGTGAACCATCTGATTAATGATGTCTGGTAGCATCTGAAAAAAAAACAGCAAGTATTATTTTGTGTTGTGGAAAATTCAGAATTCAGAGCAGAAAAGGACTAACATCAGAAATACAAAGCAAAATGGCCATAAATAATTACTTTTTTCCTTTGTGTCTTAACTTCTCTCTTTGGAGGCTCCCTAGAGACCTGACTCCCTATGTCTCATGACCAGAGAGCATGTCTGGGACCTGATTGACATTCTAAAGCACTAGAGAGATGGCTGAGTATAAAGACAGAGGAATGAGGCATCATGTCTGACTCTTGCAGACCCGTCAGCACAATTCCCTAGGCCAGTAGAAAAATGGTGTCTATTCATGCCCCTTTTATGTTCCTTTTTAAGCTTGGTAAATCACATTACAACTTTCATTGGATTTGCCATTTCTTTAGGAGCCTTGGAATTTCTTAGAGGAGATTTGTGAATCTTTAGGCAATTGGTATTCAGTATTGCTATGCCTAATTTTTTAAAAAGAGGCATATTTGGAAACAGAGGACACTGACACTGACCTTTTCTCTGAGTGGCGGCCTTTGCATACGTCATAGCAAATGCATTTAGGAATTGCTCATTTGTGGGGGCTGTTCAGAGGCAGGGGAAGGGAAGTGTCCTGGGAATTGATAACAAGCAGCAAAACAGTTCAGAGAGGAAAAGGGACATTCAAACACGATGAATGAGATCATTGTCTCTTTGAAAAGATTGGTGCTTCCTCATTTGGAAGTTCTTGAGTTTTTGGTTGAATACATGTTTGTTTGTTTTGACACAGAGACTCATAAGCATGCCCATGGTTTTAGTCTCACTTCTGTTCTCAACTACCTGAGCGACCTTTGTAAAGTCCTCTCTCTGGTTATTAACCTCATCCTCTGTAAAATGAGAGGGTTAGGCTAAATTATCTCTACATTCCCTTCCCGCTCTGATATTTGACAATTCTATGCTTTCCAGTTGGATACATTTATGCATGTTGTCGCAGAAACATGATTGTATATGACTTGAAGGTGGGTAGTAGAAAGAGCACAATTTCTTTTCAACGAACACTGTGTGTTTTGTATATATATTTTGATATATAATTCAAGAAGTTTCCTAATTTCCAGCTAAGAGAGTTCGTGACAATAAAATTACATTCTGCCAAATCAGTTCACCTATGTTGTATGTGTGGGTAAGGGGCTTATTACAGAAGAGTGTTTAGCTAAGAGAGGTCACCTGGAGTTGGTGGTGGAGGTACACTCTTGTTTGAGATGAAGAAATGAGAAAATAGGGAGAAAAAGGATAAAACACCTTTAAGTAATCTGTCTAACAAAAGTTTGTGAAAAACACTAGAAACAGTTAATAGTTTGTCAGCTAAATTGAAGCCAGTCTCTACTGCATCACTGGCAACCTCTCTGAGGTGGGCCACCAGGCTATTCACTTATTCATTGCTTCATTAGTGGGAGAAAGAGACAATATTGCAGTTCTTCTTCAGGATTAGGGAAAAGGAAATGAAACATGAGAAGCAGCCTATAGGTTTCCTCTCTCCTCCAATTCTCACCCAGTTGGTAGAGGGCAGCCAAGGGTCCAGTGATGCCCCTTCTTACTTTTTTCTCTTCTTCTCCCACAGACATCCTTAACAACAATGAAAGGAGATGCTGGGAAGAGTGGGACAGCAAAGACTAGATGACATACAGCATCGCTGTTCCATCTAATCTCACGTATCAAGTTCATTGCTTACCATCTCCTATAAAAGAGTTCTTATACGTAGATGTCCTTGAGAAGAATCATATTTTCTTTCATTCTGAGGTCATACCTTAATGATCACTTTATTAAGGTTTTGTTGGCATCAACATAAGGGAGAAACTGGGACATGGGAGAATATTAAAGGGTATTTAGAAGCGAGATATTTGGGCACCAAAGTTAAATCATTTAGCTCCCAGTGTTACAGAATTATCACATTTTACTATTCAGCATGTGCTAACTGTTACATGAGCTATATTTTGTCAAACCTTAGTTCTTATGCTTCCCCACAACTTCTGATTATTGTATCAGTGAAAAGAGATGCATGAAAATGAAATTTAGAACACATAAAGCACAGGCAGTCAAGACTGTACTGAGAAGCAGCTATATGGAACACACAAGTTAGTTAGAGAGAGCATACACATGCACACTGACAACTTTTCATCCCAAAATAGTGTTTTCAAAGCAACAACTAAACAAGGGCAAACAATAGAATGCAAAGTAGAGCAATTGAGTAGTCAATGTTAGGTGGGTTTTTAATCCTGAAAGGCTTCCCGAAGGACTTGAGTTTTGGGAAGGTGACAGTTTCCACATCCATAATTGCTTCAAAATCAGGAAATCACTGGGGCTCTTTTCCAGTCAATGTTTCAATCTCAGTAGTAATCTTGATATTTTAAAATGTGCTATGGAATTATTGGTCTATGTTAAGTAATATTTATTGTGATGTGGGACTTAGGGAGATTGCTGTCCTTACAGACATCTGGCAGGGGAACAAAGTGCTTGCAAACTTTTAATTGCCCTGAGAAAGGATAAAATTTTGCCACCTGAAGTGCCAAGGGGATAAGTACACAGCGTTCTTCTCCCCTAATGATGTTTGGAGGTTGGTGGACAAAGTGGAGTAGGGAGGGGCTCTTTCTAATTTTTAGTTACTGGGATAGAGTATCCAGAAAGATGGAAATAACAGTGAAGTACAGAGTATGGACTACAGTGACCCAGCATTTTTAACAGCCTGTAAATCTCTGCTGAATTATCTCATAACCAACCTGAGGCCTGGGTCTATTCAGAAAATAGCCAAGTACTCAGAAGGAAAAGCTTTCTGCTGGAAGATAAGAACTATGTGTCGCAAATCTGGCTTGAAATATTGTTTTCAGTGAGACTATGAGCATATTACTTCCCTACAATGAGTATTAGATTTCTTATCTATTAAACACGAAGAAATTCCTTCCCTGTCTATGGAACTGAATCCCATTGGAACACTTTAGAATATGGCAATCCTTGATTTATCACAGAGTAGTTTGGGAGGGTAGTAGAATGGAGAAGGGAGTGCTGGGAGTTGACATATTAGAAACATAAGAGTTCTTCTGTGAGCTCCACAGATACACAAATCTAGAAGAAAATGTGATTAGGACCTCTATTCAGTCTATTGCATCTCCTAATAACCCTGCCTGTCGTGTTGCCACTTTCCCCTATCAGTTTCCTTACTGCTGTGGACTGAATTGTGGTTCCTCAAATTCAAATGTTGAAGCCCTAACCTCACAAATGACAGTATTTGGAGACTGGAACCTTTGTTTAGGCTTAGATGAGGTCATGAGGGTGAGGCACTCATGATAGAATTAGTGCCCTTATAAGAAGAGACACTAAAGAGCCCTCTCTTCTCCCTCCTACCCCCCAACCAAGTGAGGACATAATGAGAAGGCAGGTTATCATCTGTAAGCCAGGAAGAGAACCCTCACCAGAAAGTAACCATGCTAGCAACTTAGTCTTGGACTTCCACCCTCCAGAACACTGCAAAACTAAAGTTATCTTGTTTAAACTACCCATCTATGGTTCTTTTGTTATGGCAGCTCAACTAAGTAGACTAACATAATTACTACCTCCCTAACAAGGCCTGTCATAAGACCCATAAGGAAAGAAAATCTATTATCACCAATCTGAATGTTCTTGGGAATCCAGGAGAGTCTGTATCTCTAGGGGTCTCTTTTGCAGGGGCAATCCAAGTTATTAATTCCATCTAGTGAATATTCATTACATGCATATAATGTATAATGATCAAGTCAGCATATTTGGGATATCTATCACCATAGTGTTTATCATTTCTGTGTGCTGGGAACAATCAAGCCCTATCTTCCAGCTACTTTGAAAAATACAATACATTGTTGCTAACTATAGTCATCCTACTCTCCTATCAAGCATTAGAACTTACTTCTTTTATCTAATTAATTGTATGTTTGTACACATTGACCAAACTCTCCATCTGCCCTCCAATGCACACACTCTTTCCGGCTTCTGATATCTATGATTCTATTTTCTATCTCCATGAGATAAACTTTTTAAACCTCCATGTAAGCAGTATTTGTCTTTTTTTCTGTCTGGCTTATTTCACTTAACATAATGATCTCCAGTTCCATTTATGTTGCTACAAATGACAGGATTTCATTCTTTTAATGGCCTAATAGTATTCCATTTTGTGTAACATCATATTTTCTTTATCCATCCATCCATTGATGGACACTTAGGTTAACTCCATGACTTTGTTTTTAATTTTTAAAATTTTAGGTCCAAGGGTACATATGCAGTTTTGTTATATAGGTAAACTTGTATCATGGGTGTTTGTTGTACAGATTATTTCGTCATCCTGGTGCTAAGCCTAGTATTCAATAGTTATTTTTCCTGCTTCTTTTCCTCCTCCCACCTGCCACCATCAAGTAAGTTCCAGTGTCTGTTATTCCCTTCTATGTGCCCATGGGTTCTCATCATTTAGCTCCCACTTACAAGGGAGAACATGCGATATTTGGTTTTCTGTTCCTGCATTAGTTTGCTAAGGATAATGGCCTCCAGCTCCATCCATGTTCCCACAAAAGACATGATCTCGTTCTTTGTTATGACTACATAGCATTCCATGGTGTATATGTACCACATTTTCTTTATCTAATCTGTCGTTGATGGGCATTTACACTGATTCCATGGTGTATATGTACTACATTTTCTCATTCAGTCTACTACTGATGGGCATTTGGGTTGATTCCATGTCTTTGTTCTTCAAGGAACATACATGTGCATGTGTCTTCATGGTAGAATGATTTATTCCTTTGGGTATATACCCAGTAATAGGATTGCTGGGTTGAATGGTAGTTCGCTTTAAGTTCTTTGAGAAATCTCCAAACTTCTCTCTATGGTGGCTGAACAAATATACACTCCCACCAGCAGTGTGTTAAGTGTGCCCGTTCTCTTTTCTTTCTTTCTCTTTCTTTCTTTCTTTCTCTTTCTTTCTTTCTTTCTTTCT
>NW_012103576.1:1928723-1971826 GCF_000951045.1 Mandrillus leucophaeus
TCTTCTTCTTCTTTCTTCTTCTTCCTCTACCTCTTCTTCCCCTTCCCCTTCCCCTTCTTCCTGTTCCTCTTCCCCTTTCCCTTCCCCTTCTTCCTCTTCTCCTTCTCCTTCTTCTTCCTCTTCCTCCTCTTCTTTTTTTCTTTGTTGTGTGAAGGAGTCTCACTCTGTCACCCAGGCTAGAGTGCAGTGATGTGATCTCAGCTAACTGCAATCTCCACCTCCCGGGTTCAAGCGATTCTCCTGCCTCAGCCTCTCAAGTAGCTGGGATTACAGGCTCCTGCCACGACATCCAGCTAATTTTTTGTATTTTTAGTAGAGATGGGATTTTGTCACATTGGCCAGGCTGGTCTCGAACTCCAACCTCAAGTGATCCACCTGCTTTGGCCTCCCAAAGTGCTGGGATTACAGGAGTGAGCCACTGCACCTGGCTAGTGTTCCCTTTTCTCTGCAACCTCACCAGCATCTGTTATTTTTTGACTTTTTAGCAGTAGCCATTCTGACTGATCTGAGATAGTATCTCATTGCGGTTTTGATTTGCATTTCTCTAATGATGAATCATGTTGATCTTTTTTTTCATATGCCTGTTGGCTGCATGTATATCTTCTTTTGAACAGTGTCTGAGGGCAGCAGGGGCAGTACCACTGCAGAGGCAGTGGCGGAGAGGTTTTTGTGTCCTCTAGGGGCTCCACCTCTAAGAAACATGGAGCCACAGTTACTGGGAGTGTTCAATCAGTGGGGTGGGGTAGCTGCACTGCTGGCATAGCTTGTTGGGGAGTAGGGTGTTGAAGGCTTACAGAGAGGAGAGATTGATCTCCTCTTCATATGGTGACTGTGGCATGCTAGATGCTCAGGTGTATTTTCAAATGTGATACGGAATTATTGGTCTATGTTAAATAATATTTATTGTGATGTGGGACTTAGGGAGCATGCTGCCCTTAAAGACAGCTGGCAGGGAAACAAGTTTTTCTAAAAATATTTGAAAAGAGCCAACCCTCAAGCTCTTTGTTTCTTTCCCAGACTGATTGCAGCAGGGAAGGAAATGCTACTGTGGCAGTGGCAGAGGGGCTGTTGGATGCCTCTGAAGACCTCTCCCTAGGGAAACTCCAGGCCACTACCAGTGGATATACTCAGTCATGGTTGGGGCGACAGTTCTGTCGTCATGATCCAGGGGCCCTGCCAGCTGGAGTAGGAGGTGGGGGTTTCCGATGAAAAGGGGCTGGACTTGTCTCTATATGGTGGCTACAGAGTGCTGGAGGTACCAATATCTTGACTAGGCCTCTTGTTCCTTCCCCAGCCTGAGTGCTAATTTCAGGCCCATGAGCGTCTAGGAGGTTTTCTGTGGCTAGGATTTCAGGAGTTCACAGTGGGAATGTAGTCTCCTGAGGGTCCCTCACTTACTCTTTCCACACATTGGGGAGTACCTCTGGGCTTTCAGCCAATCTCAACTGAGCAGGCTGCCTTGCTTTCCTCTCTGTCCTTGCTTTAGGAGTTTCCTGTCACTTTTCTGTTGAATTCCAGCATTCTTTCTTGGATGATCTATTTGAAATGTGACAATTTGCTCATTATTTTCCTTCTTCTTAGTGGAGGAGGTGAGCACAAGATGCCTCTAGTTAGCTATCTTGAAGACCCTACTAGAATTCTCAGTGAGTACTTTAAATAAGCTGATTAGGAAATTTTTCTCTGAGAAAGTGACAACTGAGCTGAGACCCAAGTTATGAGAAGGAGCTAGCCATGAAAAGATCTTAAGGAAAAGACTCGCAGGTACAAAAGCCCTAAGTTGTAAATGTGCTGGGTATGTACACAGACCATGAAGAAGATCAGTGTGGCTAAAAGTAGTGAAAAAGACCAATGATGAGATCAAAAGGCAGTCAAGGGCCATATTATGGAGAGTCCAGAAGGCTAGTGTGAAGAATTTGGATTTAATTTTGGATGAAATGAAAAGCCATTGGGAGATTAAGATGAGGAGATAAAGGGTCTGATTTACACTTTGCAATTTACACTTCTGGCTGCTGTCTGGGGGATGGGCTATAGGGAACCAGAGTGAAGGCGGAGAGACCAGATACAGGCTCTTGTAGTAATCCAAGAGAAAGATAATAGTGGATTGGACTAAGATGGAACAGTGTAAATAGAGAGAAGCCTTTGAATACTGAATGTCCTTTTAGAGTAAAGCAGGCAAACTTCGATGGGTTAGATATAGTAGTGGTACACATTCCCATGCAATTATGGTCATCTCTGGCCCTTACTTACCTTTGCCTTTCTGCTCAATTTCCATCATTCAAATGTAATCTTTGCTTGGTGTCCAATGTTCTTAACTTTAAACATGGTGTGTCTTAGTGTGGGTCAACTTTTATCAATTTTGCTGGGAACTCAATTTCCCTTTTAATCTAGAAACCATTTCTTCAATTCTGGGATTTTTAAAATTGATTTATTTCATAATGTTGTCCCCTCCATTTGCTCTCTTCTCTTCCATGAAAAATTGCAGTTCTTATGTTGGACCTCCTGGTTTGATTCTCTAATTTAAAAAAATATTTTATTTCTTATTTTCTATGTTTTTGTCTCTTCGGTCTGGTTTTTCCATAAAATTTCAACTTCATTTTCCACTACTTCTAGTTAAATTGCATTTCTGCTGTCATTTGAAATATCTAAGAGTTCTTTTATTTAATGTTCATTTTTAATAGTATACTGTTCTTTTTAATGACTATAATATCTTATTTCATATTTCTAATAATCTTAATGATTTTTAAGTGATGGTTTCACTGCAGTCTCTTTTCTTAAATTGTTTTATTTCCTTGTCGTCATTTCATCATAGAATTTTTAAAAATCATGTCTGGGAATCCTTAGATGTTTGGTTATGTTTGGATGGGACACAAAAAAGCTGATTAAAAGTTTTTGTCATGGTGAGTGTCACTATAGGATGATTTGACTGGATCTCTTCCTTTGGTGATCTTCTAATTATTTTTACATAATTTACTATAAGATTGCTCAGATTCTCTCAGTAAATAATCTTCCACTTTTACTTGTGGGAAATATGGACCTTGGTTCTAGGTTTTGGGAGTCATGTAAGAAAAGATGGTTGGTGATCTCAATATGTAGTATATAGCTAGATGTTCACTTAATCTCACACTCAGCTCTGTATGAGACACCCAATCCTAACACTCTGTATTTTATTTATCAGAGACTAAATCTCTTCTATAAGAGAGAAGTATGTGGGGGAATGATCAGCTGTGAGTAACAAAGGAGGGGAATTGGAGGCCTATTGGCTCTTAAACCATCTTTCAACCAATCCCTCTGTTTTCAGCTCCACTTTCACCCTCACTTACAGAGGTGCCTGATGCTTCCTTGGTGCAAATTGTTCTTAATTTCCTCAATGCTGATTTAAGATTCCAGTTTATTAAGTCTGCTAATCAGCTGATATTTGCTCTTTTGCCTTTCTATTCCTGAAAGTTGCTGTCTCATACTCTTTCCTGTTTTTCTTTTCCCTCATGGGTTTATGCCACTAAAATAATTATTTTATGTCATTTATAGATAAGCATGAGTGCCTGGTTCACTCTCTTTAACTATAAACTCTTATTTATTTTTCATCATGTCATTTAACATATTTATTATAGCATTGCCATTGTATTATATATTCATATGTTTGCTAATTATCTTTCTCTGTCCACTAGTATACACGTTTATGAGAATAGGGACATTGTCTGTCTTGTTGACTATACATCCCTAGTGTCTAGGACATAATAGACATCCGGTAAGTTTTTGAATAAATTAATTTTGCATATTTTATTATTTTGAAAAATATATTTGTAGTCATAACATCTGACAGCATTTGTGGAAAAATAGATATATACATATAGCAAATTAGTCAAATAAAAATGAGATAATTAGCAAATCGAGGAAAGTGTACAAGACAAGTTACACAAATACAATTTTACTACATAAAATTTCAAGCTTCGGTACATATTCTTGTTTTCCTCTAAAAAGATAAACTATCTATCAATAATTGATTTTTAGGTAGTAAGAACAGCAAAATGGAGATGAGGTAACAGGTTGTTGTAGCAGTCCAGGTGAGAAAAGATTATGACCTGCTAAAGTGAGGTACAAAGAATTGACCAGAATCAAGAGGGATTTAGAAGATAGAATTAGAAGAACTTGGTTACATTTAGGTAAGGGAGGAGGTGAAATAGAAGGAGATATAAAGCTATTAAGGATTTCTCGTAGGTTTCTGGCTAAACAGTGGTCCCCTTCATTCAGAAGATCAGGCTAACTTGAAGGGAGACAAAGGTAGATATGGGGAGACAAATAGTGACATTCATCTGTCTTGCTGCTCCCTCAGTTACTCAAATGTTTCTGTTTAGTTATTTTGTCTTGAAATTTAGAAAAAGTGTTTTAGCTTGAGTTACTCAGATATCCGGTATTCTCTTTTTCTGTTCTTGATAGACTTAGCTAAGTAATAGAGTGTATAAAAATCATTATTATTTTTGTCTGACACCACAAACTGTTAATAGCAACATGGTTCATTGGAAAGAGTATCAATTGGGTGTGTAAAATATACCATCCTGGGATTTGATGACCTGGATCCTAGACAGCTCTGTCATTAACTCGCTGTATGACTTTGGACTAGTCATATAAACTTCATTTTCCTCATATGTAAAATCAAGTTGTTAATATAGTAATTATGCTCTTGATAATCCATTCTCTAACTGAAAAAGTGGAGAAGATTCATGTTTATTTTTAGATATAGAAAGAATATTTATAGTTAAGAAATATACAAATATGTTCTGGAGACAATGTTCCAGTGTGTTGGCCTATGAAGCAGTTAAGTGTGGCTACCATTTATTGAGAATCCATCACGTGCCATTTGCTTTATGTATGTTTTCTTAATTAATTGTCACAATAAGCATATAAGGGATTTCTATTTCCATTTTATAGAGGAAGGGTAAGGATTAGAGAGGGTGACTCGACCAAAGTAACACTACTAGTTAGTGGTAAATCCAAGATTCAGGCCCAAGTATTTTTGCTACAAAGCCAATATATTTTCCATTTTGTAATAGTGAAATAAGACTGAAATAAGTCTCCAAACTTTGACTCATTGAATCTTAGAAGTGGAAGAAAACCTCTGCAAATTGTCTCTCCAATCTCTTGCTTTCCAAAGAGGAAATGAGGACCAGAAAGGGGGTGTTATTAGACAATGGTTAGATAGCTAGTTAGTGCCACGGCCAGGGTCCATCTCTTCAGACAATCAGACCACTGCTCCTTCTAATTTGGGAACCTGAACATACTGCCTGATTCAAACCAATGCAGATCTGTTTGTTCCATCTCTGGTTTACTGATTTCACAGGGATGTTAGGGCAATAAAATTATTATAATCGAATTGAGTGGCATTTGGATAAAAATACATTGGTGGGAGGTTTTTTTTTTTTTAACATTTGCGCAAACACAAGATATGATTAAGAAAAGGGAGCCTGTTACACAGTAACCTTTCAATTAGTCTCAGATTCCCTCAGGGGAGAATGGTTCTTTATTACATGATGTATATTGTTTGTCTTGAACACCACACAATTGACCCATGAGTGGCCATTTATATGGAGAGAAGTCCAAGAAGCTAAATGCTTCAGTCTTTTCAGGAGAAATAATTGGGAGAGATGGGTGAAATGCTGAGGGTCTCCTTAAAAAACTAACAAGAAATTGTAGATGAGTATAATAACCTTGTGCAACTTGTTGAAATCCCACAAAGTGTGGAGGGGGCATCAACAGTGGGATGGGTCTTTTCACTGAGAGCCACTGATTTTGAACAGGCAATAAAAACTGGTCTATTTTTACGTGTCTGCCCAGGACCTATAACTTGAAAAACTTCAAGCAGAGAGACAAGTTTTTCTTTGAGTAACTCTAAATTGCTTTTCACATTTCTATTTTATGTTTGCAGAGGGAACACACAATAAATTTGGGTAAGAATGTAGCAGGCAGAAATCAGAGTTGATGAATTCCAAGCTTACATAAACTAAGGTTCCCAATCCTGGCTGCTGTTCTTTTTCCCCATCAGTAGACTTAGTAAAACAAGACAGATGTTCTGAGCACTCCTAACTCCTGTCCCATTACTCAGGGATTTGGGAAACTAGACATTGCGATTGTTTTGTTGAAATAGAAGAGGATTTAGTGGGCTAGGGTGTGAGGGGGAGAGAGGCTGAAGGTGTGGTGGGGCGGGAGGAGAAAGTGACACATCAAGCAGATAACTTGTGTTCATATGAGATATAAGAGCATATGAGATATAAGAGCGGAGGAAGCACAGAATACAGCCCCCTGCGGTAACCACAAACAACTACCACTCTTACTTTCTGAAGACATTGCAGGAACCCAGTGCTCACAGCCCTCCTGATCCTGAGAGTTTAATCCCAGAGAAAGATCAGAGCAAATGCCTGTAAGTTTGACTTAGCACTCACCTTTATATAGTGTTGTTGACTTTTTAAAATTGTGGAACTTGAGCAACCTTACTGAATCAAACATTGTGGATATCCAGCACGCTGAGTGCCTGCCTAACCTTTTTAATGTACAGACATGGTTTTATGTGTCTTGAAGTTAGTTCACAAATATATTTCTTTTGGTTGTTTCTGGTGATTACATAGACATCTAGCCTGTTAATATCCAAAAGTGTGTTTATCTATCCCCCAGTTATTGGGTATTTGGAATTTTTCATGGAATGAGCTTTCCTCTTTTAACCACTCTCATCCTTCATCAAACTCTACTCACCTTTCAAGGTCTATGTTCAGGGCCACCTCCTCCATGAAACCTTTCTTCTCCCCACGCCCACCCTGGTCCACTCCCCAGTCCCTCTTCTTTGTTCCTGTAGTACTTTGCCTCTATTTCCATGTTGCCTTTCCTATTATATTATAGGTTCCATGAGGGCAGTGATTGCAGTGCCTTATACATAATTGAATCCCCGAAGTATATAACATGGTGATTTACAGATATATGTATATAGTAGATGAATATTTAAATAGCAACATAATGAACATTTTTTCATAATTTATTTTCATTTATTTTATATTATATCTTTGGAAGTGAAAGATATAATATCTAAATGAAATTACCTGGGCAAAATGTTATAATATGTTCTGGAAATGAACATTGCCAGTAATAATTTACATGGTTACCTATTTCCTAACAAACAGTTGTCATTATTATATACATACCTACCAAGTTGGGGAAAGCTTTGTGTTTTAATTTGTGTTTTGCTGAAGTTGTATGTTTTGTTATGTAATTATATACTCAATGTGTTCTCTACTGCGCATGCTATCCATTCTCTTTGACCATGAGAATGTATCAAGTGAGCTTCATACATTGATCTTACATGTTTTATTATTTCTTTATTTGTTTTGACTAGTTGTTTTATTGGGCTGGTGCAAAAGTAATTGCAGTTTTTGCCATTATTTTTATGGTAAAAACCGCAATTATTTTTGCACCAACCTAATAAAAGTTCTGCTCACTGCATATTTTTCCCTTTTGATTATTTCTTTTTTGATCTTCATTTTACTATAGTACAGCATGCAAAAGATTTTTAGTCATATATTTGAACCCATCATCCTGGATCTTAACACATCATTCTGACTTTGATGACACCTCATTTTTTCAATGGCCACGATAGCTAGAGAAACAATGCTGTTCTGTTTTTCTTTTCCTGGTTTCACAGCTTAGATTTTTATGTTTAACTTTTAATTCATCTGAATTTTATTAAAGCATATGATGTGTTACATATCCAGCTTCACTTTTCTTACTAATTTTCCCAATAACGTTTATTTGTTTTTGCTGCCTTTATGTGTGTGTTTTAGCCTACCAGAAAAGTTTTTTTTAATATAAGAGTTTGGCTCTCTTTCTCTAAAATATACTATTCCTTGATCAATCTTTGTTTTTGACCCAATGCCAAACAGTCTTTGTATACATGTGGCTTTGTAATAAAGTTTAAAACCTGAGAGGCTATCTACCATCATTACATAAGATAAGATATTTTGGCATCTTTGTCTTTTTCTTCTTCCAGGTGAATTTCACTATAAGTTTGTCATGGGTCTGTACAGTATCCTATAGAATTTTCAGTTGGTATTGCATTAAGTCTATATATTAACTTAAAGAATATTGTCTTTCTCACAGTTTTAGCCTTGCCCATCAGGAGTACTGTGTCTCCATTTATTCATGTCTTTCTTTATTTCTCCAATTATGATTTTATCATCTGAATACATTTCTTTTGTCACTGTTAACTTTTTCAAAGTACTCTTAAATTGATAATCTCATTCAGTGCTTACCAGAACTCTACTGTAGGTCAGTAGTAAGATTAGATGTATCCAAAGATCACCGATCTATAATAAACCTTTTATCCCCCAATATTCATCGTGATTCTTTTTTGGTAACAGCTTTATTGAGATATAATTCAAATACCATACAATTCACACATCTAAAGTATGCAATTCAGGCCAGGCATGGTGGCTCACACCTGTAATCCCAGCACTCTGGGGAGCCGAGGTGGGTGGATCACTTGAGGTCAGGAGTTTGAGGCCAGTCTGGCCAACATGGTGAAACCTCACCTCTACTAAAAGTACAAAAATTAACCGGCATGGTGGCGGGCACCTGTAATCCCAGTTACTCAGGAGGCTGAGGCAGGAGAATCACTTGAACCCAGGAGGCAGAGGTTGTGGTAAGCCGAGATCACACCACTCCACTCTAGCCTGGGTGACAGAGTGAGATTCCATCTCAAAAAATATATATATATGTGGTTCAATAGTTTTTGGTATATTCAGTGGTGTGCAACAATCACAATCAATTTTAGAACATTTTCATCACCTGAAAAAGAAATTCTATGCCACCCATTCCTGTATCACTCTTCAAGACCCTGGTAACCACTAATCAGCTTTCTGTTTGTGTAGATTTGTCTATTTCTGGACATTTTATCTAAGTTGAATCATACAATAAAAATGAACTTCTAAGGATCAGCAAAGGCAACATTTATTAAGCACTTAGATGTCTGTTAAGCACTTTATGTATTTTTTCTTATTTAATCATCAAATAATCATTTATGTCAGGTAACATTATTTCCATTTTAGACAAGCAAATTGATGGCAAAGAGGTTGAGCAGTTTGCCCAATCACACTATTAGGATGTACCTGGATGCTTTGACCAGATCTTTGACCATGTTCTTTCTGCCTTAAGGCAGTTAGGAAATTTGGAAAACATCCCTCCCATACTCTTCCCTCAGTGGTCTTTAGTTCCTTGAACAGAGACCAAAAGTAAATATGACATTTTTGATGCAGTGAGGGCTGAAAGAGCAGAGAAAGGTAGAGTGGTTTGTATAGCATAGACTCGTGGAACCACAGAAATTTGCTCACCCAGATTCTCTCTATTAGGTATTGAGAATAACCAGTGATATGTGTACAGTATGACTCACAGAGCCATGGGAAATTAGAGCTCATAGCTGGAAAGAGCCTCAGAGACCACCTAGTCCAGCTGCTCCATTTTATTGACGAAGAAACTAGGACCCAAAAAGAGCAAGCAATTTGCTCAAGATCATATAGCTCAAACACAGTGACAGAGAATGACCTTTTATGTGTTATTGAAAGAATAAATATACCAAAGGTGAAAGTCCCCTCCAGAATAACTTTAGAAAATAAGTTAAGAAAGAAGAGAGATACTGTTTCAAAGTCACTGAATTAGGTCAGGTGATCTGGGTTCCAACACCAGCTCTGTCACTAATTCACTGTGAGGTCTTTAGCAAGTCCCTTGACCTCTCTGAACTTGTTTATTTCTTCACCTGGAAATGGGTGGATAGGAATAGATGATATTTTGGAAGCCTGATGCTTATTAACCACTAAAGAAATTTTATTGAATAGGTAAATAAGTGAAATTTTACTTAAATTCTAAATGTTAGGCTATTTTTGGAAGATTCACAGTGAACATAACTAAGGAACTGATAAAGGGGTAATCATTTTTTTTTAAGAAACAGTCCTGAAAATATAAATGCTTCCAGGGACAAATACAAGAATTCACTTTTCAAAAACTTGAAGGGTCACTTCGTCAACAAATAAGAGTGCTTGACTATTTCCAACAGGTAAACATCCAAGATACATTAGCCAAAATAATAATAAAACTGCTCTGGCTGCTATCATGACATTAGTGAATGCAGTGGCACATGTGAATGGGAGGATCAAATCATTTCCTTCATAAAGTCATAGTTTTGAATGTTTATTTCCTTTGGGAAGAACAAGAAATTCTGTCTTATTTTGAATAAAAAGATTTCGTCGTGTTTTAGGGACTAATAGAGAGTCACTTACTCTTTGAAATAATAGTTATTAAATGCCTGCAGAGCATGGGAACATCAAGAAATAGAGTTATCCTAAAATGGGAAATTTAAAAAATGATAAAAGAACATGAAACTAACATTAAAAACTATTTTTTATGATACAATGTAAGTGAACAGCTTAGAGCTGTTTGTTTCAAGCCTCCCAGGTTGAAACTTGCACAGTAGAGAGGCAGAGCAGATGATGTGTGTGTAGGGGGTGAGTGGGAGGGCGAAGAGTGCAGCTCTGTAAGCAAGAACTGGAGCAGGTAACAGAAAATGATCATCTGCCATCTTCCTCCTCCCTCTCCCACCTTCCATGATGGAATAATAATAGGGATCCATTCCATGTGTATTGTATCACCCTTCAGAGTTTACGGAGTGCTTTCACATTCATTATCGTATCATGCCAACCCTAAAAGAGAGGCATAGTAAGTATTGTTTTCTTTTTACAATTTTCTAGATGAGAAAATATGGGGCTCAAAGAGGTTAAGTGGCTTTTCTGTAGCTGAATGACAATACAAATTAATGCCAGGACTAGAACTCATGTCTTTGTCTCTGAAAACAGTTCTCTTTCCATAACCTCCATTCAGCCCCAAATTTTCTCCCTGAGTCTCTCCATTTAATCGTGTACGTTGCTAAATGTTCCCCTGGGTGGGGTGCTGTGTTGAGTAGCAGCAGCAGCAGCGGCGGCAACAGAAGTTAACTCTCACAGTTTGGGTAGAGCAAAAATGAGTGAATTACCATCACAAGTGAAAGACCCTTCTTTCATCCGTTCTGAGCAAAGTGTGTGTGTGTGCGTGTGTGTGTGTGTAATAGGGAGTGGAGCATGGAAATTATACTTCAGTATACTTCAGCTAGTCTGTCAAAGGTTCACTTCTGTCCATCTAAAATAATAATAATGTAGACACATAATATCTCTGCTTCCATTTGATAAAATAGAGAGAGAAAAAAAGTTGTAAATGGGAGTGGTCATGAAGGAATGGAGAAAGTAGGAATCAGTGAGCATCTAATATGTGCCAAGTGCTTTACTTATAATACTTCACTCAGTCTTCACAATTGCCCAGTGACACAGGTTCTACTAGTGCCCCTCCCTTAAATATTTGTAAATTCAAGTTTAGATAGGTTAAGTCCTAGGTTACAGAGCCAGTGATCTCCTGATCCAGGATTCAAAGAGATTCTTATAGCTCCAGAACTGGTTATTTTACTACCAAGTAAAGAACCTGTGTCTTTACTGGTGAATGGAAACAGCAATGGCTTTCTTTTTTTTCTTCTTTTTTCTATTATTTTAGATTCGGGGGTACATATGCAGATTTGTTATATGGGTATATTGCATAACACTGAGGTTTGGGCTTCAGTTGAATCCATCACGTAGTTAGTGAACCTAGTATGCAATAGGTAGTTTTTCAACCTTTGTTCCAATCCTTTCCTTTCCATATTTGGAGTCCCCAGTGTCTATTGTTTCCAAGATTGTCCTTTTAACCAATGGTCAGAGTCCCCTTGTCTACCTATAGCCAAATACAGCAATCTCTTCTAGACACCACTTACCGACGGCCGTCCAGTGAGCCATAGGGACTCTGAGTTAGTTTAGATTTTATAAATGGAGGTGGACTCATCCCTTCTCTTGTCTGGCACTTCACTCAGGGCATTTGTATGAGGCAGCAAGCCAGCATCAGAGATAATCTATCACTATAGGAGAGAGGAACAGTGACCATGCACTTAGCTCCAGCGGCACCCAACTCCAACTGTTGTGCAATCTGGTCCTTTGCTCAGACATGTCTGCTCAATAAGTCCTTGTAGAAGTCACAGTCAGTTTTGCAACTGCATTACCTTTGCCCCAAGCATGGTTAGAGGAATCAGCAGGTGAAGATCAGCCAGGAGCTACATAATTTCTGGGGGGGTTGGTCGTTCTTTGGTTTCTCTTTCACAGCATACAAGTGATGCCTTCAAACTTGAGCTCAGTTTCTTATGGTCATTTAGGAGCATGTGGATTTCTGCAATAATCTACAAGTGAAATGATGATAAACATCTTGGAAAGAGCTCTACTGGTCAAGCAGAATAGTGAGTATTGGTGACTTCTGTTGTCTCAGAAATAATGTCACAAATACTGAAAGGAGGGGGGGAAATGTCTGTGAAGATAGAATGAGTTAACATTTTTGTCCTATTGTTACCTCATTTTCAATAATTCCTTGGGCATTATTTGGAAAAGGGGGAGACAGTGATATATAATGCCATAGCATGGATTTTTTTTCTAAGAGTTTGTAGTCCTGTTTCAGTAAAGAGTATCTCTTGGTGACACCCATTTTCTTTCTCCCTCACTTATTCATTCCTTCAATAAATATTATCAAGCACCTTTTGCAGACTAGACTTTTACTTTTTTCCCTTTGTTCCTTTTATTTCTGCAATTTTTAAACCTTCTTTCCCTACCTTCCCCTTTTCCTTCAGCATTTACATTTTCAATGTTATACCTAGAAAATAGTGATAATATTTGAGAAATTATTTAAAGTAAGAATGTAGATGAGAGGCAGGGTTGGAGAATTTTGTGGATTTGTGTGTTTTGTGTGGTATTATCTTATCCATATCATCCAGTTTTCTCTTATTTTCTCGTTTAAAGCATGTCTAAAGAACTTTTAACTACTCAAGGATAATTCTTAGCTTGTGCCAGTGGAAAATTCACCCATGGTGAGTTATTTCATCCTTCTCGGCATGACAGATAACTCTCAGCTTGAAGTCCTGCTATTTGGAGTCTTTCTTATTGCTTACATTATCACTGTATTGGAGAATCTAGGCCTTGTGGTTCTGATCAGAGTCAGCCCCCGCCTCCATACCCCATGTACTTTTTCCTCTCTAATCAGTCCTTCCTTGATGTCTGTTTCTCTTCCATTACAATTCCACAGAATCTAGTAAATTTGTTTTCTAAGCTACAGTATGTTTCTTTCCTTTTCCTGTATAACTCAAATGAGCTTGTTTATAATCTTTGCCTCTGATGAATGCAATTTTTTAACGTCATGGCCTATGACCGCTCTACTGCCATCTGTCACCCACTGTTCTACCACACTACCATGTCAAGAAGCCATTGTCTTTTTTTGGTAGCAGGATGCTACCTTGGTGGATGGGTTAAGATGGTCACTGTGACAACTTCCATCACACAACTATCATTCTGTCAACCATGTGTCCTCCCTGCCTTCTTCTGTGACATTCCTTCATTGTTGGTACTGGTTTGCTCAGATCCTTGGATCACCCCCTGATCTTGGTGGTTGGCTGTGGGGGATTCACCCTGGTCACCACCATTGTGGTGCTCCTTGTCTCCTACATGTCTACCCTCATGACTATCCTAGGAATTCCCTTAGCTTCTGGAAAACAGAAAGTCTTCTCCACCTGTGCCTCCCACTTGATTGCTGTTAGCCTGTACTATGGAACAACTATGTACACTTACTTGCCCGCCTCTCGACATGGATCCAGGACAGGAAATCAGATTGTCTCAGTATTTTATACAATGGTGATCCCCATGTTAAGTCCTCTCATCTATAGTTTGAGAAATGAGGAAGTGAAAGTTGCCCTATGAAAAACATTGAGACACAGTCCTTAGTCTTCCATTGAATGTCTCAAAAATGCAAAATGTTCTGTGAAGACTTGCTCATGGTTTTATTCACAGTGTTTTCCTTGCCTGCAAATGAAGTCTTGTTAAGAAAAACTGAATTACTCTAATTGTTTAAAAGTAGTTGTCTAGATAAACAGCAACACAGTAGGCGGGAATTATATAAACAAAATAATATATATTTTATGAAACAATTCTCTGATAAGAAATATTTAGGAGGGAAATATGTATGTGGGTATAAATATGTCAGTTGGGGTGGTAAGCCTGTGTGATAACCCTAGTCATGAGTTAAAATAATTCCAAGATAACAAGGTTAGGAAACCATATAATTTGACTACAAGTTATAGAAGAGAACATGGATGGCAATTGGGATGCAAATAACTTTGCTGTACCATGTATGTCCTTCTATTGAGGATTTACTTAGTGCTCCAAAGACTGAATTAAGTTCAGTACATATCTGTCATAAAGATTCAGGACACTTCTAAATGTTTCTATTCCAAATGCTCTACCACCACTGCACTGTGAGGTTGTAAAATGTAAGCATATACATGAATTCTCATGTGCAATTATTGAGATTTATAAGGGTAAATCTTAAATAGGATGATAGCTAAATAATAGATTGGGCTCACTAATTAGAGTTTGCAAATCCTTTGTAAAGAACAATGAGTCATTGGTTAGTAGGAACTCCAGGCCTGAATTGCAGCTATAATTTTTCTATATGCAAATTAGGAGTGGACCAGGGCCAAGTCCATTGCTATTCTTGAATAGACTTCTAACATACAATGCAAGTGTAAATAAAACCCCAATTAATTCATTAGTCCATGGCTAAATCATTCTCAGAATTTGTAAGGTTGCATGAAATTCCTGGATATTGCTATTTTGTGTAAATATATTGAGCAATAAGATATTCTTAAAACCATACAGTCCTATATATGAATAATACAAAGCCTTGAGCTCTTTTATAAATGAGAAAACTAATGCCTAAAGAAGAGAAGGTGACCAAAATCAAATAACTAGTTGGAGAGAAATAATCAAATTTGTCAAGCTGCAAGGAAAAGCAGAAAGTAGCATTTATCTATATCTAGGTTAGTGCCTAATCTGTATCTATAACTAGGGATCTTTGAGTCCTAAGAATAGCTTTTCTTCTGCCTCTACTACTCCCAGAAACTATATAGCCTTAGTAGCCATATTCCAAAAAACCCTAAACCCTAGTGTTGAGGTTGGCAGTGCAGTTTACTTGGTAGCCATGTGAAACCCAGTTCCCTTAGAGCTTCAGATCCTTATATCAAACTACCAGTTGGAACCTGTAATTGGTAGTTTCTCAGGCACTTCAAATTTAATATATCAAAAATTGAACCCTTCTAAACCTGATGCTCTTCTTTCCTTGTCCCCTACATAAGTGAATGGCACCATCCAGTTTTTTAAGGCCTAAACCTGAGTCAACCCTTAACACTTCCTTTCCTTCCACTCGCTACATTCAGTCAACCACCAAATGTTGTCAATTCTCCCTCACAGATGCCTCCATTATCACTGGCACACTCTTTTTTTTTTTTTTTTTTTTTTTTTTTTTTCCGGTATTAGCTAAATGGTCCTTTAACCCTTCTCCCTGAATTCATCCCGGATTTTGTGAAATCTACTTTCACACAACAACCACAGAGGTTTAAATGTAAATCCGACCACATCAGCCTTCTTCTACCCTCCAAACTGCTTAAAATTTCCACATCTCTCTTTGCCTATTAGATAAATTCAAAACTCGTAAATATGACATGTAAATCTCTCCATGCCCTGTTTGTCCAAGTTCTATTCATTTTTTAAATCCAAACTCAAATCCTATCTTCTTTTCTAGGTAGCTTTTCCTGACATTTCAAAGGAAAGTGAGTGTGCATATTCTGTTTTCCCATTGCACTTTGCATGCCTTTTGTAGCATTATGATGCTTGCCCTTCTAATGAAATTCTTTGTGCAATTTTCTGAAATTCTGTTTTGTCTGCCTAGATTGAAACCCTTTAAGTGGATAGAGCTATGTTGTTTTTTTTATTATTATTTTTATTTTTGTCTCCCACCTAGGTCCCACACAGGGCCTGGTTATCTGGTAATGGTTCAAAAAACATTAGCAGAATTGAAATTCACTCACAGCTAACCTTCCTCATTCATCCATTTTCTCTACCAGGCATGGTTATAGTTTGTTGTGTAAGGGAGGAAAGGTAGAACATCTTACCTCCTGGGATACCAGCTTCTAGTTGGTCCTCCTGGTTTGGCAGATGTTTCTTGTTGACATTGTCACTCCAAAATAAGGAATCTAAACCTCTTTTTGTTCATTGCTTTTACCTTCTAGCTCAGTACCACCCAGGTCAATCCCTAGTCCTCCCTGGATTTATTCTCTTCTCTGGTCACTGGCTCAAGGACGTGGCAGATTTTTTTCCTGGAATGAAAACGCATTTTTTCCTTTGTGAGGTTCATGATTAGAAACTCTCAGAATCAGAAGTTAGAGGTGAAAAGACCCATAGTGAGAATTTAGAATGATGGATTTTAATTTTTTAAGCATTGGACTGATTTTTTAAAAGAATTTGAAATATGGAACAAAAATTTACAAAACATGAAAGTGTAAGATGTTTGGCTGAATAAAGTATGAGACACCCATAGCCTAGTACTCACTTCTCCATCCCCGAGGCACCTCTACAGAAACTCAAGGACAGTTTGAAAACACTAGAGTAATCAAATCTGCTTTTTTTCACAAATGAGAAAACAGCATCCCCAACGAAAGGCAGCATTCTGGAGATCACTCAGTGAGTCAGTGGCAGAGGCAGATTTAGCATTCAGGTTTCCTGACTCACGACCTTAGAATACTGTCTACTACAGCCCTTTCATGTTGAGTGATGCTTAACACAGCTGGGAGGGTGAACAAAGTGGGCCTTATCAGATTGAACTGCAGACACTGACTTAGCGTCTATCTCTTTGGCTAGTAAAAGTGTTCCCCACCCTCCAAACAGCCCTAGAAATACCAGAGACAACTACAACCTCATCAGCCTTCACCACTTGTATATGGGAAGTGGTAGATCTCAGAGGATACCAAAATTCTTTAGTAATAGAGTATCCTTACAGGCAGGACTAGCTACAGAATTTGTAGGCCCAGTGCAAAATGTAAATGTGAAGCTCCATATTCAAAAAAACAGGAAGATGTGCTGTTAAAGGTACTCAAATATAAAGCTTTTTTTCTCTCTTCTGCAGTCTCTCTCTCTCAACCTGCCACGCTGTTTTTGTTATTTAATGCCACACCTGCACAGGCACAGGGATATTTGTGGAGCAAGTGCAGAACTTCATAAGTGGGCAGTGACTCTGCCCAGTGACTGGCTGCCCATGTGCATGACTCACTTGCTACTGGATTCTTCCTTACATCAGCTTCTGCACAGATAGGTGCATCGTGCTCTGTTCAGCATGGAGGAAGTGAAACCAGGTATATCCCATTCCCATGGGCAGGCTGCCCCAACCCACTGTTGTCAGGCAATCACCAAGAGTACTACAACTTCTGCGCGGTATGCACTAGGTGTCTGGATTGGAGTGGGCAATAGTCTCTGCTAGATAACCTGCCAAATGCACCACAGCACTGCTCACTTGGGGCCAGATTGCTGTTACCATGTCCAACTGTGAGATTTTGCAGGGCATGTGTGTATGACCCCAATCTTCCTTGTGCTCTGGCTCAGTTCCCTTGTGTGGAGGGTTGCAGC
Organism: Mandrillus leucophaeus; assembly: GCF_000951045.1. Lineage (NCBI taxonomy): Eukaryota > Metazoa > Chordata > Mammalia > Primates > Cercopithecidae > Mandrillus > Mandrillus leucophaeus. The sequence goes on from NW_012103576.1 coordinate 1,946,357, forward strand.
TATTACTGGGCAGGATAGAGAATGGGAGGTTGGATGGGGTACTGGGTACTAAGGAAGAAGCGAGTGACAGCTAAAAACCTACCCCAGGGAAGTGGAGAGGTGGTGAAAAGTGGGACTGTGTGTTATCAGATATTCCAAACTCCACATGAATACTCGATTGTCCCATTGGATTTTGCATTTCACTTACACTAATATTCAAATTATTAAAAAATTCAAGACAGTGACATTAAACTCTAAGTGCAGAGCACTCCTAAGCTCAAGGTCTTGTACAATTTCCCTAATCACAAGCTCATGAAGCCAGCCCTGCTCACAAAGAGGGGTTCTTTTATCTTTTTCAGGCAGTATAGTGTAGTGGTTAGGAGTACAGGCTCTAGAAGCAGACTGCCAGACTTCGAAACCCATTTCCCTTACTTCCAAACTCTGTAATGTTAGACAAGTTACTTAACCTTTTTATCTCTCAGTTTTCTTGTTTGTAAAATAGGAATAATAAGATTACTCACTTCTTAAATTTGCTGTGAGGTTTAAATGCGATGATGCATTCACATTGGTTAGAATAGTACCCAGATATCGCACACACTTAATAACTGTTTCGTGTTATCATTTATAGCTTGCCAGATTCAACATTTTCTTAGATCTCCAATGCAGGTATCAGGTTTTATTTACTCTGGATCTGCTGCAGACCTGTGTTCCAAATGGTATTTACCCAGCTTCTATAGCGTATAACCAGACTTGGTCTCCAGTGGCCTCTCAGGCTCCAGTGGCCTCTCAGGCTTAAGGGGAACTCCACTGGATCTGTACAAACAAAGTGAACTCAGTCAGGTTTCTCTGGTAGAGAGTTTTCCTTCACAGGCTCAGCACCCATCCAAGTCAGTGTTTGGCCTCGCTATGCTAGGTCTCAAGACCACCAAATTCAGCCTCAGGGACAACACACCCATTTCTGCCGCTTGACCAACAGGTTCTCAGGAAAGGGATATCCTATTGTCTCATAAATAGTGGTCTCTGGTCATTTGGTTACTGATAACAGCTATGTTAAGTGAATCCCTGGGGTCTCTACCTCAATTCTGCTGCACAAGTGCCAGCCCTTAAAGGCATGGACATTCGAGGGGACTTGGAGTCAGAACAAGGTTTTTAACCAGTGGAGCCTAATCCAGGCCTTTAGGGGGTAACAAGGCCTCTTGAAGTGAGAGGATGAGGGAGTGTGGGCAATGGATGAGGGAGGTGGTGGACAAGGACTCTATGAGATATGTCAGCAACTCTGTCCCCTCGGGTGTTACAAAAGGATAAATACTGACCTCTCTCTGCACCTGCTGGTGACAGTAGCAGGAGAAGTTGAGCCTTGCTTTCCAGGGAGCTCTCAGCACATCTGCAAGGCCTCCTCTGTCCCCAGCACACACTCAGGGTGGGCTCAGTCAAGCTTCCCTGGTTGGCAGGGGTGGGGGGGCTGCTCCAGCTGTTCTGGGCTGGGCATCCATCCCTGGCACTGCTCTGGGTGGTGGTGCTCAGAGCAGCATCTGGTCCTGGGTTCTCTGATGGAAGGACCCTGGCAAGACAGTCCCCAGGCTAGATCCAGGGGCCTGAGCAAATGAGCAGGTTTTGAGGAAAAGGACAGTTTGGAGGGCCCAGTGGCAGGATGCTATAACCACAAAGGCAGGGCAGCAGAGTCAGCTGGCTGTGTGGTCCCCAGCTTCTGTCCAAGGCAAGGACATCCCAGAGGCTCCTTTGGCCCAGAGCTGGCACTTCTGTCAGCCTACTGGGATTCTTGGAGGTATCCAGTCGGCGGCATCTGATTCAGGGAGGAATGTTCAAGATTGGCCTGGGTAGTGAATGTCCTGCTGGTCAAGCCCCCATGGGCAGGGAAAATGGCTGGTGTAAACCTGGCATCCTTGCAAGGGCCCTGGAGCTGGGAACTGGCTGAGGACTACCTCACACTGCACTAGTGAAAATCTAAGGATAGAGTTCTGGGACCCAGGGCACTAAGCAAGAGCAGCAGGGAGAGATACCAGGCTTCTGAGGAGTAAGGAGCCATGTTGTATAATTCTGAAAACATGACTAGGATGAGATTTAGTAGAAAACAGAAATAACCAAGTCCATCAACAAACATTTTCTGCGTGCACGTCGTGTGCACTGACTTATTCTTGGGTGTATAGCAGTACAGGAAAGAGAATGGGGAGGGGTTGAGAGATACCAAAGGAAGTAGGAGACATGGCCCTTTATCTTGGGGATCATAAAATAGAGGCCCCAGAAGAGAAAATGTTTAAGCACTTGAAGAAAATGCAAAATAGAAATTGGTTTTACTTGAGAAGTGATATGTAAAATGATTCTTTCAAACTCAGTAAGTTTCCACTTTCATTTTAATTTTAGAGATAGGTTCCTACTTTAAAAAGTAACCTCAATTCATAACAATAAAGGTGTTAATTTCTCTTCAGTAAGAATTGTCACCTTTTCCACACATGCTGGTTGACCTTGATAACTAATTGAATTATCTAAAATTACTTTTTCCTGACTATAAAAGAATTACACATTCATTATTGAGAAATTGGAAAATATTGAGAAGGAAGGGGAACATATAAATTGATCAATCTTGGCACCTAGAGACAATCACTGTTAGCACTTTGGTGTCCTTTTAGTCTTCCTTTTAAAATGTATTCATAGGGGTGTGTGTGTGTGTAAAGGTGTTTGTAATAGAATAATAATGTAATACTGCTTTTTACCCTGCTCTTTTCATTTAAAATATACTGGGAAAAATATGCATATCAATAGGCATTTTCCCCTTGAATTTAATGATTGTGTAATACAACAATGTATGGATAAACCATGATGATTAATTGTTAACAAAGAACTTTGAAAAGACTGATAGGAAGAACACATAGCTGATAACAGCTTCTATCAATATGCTCAAAGCAAGAATGAAATACACAATTTGGAATTTGACTGTATTTTATTAAATGCAGAAATAAAAACATAGGCTAAATGATATTACTGGGAAGAATTGCCTTCTATGATCAAACCTCATGTAAACACAGAGACTTTAAATGAAACTTCAGTTTGAACAGATAGAAAAGAGAAATGACTGGAATTCTGAAACATTTTACCAGACATTTGTCCTCAGATCATGCAGTGGAACATGCAGACTACCTTGGCATAGGCACTGAAACCAGTCTATCTCAGCCCAGTAAGTGTCCACCCCAAGGATGGGGGTCAAGGGGAATCAGGCAAACACGCTAAATCTATAGCACAGGCTGATAGCAGTCAGGTGGGAGGTGAGGGGTAGAAGGACATGTGCGTGATCTGGAGCAGAGGGCCAAATGACGATGTTAAGAATAATGGATCCTTACGGATATGGTACAGCAGGAACTACAGGCTTCCAAGTCACAGAGGAGGATGAAAGCAGACCAACTTGACCAAAGGAGGAATATCACAGAAGAAGTGATCAGTAGTGGGAGTTGCAGAACAGATTTGTAAAGACACTGGAACTGATGACCCTTTTGGTGCTTGGAAAATAGGTTAGACAGGACCCTGGCCATGGGAACCGAAAGTAGGAGAAATCTAAGCAGGACAGAGAGGTAAATGGGGAGTGAACCTAATAAGCATGGCCATCCAGTTGCCTTACTATAGTGATAGCAGAGGAGAAGGAGCAGCCCAAAAGAAAGAGATAAAAAGAAAGGTAAATCTGAGGAGGATTATTCATCTCTAGAATGAACTTTACCATAACACTGGAATTCCCTCACATAGTTACCAAATGACAACTAGGACAAAACTTCTAAGACACAAACTCAGGGACCTGACAGATATCCTGGCTCAATCCCCTCTTTCAAGATGGTGAAGATTTCAGTTCCTAATACTCTGAGTTGTCACAAAATCAGAATAGGCAATTTGCAGTTATCCCAAGGGGCACAACCAATTCACATCATCTAAAATTCATTTAAAGCCATGTTTAATTAACATAACATTTAATTCTACTTTAATTACTTTTAAGAACCCACATATTGCTTCTGGGAATTAATAAAATTAGACAAAATTAGCATGTTGTAACATGAAACATGTTGGGAATCATTAGTCCAAACCATCTGGATAGATGACTGTCTCCTTTGTACTTGATTGTTGTTCATGTTGGAAACCCTAATCCTACCCACCCTCTCTTCCACCTACCTCCAGTATATATTCTCATGAGAACTGGGAGTTATTTTGTTTGTCCAACAACGTTCACTTATCTTTAAATTCAGCCTCTGATGAAGCCAAAGGCAAGATAGTCTCAGTTTCCTCATATAAAACCTAAAGGTAATCACAGGTTCTTTCTCTCTAGGTTATTGTGGAGACTCAATAAGATTACGTATGCAATTGGTATTAATGAAAAAATTATCATTACTAGTAGTACTTATGCATGAGGGAGATGCCGGGCAGTATGTCTTCATTTAAATAATGAAAAAAAACAGATCACAATAAGGATAATGACCACTAACAGGAGACAGCTTTGGGAGGCTTTGCAACTCCATTTTATGAAAAAGGCTAGTGGATAGTAGAATTAGAATTATTCTTAACTGAAGGGTATGATCTCCACATCCGTACTCACAAGACACAAACATCACCTATAATTCCTCACAACATCCACTGAGTGTGTGGTGTCCTGGTCTCAGGCTCCAGAAGAACCAACAAGATATCTTCAAAACCATAGAGCCCATGTGAGTGGGAAAGGCTAAACAGGGGGATGCAGAACCTTGGGAATGAGATATCGCTACTTCTTTGAATGTGATTGGAAGTGATAAATGGCAAGGTGGTGGCAGATGAACATAGATTCAATTCAGGGTAAAGGAAGAGCCATCCTCTTCAAGGATCAGATATGATTTCCAATGTTCAGTGCCTAAAGTTGGGACTTTGTTATTTCTGCTTCAACAGAGAAAGCGTAATTTTGGTAGCTTTCAATCTCATTAAGTGCTTTCCTATCCTCTTCTTCTAACTCACTTTTCCCTCATTTCCATTTTTAAGTTTCTCATAGGGAAATATAATACAGTGGGATGAGCAGGGGCTCTGAATCTAGGCAGGCTTAATATCTAAACTACTTGAAGTTTTGGTTGCTATGAATTCATGAGCCTTCCAATCCTCTTTGTCTGTTTCCTTGTCTCTGACCTGATCCCCTAACTGCTTCTCTTTCTCATGATCCCCTTTGGTTTCTAGGTCCCTGTCATCTCCATTAAGAATCAGTTTATTAGCAAGAATGTGGATAAACTGGAAAGTTCAATTTCCCATTGTGGAAATGCAAAATGGTATATCCACTCTATAAAACAGACAGTCCCTCAAAAGGTTAAACATGGTTAAAATGTGATCTAGCATTTCTCTTCTGGTGTATATAGCCAAGAAAAAATGGAAATATATGTCCACACAAAAATTTATACAATAATTTTCACAGAAACATTATTTACAATAGCCAAAAGTTGAAAAGAACTCAATATGTTTATCCGTGTCCATCAATGAATGAATGGATAAACTCACTGTGGTACATCCATACAATGGAATATTATTCAATCATAAAAAGGAATGATGTACTGATACATGGTGCATGTATGAGTCCATTCTTGCATTGCTATATAGAACTACCTGAGACTGAGTAATTTATAAAGAAAAGATGTTTAATTCACTCACAGTTCCACAGGCTGTACAGGAAGCATGGCTGGGGAGGCCTCGGGAAACTTACAATCATAGTGGAAAGTGAAGGGGAAGCAGGCACGTCCTACACGGCAGAAGCAGGAGGAAGAGAGAGCCAAGCGGGAGGTGTTACACACCTTTAGACAACCAGATCTCATGAGAACTCATTCACTATCACAAGAACAGCAAGGAGGAAATCCAACCTCATAATCCAATTACATCCCACCAGGCCCCTCCTCCAACATTGGAGATTATAATTCAACATGAGATTTGGGCAAGGACACAAATCCAAACCATATCTAGGAATGAAGTACTGATGCATCCTGCAATATAGATGAACCCTGAAACCGCCATACCAAATGGAAAAAGCCATATAGAAAAGGCTGCATATTGTATAATTCTATACTTATGCGAAATGTCCAGAATAGGTAAATCTATAAAGACAGAAAGTAAATTAGTGCTTGCCAGGGGCTAGGGCAGGGAGAGAATTGGAAGTAACTGATTATGGATACAGGGCTTCCCTTTGGGATGGTGAAAATGTTCTAAAACTAAATTGTGGTGATGGTTGCACAGTTCTGTAAATACATTAAAAATCTATATGTTAAATGGGTGTTATGTTAAATGGGTGAAAACTATACGTTAAATGGGTGTATAGGTTAAATGGGTGAATTTCATGGCATGTGATTTTGCCTCGATAAATCTATTAAGGGAAAAAGAATTGTCACATCATCACTGTTAGCAATCAATGGCAATGTGAATTGAGTCACTATGACTGGATTAATATTTAAGGTTTCCCTTAAGACTGTGGTTGGACAAACATGCCAGAAGGATGGCTACTTACACAAAATTACTTTCATGATTTTAAGCAGGAAAAAGTCTGTTAAGTTTGTTAACCAAATTGGACATCCAGATATATATGAATTCAGAGACTGCACTCCTAACTCCTTATGCTCTCACTTCTAACTTTTATATGCACAATTATCAAATAAATAATTATATTTCCTTAAAAAGCAATCTATATAATTTGCTACAAAATAGAAAATGAAAAAAAAACTCACAAAATGGGAGAAAAAACTTGAATATCATATGTCTGATAAGGCTCTTATAAATATCCAAAATATATAAAGGTATATGAGATATATTACTTCACACTCACTAGCATGGTTATAATCAAACATATAATAACAAGTGTTGGCAAGGAATTGGAGAAAACAGAACCCTCACACATTGCTGGTGAGAATGTAAAATGGTTCAACTACTTCGGGAAATAGCCTGGCTGTCCCTCAAAAAGTTCAACAGAATTTCCATGTGGACCAGCAATTCTACTCCTAGGTATGTATCTAAAATAATTCAGTACATAGATATATACATAAACTTGTTCATAAATGCTCATAGCATCATTATTCATAGTAACCAGAGAGCAAAAATGACTCAAATGTCCATCAACTGATGAATGGATAAACAAAATGTGGCACATGCATACAATGGAATATTATTTGGCAATAAAAAATGAAGTACTGCTATGTGCTACCACATGAATAAACCTTGAAATCATTATGCTAAGTAAAAGAAGCCAGACACAAAATACCACATTGTATGAATCCACTTATATGAAATGTTCAGAATAGGTAAATCCACAGAGAGAGAAGGTGTATTAGTTGTTGCCACAGGCTAGGGAAGAGATTAGGAGTGACTGCTAAAGGATATAAGATTTGGGGAAGGATGTTAAAAATATGTTAACATTGATTGTGGTAATGGCTGCACAACTCTGCTAATACACTAAAAACCATTCACTTGTACAATGTAAACAGCCAGGTTTGATCTAAATATGTGATATTTCTCAAAAAGGCTGTTATTTAAGAAAATAATCAGTCAATCTAGCTCTGACTAGGTGTCGTTGTAAGTAGTGTCATTTTAGGAGCCATAGAATCATTCTCTGGGACTGATACTTCTAACCAGAAGGAAATAATGGAATATTTGCTTCATAGAAGCAAGTTCTACCCCTAAACAAACTCTCTCTGCTTCTTAAGTGATACAAAGTAAAGTTCTAAATTATGTTTAAATACCACATTCATGTAAGAAAACATTTTAAAATGGTAGTAAACAGTCAGACTCCACATCTTGATTGGAGTGGCAAGGATTTGTGAACATGTTTTCAATCCACCTCATCAAATAGTTTTTGTTTAATGACTGCATGATATTTCATAGTATAAATGCACAATAATTGAATCAGTCTCCTATTGATGGACACTTAGGTTATAGTCCATCTTTTGCTACTGCAACAATATGCAATAAATACCCTTTTCTATAAGTATTTTAAAATGTGCGTAGGTATATCTGTAGTATAAATTCATCAAACTGGAGTTGCTTGACCAAATAAAATGTGATTTCAGAGAGTTTACACCTCCATCAACAATATATGAGGGTATTTTTTCATATTTTTTATATTATAAATTAATATATTATGAAATTTCTTAATCTTAACATTTGGAGTATTTAAAGACATGTTCAGTGTTCTGTGAACTGTTGTTCATTTTCTTTTGCCCATTGTTTTAATAGGTTGTTGGTCATTTTTCTTACTGACTGCTAGGGACTTTCCATATGTTAAGAAACTTAGTCTGTGTAATAGGCGTTGCAGATATTCCCCCCTGCCAAAGTTTTATATTTTAAACGTTGATTATAGTAGAGTTTCTTTTTCTATGAAGAAGTCTTCAAAGTTTTCGAAGAAGAAATTTTTGTTTATTGATTTTCTGTATTGTTTTTCTGTTGTCAACTCTATTGGCTTCTGCTCTTACCTTTATTATTTCCATCTTTATGCTTGCTTTGGATTTATTTTGCTCTTCTTTTTCTTGTTTCTTGAGGTGGGAGTTTAAATTATTGATTGGAGGCTATTTCCTTTTGGCTAAAATAAAAAAATTACTGCTGTAAATTTCCTGTTTATCACTGCATTAGCTGCATCCCCAAAATTTTCATATGCTGTATTTTCATTTCATTTAGTTCAGTGCATTTATTTACTTCCCTCGAGGCTTTCTTTTGGCTGATGAATTACTTAGAAAGATGTTGTTTAGTTTCCAATCTGTTTCAAAAATTTTCTCTTATTTCCTCCGTATTCCACTGTGGTAAGAGAGCATATACTGTATGATTTCAATTTTAAAAAATTTGTTGATATTTGTTTTGTGGTCCAGGAGACGGTCTATCTTGGTGAATGTTCCATGAGTGCTTGAAAATAATGTGTATTCTGCTGTTGTTAGGTGGAATACTCTATAAATGTCAATTAGATAAAATTGATAGTACCGTTCAGATCATCTATATTTTTACTGATTTTCTGCCTGCTTGCTCTATCAATTACTGGCAGGGGTGGTGAAATCTCCAGATATAACTGTGGACTTGACTATTTCTCCTTTCTATTCTATAGTTTTTGTTGCACATATTTTGTATCTCTGTTCTCCAACTTTGGTGTATATAGACGTAATATTGTTACATTTTTCTTGTGAATTGACTCTTTTATCATTATGTAATGTCCCTCTCTGTCACTGGTAATTTTCTTTGCTCTGAGGCTATATTAACATAGCTTTTCCTGATTTATTTGGTTAATCTTTGCATGGCTTAATATTTTCTGTCCTTTTGCTTGCAACCTACATACTTCTTACAAGAGAAGTGAGTGTCTTTTAAACAGCATGTAATTGAGGATTTTTTAAAAAACCACTAGTACTTTGGGAGGCTGAGGAAGGTGGATAACTTGAGGCTAGGAGTTCGAGACCAGCTTGCCCAACATGGTGAAATCCCACCTCTACTAAAAACTAAAGAAAAACAAATTAACCAGGTGTGGTGGCATGTACCTGTAATCCCAGCTGCTCAGGAGACTGAGGCAGGAGAATCACTTGAACCCAGGAGGCAGAGGTTGCAGTGAGCTGAGACCAGGCCACCGCACTCCAGCCTGGGTGACAGAGTGCGACTCCATCTCAAATAAAATAAAATAAAAATACACTAGCAAAACTCTTTTAATTGGTGTATCTTTACCATTTATGTTGAATGTAATTATTGCTTTCGTAGGGCGTAATTACGCTATTTTACTGTTGGTTTTCTGTTTGTTCTCTGTGTGTTTTGTTTCTCTATTTTCTTTTTCCTGACTTCCTTTGTGTTTATTTAAGTTTTTACTCTTTTTTTAGAATTCAATTTTTATTTATCTGTAGTATTTTTATCACTTCTTGGCCTTTTGGCTAAGATCAATTGTGGTATCTATAGTGTTTCTGAGTGTATCTCTTTGTATATCTTCCTCCCTAGTTGCATTAGTTATTACATTATATACACATAACTTATGTAATTATACTTGTGCCAGTATTTTACCTGTTCAAGTGATGTATAGAAAATTTACCTCTCTTCACATATTTTTATCCTCCTCCATATAATATATAATTGTATTAAGTGTTTTCTCCAGCACAAACACATTAGAGAGTGTTCAATTGTATTTATCCATATATTCCCTCTTTTTGTTCTTCCTTCCTGATATTCCAAGATGTTAAAAAATCATTTCTATTCTTTTTAGAGAACTTCTTTAGCCATTCTTTAGGGTAGGTCTGGAAAAAAAAAAAAAAAAAAAAAAAAAAAAAAAAACCTCTTAGATTTTCTTCATTTGAGAACGTATTGATTTCTCTTTCTTTCTTGAAGGATGTTTTTACTATATATAGATTATTGAGTTGACATTTCCTTTCTTTCAGCACTTGAAAAATATTGTGCCACTTTCTTGCACCTTCCATGGTTTCTAATGAAGAACTCCCTTTGGTTCTAATTGGTATTCCCCTATAGATAATGTGTCATTTTTCTCTAGTGGCTTTTTAATTTTTTTCTTTGACTTTAGTTTTCTGAAGTTTAATTATGATGTGCACCTTTGAATTTATCTTGTTTCGGGTTTGCTCAACTTCTTGAATCTGTTGGTTCGTGTCTTCTGCCACACTTGGGAAATTCTTTTAAAATTTTTATTATATATTTTATAATTTAAAGAAAGTGATGGGGTCTTACTATGTTGATCAGGCTCATCTCAAACTCCAGGCCTCAATTGATCCTCCTGCGAAGTCTCCCAATTTGCTGGAATTACAGGTATCAGCCACTACACTGGGCCCAAATTTGGGAAATTCTTGGCCATTATATATTCAATCTTTTTCCTTTTTACCTAAAACTTCAAACTTTTTAAGTTTTCCCCACTTTTCTAAGATTCTAATTATCAGAATGCTAGTTTTTTTTTTTTTTTTTTTTTTTATAGTGCTGTATGTCCCTGGACTCTTCATTTTTCCCCTGTTATTCAAAGAGAGTAATTTCTATTGTTCTACATTCAAGTTTAATGATTTCTTCCTCAGGCCTGTCTATTCTGCTGCTGAGCCCATTAATTATTCTTTTTTTAAAAATCAGTTACTGTATTGTTCAGTTCTAATATTTCCATGAGTTGTTTCTTATATCTTTAATTTTTGCTGAGAGTTTCTATTCCTTTGATGAGACTTTCCACTTTTTTATTTGTTTCAAGTGTGCTTGTAATTTTCTGTTGAAACATTATTATAATGCATGATGATAAGTCCCTATAAGATAATTATGTATCTGTCAACACTGGGTTGTTATCTGTTGATTTGATTGTCTTACTTTTTGCAAGTTGAGATTTTTCTAGTTCTTGGTATAATTTTTTTGTTGAAATCTGGATATTTCAGTTGTTATGATAGTCTTGATTTTATTTAAATTTTATGTTTTAACTGACTTCCTCTGACATCTGCTAGGTTAGGGTGGAAGTTCAGGTTTTCATTTGGCCTCTATTGACACAGGGTAGTATGCAGAAGAGATCCTCCTTACGCTCCCTATGTGGCCAATATTATCATTATGTCTCATTACTGCCAACTGTGGTGGAAGTTCCTACTTCCCACTGGCCTATGACATCACCCTGACAAGGATGTCAGGGCACCTTGTTTTAGTGTGGGGAAGGTGCAAATCTAAATTCTTCATTTGGCTTTTGCTGGCAGGAGTGGGAATGGGTCAAACATTTTCTGTGGTATGTGGCCAGAGAGTGCTTATTGTCTAAAAGTTTTCTGTTTTAGCTAGAGAGAATAGGCTTTTCTTATCACTTCTTGTTTTGGTAGTGCCCTTTGATGATTTTATATTTACATTGTCTTTGTTACCTGGATTGGAAATAAGAAGCAAAAAGAATACCCAAGGAACTCACTACAGTGCCATTTCTTGGTCCTGAGGTCTCTATCCTGTCTACCTTTTTCTTTTCACCTTTCTGTCTTCTTATGGTTCTTTCATATATAATCTCCAGGGATTTTATCTGTACTTTGCAAGAGAAGTAGGAAACAATACATACATTCCATTTTTCCAGAAGAAGTTCATACATATTTGAATAATTAATTTATTTGTCGTCTGTGGCTTCTGGGTTTGTATCATACTTAGAGAGTTCTCCACTCTGGAATTGAAGACAAGATACCTCATGTTGGCTTCTAGTACTTTGTTTTCATTTTCAGCTCACACCTTTGATCCACTTCAAATTTATTTTGGAGTATGGAGTGAGATTGGGAGCCACCTTTATTTTTTCCATTGGAAAATCCATTTGTCTCTGCAACATTTGTTGATAAAACCATCTATTATTTTTCTTATTTATTTTAAGTGCCATCTTTCTCATATTCCAAATTCTAACGTGACTTGGGTCTCTTTTTGACTCTCTATTTTGTCTCATTGATCTCATGAACCAGTGTCATTGAGATTTGTTTTACCTTTACCTTATTATACATGAAATGCTGTATTTCATTATCGTTTGATTATTAGTTTTTTTGTAGAAAGGTCTTGGTTGTGTTCTTCATGTTTTTTTCCAGAGAAATTTTTAAATAAGCTTGATTAATTTTTTTAAAAATGTTACCTGTTTTAATAGGATCACGTTAATATTATAATTAATTTTTAAGTATATCCTTCCATTTACTTAAATGTAGTTTTATGACACAACCTGATGTTTTAAATATTTTTCACGTGGGCCCTGCACATTTCTCAGTAGCTTTATTCCTAGAGTTCATTTTTTTGGTGTTTGCTGTTACAGTTGCAACTGTAAATGTAATGTCTTTTTTCATGATATCTAAAAGATGTATTTATGTAGCAATGCTTGCATTTTTAAATTTTTATCTTTATGCCATCCATCTTACTGATTTCTGCTGTCCTTTAGAGGACTAAATACACCAGCCTGGGCAAAATAGCAAGACCCTATCTCTACAAAAAATAAAAAAATTTAGCCAATTGTAGTGGCATGCGCCTGTGGTCCCAGCTACTCAGGAGGCTGGGGTGGGAGAATCACTTGAGCCTGGCGGGGGTCAAGGCTGCAATGAGCTGTGATTGCACCACTGTACTCCAGCTTGGTTGACAGAGTGAGATCCTGCCTCAAAAAAAGAAAGAACTAAATATATATGTAAGCCTATATCTTAAATGAACTATACATTTTGATTAATTTTTTTTATTTTTTTGGTTATTTAGAGACAAGGTTTCATTCCGTCACCCAGGTTGGAGTGCAGTGGCACAGTCATATCTCACTGCAGCCTTGAACTCCTAAGCTCCAGTGATCCTTCTGCCTCAGCCTCCAAAGTAGCTGAGACTACAGGCACCCAACTAATTTTTAATATTTTTTTTAAGAGATGAGGTCCTGAGTTTCTGGTATTTCAAGCATTAGCCACTGCATTCAGCTTATTTGGATTAATTTTGAATGATATTAAAATCTTAATATTAAAATGATAATCACCTCGTCTGTTAGGAAAATATTTATAATAATCATTTTTTTCTATCTTACAGTATATTTATTTCAATGCTTTTCTTAGGTCTAAATTACAACATTGTGTGGTGGAGCTTTTTATATAATTTATTTTGAAATATTGCAACCTTATTAAAAAATTGAAAAAACAAAATTAAAAACTCACATATTATTTTTACTTATATTAGACAAATGCCAGCATTTTAGCATATTTGCTCTCTCTTTCTCCCCTTCTCTGTCTCCACACACACACACACAAACACACAACTCTTTTAAAATGAGTACTACTGTTTTTTAAAAAAACAAACAAACAAACAATGAAACCACTACTCTCTTGAAAATATTCTTTAAAAAAACTAATGGGATTGAGAGCAAGTTTCAGACATTATCCCCAACCGCCCCAAAATATGCCAGTGTGTGCTTCCCAAAAGCAAGGACATTATCTTTCACAGTCACAAATAGAAATATCCAAATCAGCAAATAAACATTGATACAGCACTATGACCCAACCCAAAGACTTTATTCAAATTTTGCCAAGTATCCCAACCATGCATGTCTCTCTCTATTCTGTGGTCCAGGATCCAATTCAGAGTCACATGTTACATTTAGTTTTCGTGTATTTTTAGTCTCATAAAGTCTAGAACATTTCCTCAGTCTTTCCTTGACTCTCATGATCTTGACAGTTTAAAGAGCACATGTCTTTCATTTTGTATGATGTCCCTCAACCTTTGTTTATTTGGTAACTACTCCTGTCCAAACTCAGGTCATGTATTCCTGGCGAGAAGCCTTATTTCAGACTTTAATAGTAATACTTCTAGCATCTTGCCATTTAGCAGGATGCTAGTATTTTCCTTCCTCACTTTCTGTTTCTTTTTCAATCTTTCTCAGTTTATTGTGTCCTATTAGTAATAACTTCCATTTACTAATCAAGCATGACCATTTAATTTCATAAAATTAATACTGTTGTTTATGGAAATGATTATAAATTTTTTCCATGTTTAATTGTGTTAATGGATTTCCTAATATTGAAATCTCTTTGACTTTCTGGTATAAAACCCACTTTCTTGGTGTATTTTTCTTTTAATTAGTTGATGGGTTCTATTTGCTAACATCTAATTTGGTACTTTTGCATTAGTGTTAATAATTGAGAATCAGGTATAGTTTTGTCAATTTTTGGTATCTGTTTAGAAGCTTTTATTCTTTCTCTATGCTCTGAAACAGATTAAATAGCATTAAAGTACTTTGTTCCTTTAAAATCTAATAGAATTGAAGACTTGTAGTTTCAGCTCCAATATTTAAAGAGCTTGAAAGTCATCACTTCCTAATAGACCTAAAATTGTTCTCAGTAATAATAGTAACAATGTATTGGGGGATTTTAGCATATTTCTATACACTAGTGTTGAATGATTCAAAGAGGAAATTAAGAAAACAATTTCATTTATGATAGCATCAAAAAGAATAAAATACTTAGGAATAAATTTAACCAAGAAAACACAAGATTTGCCTGCTGAAAACTACATAACACTGCTGAAATAAACTAAAGAAGACCTACATACATGGGAGACACCTGGTTCAAGAATTGGCTGACTACATATTGTTAAGATAACAATACTACCTTAAAAACACATAGTTTTAATGCCATCTCAAATCTAATCTCAATGGCCTGTTATTGTTGGTTTTTTTTTGTGCGTGTGGCAGAAATGGAGAAGCTGATTCTAAAATTAATATGGGATTGCAAGGGTGACAAAATAGCCAAAAACAATCTTGAGAAAGAAAACAAAGCTGGAACATTCATACTTCCTGATTTTACAACTTACTTAAAGTTACAGTAATCAAAAGAGTGTGGTATTGGCCTAAGGATAGAAATACAGACCAATGGAAAAGAATTGAGAGCACAGAAATAAACACTCACATCTATATCAATTGATATTTGGCAAGGGTTTCAAGATCATTGAATGGAAATAGAACAATTGTCTTCAACAAAAAGTGCTGGAAAACTGAAATATCCACATGCAAAAGAATGAGGTTTGATCCTTAACTTTAATCTCATACAAACATTAACTCAAAATGAACCAAAGACCTAAATGTAAGAGCTGAAACTATAAAACTTTTAGAAGCAAATGGGGAAATCTGCGTGACCTTGGATTTGTCAATGGTTTCTTTTAGTATTCTCCGTAAATATAAAATGAGACTGAAGCATCTTGCAGTGTCAGAAAATAGGAAAGTGCTTTTAAAAATCCCTACAAAAGTGGGTATATGTCAAGGGGACATGGGAACCAACTAAAAGAGCTCTGAATGGGTAAAGCCAGAATATTTTTTGCTGTTGTTGAATCAATAATCAATACCACATGTTAGTTTGTTAATGAAACATCCCCAAGGGCCTTTCATTGGAAGGGATCTTCCTCCCTGTTTTAGGCCTTTATACATTTTTAATTCCACATGTGTTACAGATTTATCAATTTCTGCCTTTCACTGTACTTACATAATTTATGTTTCCTTTTAAGTTAATTTTAATTGAAAAATAAAAACTATACATATTTGTTATATACAATATTATGTTTTGAAACATGTATAAATTGTGGAATGACTAAAATTGAGCTAATTAATGTATATACTACTTCACATACTTATCATTATTTTGTGGTGAGAACACTCAAAATCTACTGTCCCAGTGATTTTCAAGAATCTGGTACATTGTTATTGGCTATAGTTATCATGCTGTACAATAGATCTCTAACTGGAATTTTGTATCCTTTTACCAATGTTTCTCCAATCCACTCGTTCCTCAATAAACAATTTGGGCCTGGTGCTTTTAGGGGAGAATTTGTCTTCAACAATTTTCTCAATTTCTTATCTGGTAAATTGGTTTGATTATATTGTCTAGCTATGTGTTCTTGAAGTCAGTTTGGTACTTTTTATTGTCAAAAAAATTGAAAATTCCAGGTTTTCAAGTTTGTTTGTAAGAAGTACAATAGGATTTTGAGACAAGCAAGCAGCATCAGTCCCATGAGCTCCCAACTCAATACCTGGACCTTTTCCTGCTCCTCCAGCTAGGACAACTAAATCCCACATCTGCAAGCTCCGCCTCAGTTTCTCCACTCCAGACTTGCTTTTCTCTCTAGTCCCCTCATTAGAAGTTGGTCTTATGGTATGGGGTCCCCCAGTCCCTATATTAACTTCCTATCGACATCCCCTCCTTCTTTAGCAATATATCGGTACCTGGGACTGAGCTGGGTTTTTCTGTCTTCTGCTGGATTTCTTTGCCTTGACCCTGCAGAACTGGAGCTCTAGACACCTGCACCCTCAATGCTACCTAATTTTATTATCCAGAGCAAATTCATGCCCTACTCTGGTTTCAACCTGTTTGCTAGACCTCCTCTTTGCCACCTGTTTCATTTGCTACCAGGGAACAATCCTTTGGAGCCTTCTCCATGTCCCTCCAATTGTAAGTGCCACCCACTGGAGTTATGAAACATGGCAGTCACCATCCCTTTCCTTTTTCAGGAGTCCTTTCTGGCTCTCAAGAGTTTTCAATTCAATCCTGATGAATGAATCATTATTTGATACCAGCCTAAGTGAAGACCCTGCCTGATGACTTTTGCAAGGTAAAAGGGAGAATTATTTTCATCCACAAATTTCCCCCCTTTCTATTTCCTCCTTTGAAATGAATTTTTGATTCCAGGGGTCCATACTAGATAGGGGTTTCTTGGGACTTACATGCACAAATTTTCCCTTCAACAGAAGGTGCCTTAAAGCAACTAGCAACAGAGAAGAGCAATTTAAGAAAATGCTGGTAAAGCACAGAAGCTAAAGCAGATTGATTTCAGTTTCCAAGCTGCCCTCCGCAGCTGACCACCAATATATCTGCCTGTTCAGGGATGCTTGAAGGGATTTAGCATTTTGTTTAGGCTTTTGTAGCAAGGATTCTGAGATCATTGCCTTAATAGAAGACACACACCCAGGGGAGCAACTACAAACTGCTTTAGCAAAAGAATCTCTACAAACGGTTTTCTGAAAGAGAGAGCATCACTTTCAAAGCAAGATACTTTTACAACAGAAAACTTTGCAAATGTTTTAAACAGTGCTTGTTTAAATGTTACCAATCCCCCAGGTGGTTTCTAGCTGCAACATGGGAAGATTTGGGATCAGTGAGATGGAAGAGATTTTTCTGGCTACTAGGGTTCCTGAGAAAGGTGACGGGGGTTGAAATAGCTGCCTGGTGGGTGGTGGGTTCTATATTCTATAAAGAGTGGGAAGGGCTGGCCAGGCAGGTATTAGATAAGCATGTTCTGGGGTATTGTGAAGGGGATTCCTGCTCCAGGTAACCATTTGTACTGATTGGTTTTGAGGAGCCCTTTAAAAGCACACGATTCTTGGTTTGTTTGTTTGTTTTTTTAGATGGAGCCTCAGTCTGTCTCCCAGGCTGCTAGACTCGCTGCAACCTTTGCCTCCTGGGTTCAAGCGATTTTCCTGCCTCAGCCTGCAGAGTAGCTGGGATTACAGGCATGCATCACCATGCCTAGCTAATTTTTGTATTTTTAGTAGAGATGGGGTTTCGCCATGTTGGCCAAGTTGGTCTCGAACCCCTGACCTCAGGTGATCAGCCCGCCTCAGCCTCCCAAACAATTTTTGATTTTATGTTACATGAATTCCAAAGGAGTAGAAAATCAATGAGGGCCGACAACACTGGGAAACTTCTTAGAGGAAGTGGAAATGGAAATGCTGGGACAAAATCCAGCCTGGGGTCTTGTCTGCCAATATGCTGAATCTAAATACATTGTAGGGATTTCATTAAGATATAGATTCCCAAGCCTTACTCCTTCATTCTCTAACCTTTATAACCAAGGAGGAACCTAAAAGATTCACTTTGAAATCTATGTAGTCACTAGAAGCTTGGTTCCTTGACAAAAAACTTGGGACACAGCACGAAGGCCACAGGTGCTCATTGGCTATCCCAGGGATGAGCTGGAGGTGGAGTCTAGGCATGAGCAGGAAATTGTGGGGCAAAGGAGAGTGACGTGGAGGTGGGGAATACTGGATGGGTAAACATCTGTGTCTCAAGTGGAGATGCATCTACCCATGATAGAATAAAAGACTTGTGAATTTTGGGGAGTATTTTTAGGGTTTTGTTACCCAAATATTGGTGCAACAGCCTCAAATGCAAGCCAGTGAGCTTGGTGAAACCTGCCCACAAGATGTGCCATCAAACTTGCTTTTATCTGAATCACAGAAGGCCTGATTTACCAGAACATTTTAGGCCCAGCACTTGCCTCCATATCTCTGGCATTGAGGGGTGTGGTTGCTATACTAATTCCTAGTGCAGGGCAGCCCTGATTGGGATCTACCAGACCTGTAGACCTGTATTTTGGCCTACCTGTTGCTTTCATGGCTTTGGATGCTCGGAGTGCAAGGTGCTTAACTAATTAGGCATTTGGATATGTGAGTCTAAAGCCAAGAAGATTTCAGTGCCGCTCTGGTGAAGTTGTATAATCTCCTTATAGAATTATTGCATGAAAAGACAAGGGTACCATGTTGCTGCTGAATTTTATTGTGTCCTCTTGGACTTCTGGTCAGAACTCCCCTTGGGATTTTCTTCCTCACCCTTTCATGGCCTTCTATCATGCAGAAAGGAGGTTTTGAGTTCGTATACAGATCTTTTTCAACAGCATGAGTCAGCAGGGAGAGTTAATCCCACCTGCCCTGGTCTCTAAATATTATTTTATATGCTTCCTGCAGGCTTGGTGCTCTCACCTCCTGCTGTTAATCAGAAGTTTTATTATTGCCTCGCCTAGCCAATCTGCAAAGCACTTATTCCCTCTTCCCCAGACACGCGTCAGTGTCTCTAGCCCAGGGCTTCTCACGAAGCTGGTGCTCAGCTGTTGAATAATGTCATGACTTCAGTGCTGCAGTGACCACTTGTAAACGCCATGCTTTCATTTTCTCAGAAAAACAAACTGCAATTTAGGTACACTATCACTAGGTGGAACTAGTCTGTTAGAGCAACTTGAGTCCAAGTTTGAGCTCTGGCTATGTTGCAGATAAATAAGTACACTGTTCAGACTTTTTCTAGAATCATAAATAAATCCCTTTATTAAAACTGTTGAACTCCAATTTAGACAGCAGAGTAGATAATTTTTTTAAATGCAACGAGCACCCCAGGTAGAGTCTGTTACCTTTCTTTATTGATCTCTTTATTTCCCTCCATCATTTCAACTGGAATCTTAACTCAGTGTTGAGAGTCTCTTCAGTACTTTTCATTCAGCCTTGGAGCTACTTTGACGTCAAAGCCCCCCAGATGCTTATCCCTCAATACTAGCAAAGCCTGAAGTGTAGGTCTCAGCCACAGGCAGTCTATTCACTTTGCCTCAACTGTTTGAGCTAATTATAGGGAACAACCTCTTTGCCCACTAAGGAAGAGATATAGGCTTCACAGAGGTGTGATGGTGCTGAAAGTGTACAAGCTACCCCCTCCCTTAGTCATTTTACTTCAAATCAGAAAATATACTTTCTTACTCGACACCTTCTAGATTCCCTCCTCCCATCAGCTCTCTGAACTCGCTGGGGGCTGCTGGCTTAATTTCCACAATAGCTGCAGTTAATTAGTATCCCAGGGTAACTGACTTCCCTTAGCAACAGAAGTAACAATGGCTTCAGCTCACAAATTACCTTAGCTACAGTTTTCTTCCACTGGTAAAACATATTTAATGCTCAAACACAGGTTTTGAACAGCAAATTAATCTGATGTCTTCTCATCAACAAATATTTATTAAGCTCCTACTGTGTGCAAGTCAGAGAACTAACCACTGAGTATACAGACTTGAATTTGCTATGATCCTTTATCTTGAGGAATCAAAACAGGAGTTGGGAAAAGTAGATACGAAATCAGGTAAGTCTACTACATGATAGCATTAAATGTAGGGTTTGGTTTGAAGACTTGAAAGTTGTCTGAGGAGAGTGAAGGTCTTTGGGTCTGGGTGAGGTGAATCTTGAACTTGACAGCCCAACTATGGAGTCTGACAGATTTTAATTCAAATCCTAACTTTGGCACTAGCTGTGTGATCTTCAGTAACTTCCTTAAACTGTATGAGCTTCAGTTTCCTTTCCTATAAACAGGGAAGACTAAAGTTCATTTCAAAAGGCTTATGTGAGGGTTAAAAATTACATAAAGCGCCTAGCATATTGCTGTGTCAATAATTACCCCTTTCACCATTGGTAACTCAGTGTCAAAGGAGGCTTGATAGGGTTTATCTAGGTGAAGGAGAAGGGGATAGAGTTTGCATCTGGAAGGTAGTGCCAAGGGCAACTGAGACAGGCCAGGAAGGAAAGGCAGAAAAAGTTAGCTTACACTGAGATGCTGGGAGTAGTGGGAACATTGTATTGGAAAGATAGCTGCAATTTTGTCACAAGAACTCTCAGTTAAAATGTCAAAGCTGGAAGGACCTTTAAAAATAATCTGATGGTCCAAGCTTTTCATTTGACTGATGACACGACTTTCCTTTCATGGATCCAAAGTTTCCTCCTAAGATGTCTCTTTTAATTATGAAGTAGAGTTTTATTTTAAAATTAAATGTAAAAGTTAACATTCATCTTCTCCATATTATTCGTGGTTTTAAACTTTCCTCACGTTCCCTCTCAACAGAGCTTTAGTGTACATCCAGCTATTAGTATGCAGACAACTGTACCCTTATGAGAAACACTAGCAGAGAAAAAGAGAGTTCTTGACTGGGTCTGGGCCATGAAACTGACTGGATAAAAGTGGGAGAAGAGGTGTTGAAGGAAGAGTTTGCTGTTTTCTGTTTCCTGAGAAATCCCAGGTTTGGATGCTTCCTAAGGCCATCCCCACTCTCCTCTATCTAGACCAGAGGGAATGATTGCTTGTCCTTATCACATTATCCTTGCTTTCACTGTAAATGATGATAAATAATAATCTCTACACTTGCATTTGCATATAGCACTGCTTGCTTTTTCAAAGAACACTCAAGTCTGTTCTCACATTTGCTTCTCACACCAGGCTTGGAGATAGTTGAGGCATCTCCTCCCCACAAACTCAGTTGGACAGATCAGGAAAATGAGGTCCAGCAAACTGAAATGACTTGCTCCAGAACTCACAGACAATTAATGACTAGAACCCAGGTCTTCTAACTTCCTACCAACTATTAGGAGGAGAGCCCATAAAGGAGAAAAGGACAAGGGATGATCTATGGAACATTCAAACTCCTGTCTCTAGTTGCCTTTTTCTGATTGTTTCTTGGATATCATGGACTCTCACCAGCAGCCTTCTTACTCTTACAGATTATCAACACCTGTCCAAAAATCCTGGGGCCAGCCATGGTGCTTGGGCTTTTTTCCCACATCTAACCATTCCACAGCATATAACAAATCCTTGACAAATTTCCAGTGGAAAAACATAGCGGAAACCATACACCCTCCATCTGTGAATTGATGTGGCCAAGAACAGGCTTATTTCAAAGGGTGCACCATAGAATAGTCATAAGACTCAACCCTCCAAGACTAGCTGATTCTTATCCCGCCCGTAGGTAGTTAAAAGGACTTTATTTGCATCTTATTCTTTCCAACAGAAAGGCAAACATTATTATTACAATTCAGTAAATTTCCATAAGGAACCCTATTGATACATGTTGTATATTTTGGGTTCTTTTGTTTCATACTGAGCATACTAACATTGTATCAATATTATATTTATCTAACATTCTCCCATATTTATAGAAATAGAGACCTCATCAGCCTTTAAAAAGAACTCAAATGCACACAAAATTTCACCCTCTAGAAAAGCATCAATGAAAATGATTTTGCAAATATATATACTTTTCAATATGTAAGTATCTACAAATAAATTGATAATGATTAAATACCTATAAAGTACCATGCAATTTACCTGTATATCTCCTTTAATTCTCACAACAACCCTATGAAGTAAGAATTGCTATGCCCATTTTATAGATGAACTAACTAGGAGTCAAAGACATTGAGCCACTTACCACACATTTACAGCATGGAGCTACAAAGATCTGGAACTTGAATTCAGATTTTCTAACTCCAGAGCTAAAGCTTTTCTTAATATGCCACAGGAGCAAGCACAGGAGCTTGCTCCAAAAGTAAAGTTAATTTTTAGGAAAGAATTAGTTAAGCAAATATTCATGAATTAGAGAACGTCTTTAATTTCAGATCCAAATCACTTGGTCACTTAAAAATAAAAGACAATAAATCATAAAGGATTCTACTTGGACTTATTATCTGAAGTGATTAATAAGAATGACATTTTCCCACCAACCCCAAATGAAAAAATCAATTTGGGAATTTTCCCGATAATTTAAACTTGAAACACTAATCTTAAAAGAAAATCTATATATCAAAAGTCTTCATAGTATGGCACAAATATAACAGAATCTTAATTTCCAATTTCTATTAAACTGATTTTTCTTTTAAACTGGAGCCAGAAAGCCAAAAAGCCTTCAAATCAATTGAGCCTCTTGCATTTTATTTAAGAGGTTTCATTTTTCAAACCAAAGCTGGGAAGACAAAACAAGCTCATTTAATTCACATCCCAGAATTGTAATTTCTCTGTTTGAGCCAATGTCTAAGTGCCTGTATTAAGGGCTTCCCACCGACCATAATGTGTTAATTCATCATTGCACACAATTTTCCTTTGTACTTTTAAGCTACTCTTCATTTTCCCCTTGGTTAGGGTTGCCTATACAACAGAGGACACCCAGTAAAACAAAAATTTCAGATAAACAACAAATAGTCTTTACATAAGCATGCCCCCTGAAATAATTGAGATGTACTTATACCCCCAAAATTATTTATCTGAAATTCACATTTAGCTGGACATCCTGTATTTTTATTTGCTAAATCTGGCAACCTTATTCTTGATCCATTGTGGGTATTCCTAGGATTTCACCTCTAAACTACTATATTTTTCAAATACATTATTTGTATGTTTTGTGGTGTGTCTGTGTGTGTGTGTGTGTGTGTGTGTGTGTGTGTGTGCCTGCGTGCCTCTCAGAATGGAGGTTCTGGAGCATCTCTCACTCTTGAGACCACAGATATCTATCACTTTGGTTATCAATGTGTCCTCTATCATATATAAAATTATGTATGTATTATATATATATATATATAAAATTTAGTGTGAGACTAGCCAGGACCATTTTGAAAATGAAAAGTCAGTGGGGGGAGGTGGGAAAGAGTGTGTTGGGAGAAACTTTACCTACCACGTATTAACAGGTATTATAAACCTATACTGATTAAAACAGTTTGGTTCTAGTATGTGAGTAGTTAAATTAATGCCATAGAATAGAGATTACTCAATTATTTACCCCCAAATAAGTTCTAGAAATATAAAGGAGTCAAGTGGAAAACGCGATTGTAAAGATACCAAGAGAAAGCATGGAATAATTATATGTAGTCTTGAAGTGAAAATGATTTTTCTAAGGAAGATGCAAAATCCAGGAAGTAAAAAGAAAAATTTGATAAATCTAGCTACGTATAATTTTTAAAACTTTTTTCATGTAGAAAATATAATAAATGCTGTCAAAAAGCAATTTAGGGGAACATCTTCAATTTATCTCACTCAGGGTGGACTAAGTTATTTAATATGTAAAAATCTCTTGCAAATCAATAGAAAAAAAACAAAATCATGAATAGAAAAATGAGTAAAGGCTATAAATGGACATTTCACTGAAAAACAGCCATATAAGTTAATAAACACACAGAAGAAGAGGCTTAACCTCACTGATGATTAAAGCAATGCAAATTAAAGCAATAATGAAACATCATTTGCCTTCATTATATTGAAAAAGATTAAAAGCTAGATAATGCCTAGTATTGGTGGGGATAGAGAGATGGGCATTTCATAACTTGTAGATGGGATTATAAAGTGGTGCAACCTCTTTGGAGGGCACGATTTTGCAATACCTAGTAATATGAAAAATGTATTTATCCTTGACTAAGTAATTCCCATTCTAGAAATGTATATTATGAAAATACTTGCACAGTATGTATATGTATACAAGTATAAGGGTGTACATTGCAGTATTATTTGTGTTAGTGAAAAAATGGGACTAAGGCAAATGTCTATTATAAGAGATAGGATAAAAACTTTAGTGCATATTCATATATTGAAATAATATTGTCAAATAAGAAAATAAAACTGATCTACATGTCTGGAAATGAAATTATTTCCCGACTTAATTCGTTGAAATTTTAAAAAGTAAGACTCACAATGGTGTGCAGGTTTACTCCCTTTTTTAATAAGGAAAGATGCATATATGTACATATGTTTGTATGCACAGAAGTAGACTGGCTTTTTTTTATACCCTTTTGTACTCTGAAGCTTTCTGTATGAATTGCATGGACTACTTTTTCAATAAAAAACCTAATCTATAAAAGATACCTATTTGGGGTCTTTTTTTAAAGCTTGCTGAACTCATCTCTCATTTCTTCTCTTGTTCTTATCTCAAGATCTATTTCCCAGTTATCACTGTTGTGACAGTGGGGCCCCGCAGGGAGCTGATGATAACTGGTGGCTTGCTCCCTTTCATAACACATCTCAGCAATCAGCAATTCAATTTCCTTGTACCAGAAAGGCCCTCAGTTGATTTTCGCATCCAAGAATGTAACTTCCTCCAACCCGAAAATCTTAAGGGTAAGAATATGTTCCTCCAACAGTGAAGTTTGGGACATTTTGGCACTTCTTCGATGGTAGCAAACTCCCACACCCACAGTTCTTGGGTTCTTTTCTGACTCTCCAGCAGATGCCGCTCTCCTCAGTGCCTTTCTCCATGTTCTTACCGCTTTCAAGAATGCCCTCCCTTGCCTAGTTGGTGCTTCAAATTTTACCCATCTCTTAAGACTCAAGTCAAGTGTCACTTTTCTTCCAAGTTGACTTTCATGACTACTTCAACCTTATTCAGAACACTGTTTTTTTTCTTTCTCTGACTTTCTTTCTTTTTCTTTTTTTTTTTTGAGACGGAGTCTCGCTCTGTCGCCCAGGCTGGAGTGCAGTGGCCGGATCTCAGCTCACTGCAAGCTCCGCCTCCCGG
>NW_012103576.1:1971881-2099087 GCF_000951045.1 Mandrillus leucophaeus
TTAGCCAGGATGGTCTCGATCTCCTGACCTCGTGATCCGCCCGTCTCGGCCTCCCAAAGTGCTGGGATTACAGGCTTGAGCCACCGCGCCCGGCCTCTGTCTTACTTTCATAAAAAGATATTAGACATTCCAAATAATACCTTCATTACAACATTTTTCTTACATGTAACTAACACAACACAGGAATTAAATATATGTTGTTATACAAATAACACTGGTTTTAGAGTCAAAAAGAACAGAATGCAAATTTTTTTCCAACTCTTACAGACCTTTGGGCAAATTGATTAAATCTTCTGCATCTCAATTTCTACATCTTGAAACTGTGGATAACAGTATCTACCATATAGGGCTATTATGGATATGTAAAGTGACTTGCACCATATCTGGTATATTACAGATAACCAACTCTTAACCTAGGAGCACCCCCTTCTCTGATTCAACCCCTTTACTATTATTGAGAAAAGAACAACAAAAACTTGTAGTTAATAAAGCCCAGAATGAAATTTAATGTGCATATTGCAGAATTTTTTTTTGCTCACTTTTTTGTGGCTTTCTTATTCCTTCTCCTTTTCTTATCTCAAAATCTATTCATGCTCTGCCTCTACCAGTTATCATCTGTGTGACTTTGGGTTAATCAATGAAATTTTTAGAGCCTCAGTTTTCCATCCTAAAATTGGTTTGATAATGTTGTCGTTATAACAGGTGTTGGGAAGTTTAAATGGGATTATGTATGTGAATGTGTAAAGTGTAAAGTAATAAAGTGCCATAACAATTTGAAGTGTTCTTATTAAATGTTCATGTAGAGTGAGATTTTAAAGTGAACAAAAGCCTTTGGAGTCCCAATGATTTATTTTGCAGCTCAGATTGATGTGTCATTTTTAGTTGGTTCACAAGCCATACTTCCAGCTGTCATCCATCAACACTTTGGCCACAGCCTGTTCTTGGCTGCCTGTCTGTATAGAATTAGTTATTCTTCTTAGCACAGCCTAGTTTTCTCCAGACGAAATCCCTTCTTCCCAAGGACAGATATCTCACCGAGTATTCAACTGACAGACCTCTT
Organism: Mandrillus leucophaeus; assembly: GCF_000951045.1. Classification (NCBI taxonomy): domain Eukaryota; kingdom Metazoa; phylum Chordata; class Mammalia; order Primates; family Cercopithecidae; genus Mandrillus; species Mandrillus leucophaeus. Next base: position 1,972,942 of record NW_012103576.1, read on the forward strand.
CTTTTGAATCTGCCTTTTTCTTTCTTGCCCATTTTTTTGTTTTAGAAATGCTAAAACATTTTTTAAAAATTAATTAATCAACTTAGTCCACAAATATGTATTGGGCATCTGCTGTTTGCAGTTTTGTTGGCTAAGTTTTGGGGATACAGAGGTAAATAAGGTACATTCCCAGCCCTCAAAGACTTCACGATTGAGTAGGGGAGAGATGCATAAACAGATGTTTATGATTCATTTTGTGTGATAAGCATAATAATAAAAATGTTTACAAGCTAAAGAAACAGTAAGTTCAGGAAAACTTCCTGAAGGATGTGTTATTCAAATTTTAAAGGATGTATAATATTTTGATAGGCAGATAAGGAAGATAAGGATATTCCATAGAGAAGATACAAGATATGAAAATGTACAAAGTAGTGAAGCAGCACTGGATATAGCAAGATTATGAAGAGTTATGGAAGGAGTGTTAGGAGATGAAGTCCAGACCAGTTTATGGAAGTCACTGTAGCTTTGCTAAGGGGTGTGGATAGAGGGAATGACGAGAGAGTAAGTTTCAAAAAAGAGAGAGGCGTAATCAGTCCACGGCAGTGGTTGTCAGCCCTCACCATGCATCAGAATTACCTGGGGATCCTTAGAAATATGATGTTCAGGGCCTACCCATGAGACTCTTACATAACCAATCTGTGTTAAAGCAAAATTTTGACTTTTTAAAATTGTTCTCTGGCATTCTTAAGGTGTATCCAGGGTTAAAAAAAACTGAGGCACCGTGGCTCACACCTGTAATCCCAGCACTTTGGGAGGCTGTGGCGGGTGGATCACCTGAGGTCAGGAATTCGAGACCAGCCTGGCCAACATGGTGAAACCCCGTCTCTACTAAAAATACAAAATTAGTCGGGCGTGGTGGTGTGCGCCTCGACTCCCAGCTACTTGGGAGGCTGAGATGGAAGGATTGCTTGAACTCAGTCGGCAGAAGCTGTAGTAAGCCAAGAATGCACCACTGCACTCCAGCCTGGGCAACAGAGTAAGACTCCATCTCAAAGAAAAAAAAAAAAAAAGGAAAAGAAAAAGAAAATGAGTGTAGAGTTTTCAACAGATAACTTTGATGATACTATGAATGATGCGTTGAAGTTCCAAAAAGGGCAAGGCTAGAGGTAAGCAGACAAAAAGGTGGTGACATGTTAAAAAAATCAATTGTTACCTTCCCCAAACACATCATTAGCTTCATAAAGACCGGGAGTATATTTCATAATTTATCAGTGTTGGGCTTATAACTGTAGTAGGTACTCAATAAAAACTTTCTACTAGATTGATAACCAATAAGCATTAACCACTTACAACCGGTGTGCTTTTTTTGTTCTGTTTCCCTTGCTCCACTCACTTGGATACTGCTAAGTGTGATTTCATGTCTCCTTCCTAGAATCCATTGATGTATACAAGAGCCATATATTTTTAAAGGTCACACCTCCAGTAAATAGGAATAGATATAGATATAGATATAGATATAGATAGATGTAGAGAGAGAGGTGAGGGGAGAGAAAACAAGAAAGCAACTTGGTAAAATGTTTATAAAGAGTGACTCTAGGTAGAAGGTATATGGGCATGATTGCACTTCTCCATAGGTTTGAAAATTTTCAACATAAAATGTTGATAATGCCACTGAACTGTATAGTTTAAAATGGTAAATTTTAAGTTATATGTATTTTCCGACAATAAAAAAAGTTTGGAAATACAGATTATGTGGATGAGGACAAGGACAAATGAGCAAATGGGCCGATGACCCAAAGCTGGGTATGAAAAGAGAGGGACACATGGATGGGAATGGAAAAGGTGGATAATAGAATCATCATTCTAAAGAATATCAGCATACTGGTATGATGAGCGGAAATGAACAATTTCTTAGTCTTGCTTAAAGGCTTAGAACATCAACTGCACATATAAAGGTTGGTTTGTCATGCCAGCAATCGGTGTGAAAATGCCCTGGGGTTTTTCACTTACGCTGAGCCTGGTGTAAGGCAAGGGCGTGACACAGTTACTAAATAAAGCTATACAAGTTGAGCTATCAGCAATAGACTCTGAATGTCCAAAACAATAGAGAGTTGAGTCTAACAGTTTGTTACACAGATCAAGCCATACCTGGAACATCGCATTCACTGAAAGAGGAGAACTTACTGACAAGTGAGTCAACAAGATGGGGAAAGTTTAAGAAGTCATCCAATTTTAGACATGGTAGAGAATGTTGTGTCTAATTACTTGTCTGCATGAGAAGGATTGCTCAGAAAGGGGGAAGCAGGTGCATAGGTAAATAATCTGTGTCTATTACCCAGAAAACAAGAAGCTGAGTTAAAGGCTGAATAATTCATAGGGTTCTCAAGAACTAGACCCAAAGGGTTAACAGTGCAAAATTCCCAAAAGCCTGGTCAGCAGCTGTGAGGCAGGCCCACTGCAGCTGCTGCTCAGAGCTTGGCCCCACAGCCCTCTTCTCACTGCTTTTGCCACTGTCTGCCAAAGTCAGGGTAGGGCCCTGAGAAGCTTGAGAAGGCAAGACAGAAAAGGAACATGAAAATTCCCTTCAAAATCTATAGGGCTAGGTTGCAATTATTGCTAGGCCCAGTTTACAGATGAAGAAACTAAGGCTTAGAACTGGACAAAAGTCACATTGCTAAGGAATGGCAGAAATGAAATTGAAACTCTATATGTAAATCTATTATGTGTCAATAAAAATATGTAAGAAGATAAAACCATGAATCCAGGTCATCATTCCTTTATGAGTTTATGTAATATTTATTGAGATCTACTTATGGCAAGCACCAGAGCTACAAAGATGAATAATACACAGTCCTTGCCCTCAAGATGCTTATAAATACCTTGAAACAATGCAGTTAGGGTTAAAATAGGAGTCTTCACATTATGTTACATGCTTATGTGGTAAAGAACTGTATTTTAACTGGAGCTGAAGTATAGGACACATGGAGAGAATGATGGGAAGCACATCTGGAAAATTGATTTGGGACCAGAGTTTGTTGGCCTGACAGTGCTATGCCAAATTGGGTGGACTTTGCACTGTATACAGTGGAGAATTATAAACATTTCTAAAGCAGAGGAATGGCATCGTCAAATCTTCTTAACAAGATAACTCTAGAAGCAGGTGGAGGATAAACTGAGGGGAGCTGGGAAGAAAGATCATTAAAGTGAGGATTGTAGTAGCTCATATGAGAGAAAATGAAGGACAGAAGTAAGGCAATAACAGTAGAGATATGCAAGCATGGGGATAAACAAACGTGAGAACTTTTTGGAAGGCTGAGTAAGTAAGACTTTGTAACTGATTAGACATATGGGTTAAACATAAGGAAGTCAATTATGATGTCAGATTGGTAAAATATTTGACAGTTAATGAAAGTGGAGATCCAGAAGGAAGACCAGGATGAAGGAGGTAGATGCTATTTGGCTTGGAATACACTGATCTTGAGATGATTCTATAATATCCAAGAGAGAATGTCCAGTACAGCTAGAAACGGTACTGAAGTTGAAAAGGAACATTTCGTAAAAGTAAGAGTTTTGAAATGATCAGCTCTTGGTTGAAACTAAAAGAGAATACTAAGTCTGTTTTAGGAAGCATGGAGAAGAGAGAAGAGATGAGGGGAGAAGAGAAGACTGGAGAAAAACAAAGAGGAGAAAAGGGGATTGGAAGGGAAAAGCAGGGAAGGGAAGGGAAGGCAGTCATGGACAACATGCACAGACTGCATTATGACACGTAGTAGGTATACAACAAATGCAATTATAAATTAAATTAATGTACAAACGAGTCAATAAAAGAACTCCAACAATTGAAGATTGAGTAGAAGAGGAGCCAGAAAAAGACTGAGAAAGGGTAATGAAAGAAGTAGAACCTCCTACAGGAAATGGAGTTGTGCATGTCAAAGGAGAATAAAATTTTGAGACTAGAACTGGATGAAGAGAAGAATAAAAAGGCAATGAACAATTGCCTTAAGAGGCTTGGGATCTAGTTAAGGGCCTGAATTCAGTCATTCATGATAGCAGCATACATGATTAACATGATACAATTAACATAATCATTAGTAAACTCCAAAAACAACAAAGAAAGGAGAGAATGGATACTGAGACAGCATCGATCAGAGAAGCTTCCTCTGAAGGACAGCATTCTGACTGTAACTTAAAGGAGGAGAAGCTTGAACTGCTGAGAGGAAAGAAAAGGAAAACACAGATGAGTGAATTGGTGTGCATAAAAGAACAGAGGCTGGAATTGACTCAGAATAAGATGTTGGAACTTCCTTAGTACTTGGATTAGGAAAACCTCACATACAACTGGGCAGACCCATTGTGGCACCATCATTGGCCCAATGTCCCAGTCTGATCAACAGAAGATTGTAATATGGGTTAGAATCCTGGTCTTCTCTTCTCACACCAGGCTCTGCTCCCCAACATTCACCCCAGGGATAGGTACACAGAGTCAGGATGGTGGAGTTTCTTACCCCTCAGACCTTAATCATTGCACTCCCTCAGCCAGAGCAAATACAATTCTTACTGCTTGAAATTCCCACTCTAGGTTTCTAAATATGGGCAGTAAGTATCAAGGCTGGAAATAATTTGGAAAGGGTTGTGGAAGGAGAGCCTTGAATGTCACGCTGTGAAATTGATACTTGATCCTGTAAGAGTGGGGAGACGTTGAATTCTGTTGATAAGGAAATGGCACAGTGAGATCTGTGATTTAGAACTGGGAAACTTTGGTTTTGAGGGTCCTTAAATTTTGGGTTTGGATTATTACATGAAAGCCACGGCAAGATTGGGCTCCAGATCTGACCCCTTTCCTGCTATCTATGTCAAGACAGAAGTTACAGCAAAGAAGAAAGGCAAGAGTGAGGATGCAGTATATCTGGTCTCTTTACAGCCTCCTGGGCTCTGCAGTCTTCTCCTAGTTTCACTCAATTTCACTGTCCTCTCCCATAATTTTATGGCCAGCCCTTCCCAGAAGGAATTAAAAATAAACCATAATGCAAATAAATGTGGAGTTCAAAACATTCTTATGCCGTAAGAGATCACTGAAGTTGAACAGAAACATTAGAATTATGATTGACAATCATAAATTGAGACCCTCACCAATCTAAAGACAAGGTACTGCTCCTGAATATCTCTCAAATTAGATTTCTGCCTGGATCTCTGAGTCTGTGACTTGGGAGTTCTCTCCCAGATGCCTTTTGGAAATCATGGGAGAGAAATCCAAGTGTAGCAGAAAAGTGCCTTCAAGGGATGACTGATTCCTCTCAGCATTATCTTTAGCTTAACCGCCTCTCTTCAGGCTGTTAATCCTCCCATATACTAACACTATGATGGGAAATTTGGGCATGGTCATTCTCATTGGGATCAGTCTCAATTTTCTGTCCGTCTTGCCTAGATTTCTGCTATTCACTTTTTCCATGCTCAGAGTCCCAGTAAAATGCTTTTAAAGTACAGTGCTACCCTTCTCTTTCTGGAGTCTTGAAGCACAGATTAACTTCTTCAGCATCTTGTGTATCACAGAGTTCTTTCCCTTGGCCATAATGGCCTATGACGATGATGTTGCCACTTATGACCCTTTATTCCACCCTTTCACCAGTTTAAGAGACTCGATTGGCAATTGTTTGAGAAAAACTGTATCTTAGAGCCTTCACCTCAGCATTCCCCCCAGCTCTTCTGTTCCACCTCTCCTTCTTCAATTCCCACTTGTGCTCACTTCGGTGACATTACTTTCCGGGTCAACTTGTCCTTTTCTGAAACACGACTCCCAACTTTATACTCCCTGATTTCTCTAACTCCAATGTGAATTTGGTAAGCCTGTGCTGTGCAACCTTCTGCTGCCACTCCATCATCTTAAGATCATTGTCATCCCATAACTAATCAAAAGGTCTGAAAAACAAAGTATTGATAAGATTTTTTTCAGAATTCCACTCATTGCTTTTTATTTTCTGTTCAGATGAAAATGTTCATGAAACCATCTGAGATATCACTGACTAGTTCATCAAAAGTAAACGTTGTGCACATATTCCCTTAACGCAGATTCTTTATGCATTTTATAAGCATTAAATTTAATACACTACTAGCAATGGAAGACTTACTTGATAATAAGAGGTATGTTCAAATCTTGGTTATTAAAATGTCAATATGCAAATTGGGCTTACTTTATTGTTTTTGCTGAATCTCAGAAATCTCTGCATGACTTGCGTAGGTACAAACTTGCACCATTTTCTTCAGTGACATAACTGATTTTTTATATATCATGATACCATGAAACAAAGTCCATCGTAGAGGAAACTGAGGCTCACAGAGGTTAAATCTCAAGGTCACACAAATGGTATGATGGTGGAGCTACCGCTGGGATCCTATGTATATTTCCAGAGCATGTGCCTTTTCCACTATGTATTTGTGACCTGAGATCAGGGAGATTCCTATTAAATGAGAATTAGCTTGGTGGTATATCATCCTATGGTGCTTTAAAAGAACTTGAAATTTAAAGTGGCTTGATTGATCATTTAACTTGCTTCTGACAGAGATTATGAGAGACTTAAACCTTACATGTAGCAACAAAGTCAGCATGGAATTTGCAGCCTGGAATGTAATGCTTATGCGAGCTGGAGTGAAATAAAAATCCTACCTCTCTCCAGTTGTAATGGCAGTCAGTGAGAAAATATGATTTTATATATGGCAGGCTATTTTCTTTACACCCAACTTGTTATGAATGCACTTTATCTATAAGCCCTGCATGACTGGGACCTGATTTCCTATTGCAATTACTTACCATATAAATTCCTTGTTGTATAATTTCCTTGTTGTATAATAAATCTTAAGCGTACTGGTCCCCATTGCTGTGTTAGTGCACTTCATAGCTCAGAAGGCACTCAGTAAATGTCCAATGACCGCCTCCCTGAATCATGTTTCTCTATTTCCCAAGCCCTTCCATTCCACCACTAGAAGTCCTCATCCACAACATGGCAGTAGAATCACCTTGACTTTCCTTGAATTAGTCAAATACCTTATTTTGTTATCTGTATACTTTTTACATTTATGTGCATTTGTCTGAGGCTTTAAGTGCCTCCAAGGCATAAACGTTTTTTTGCTGAGTATTTTCCAATGTATGGTTGTACCACAGTCTGTTTAACCGCTCACTCTTTGAAGGATATTTAGATTGTTTCCAGTTTTTCACTGTTATGAACAAAGCTGCTATTAACAATTATGTCCAGGTTATTCTCAATATATGTTTTTATTGCTCTAGGAAAAATGACTGAGAATTCAATGACTTGGTCATATGGTTAATTGCATGTTTAACATAACAAGGAACTACCAATCTATTTTCCAGAGTGGCTGTACCATTTTGTATTCCCAGCAGCGATGTACAAGAATTCCAGTTGCTCCACATCCTCACCAGCACTTGTACTCCAGTATTTTTAAGACATTCTAATAGTTGCATAATGTTACCTTATCTTGGTTTTAATTTGCATTCAGCTAATGGCTAATGATGTTGAACATCTTTTCCTGTATGTATTTGCCATCTGTGTACCCTCTTCAGTGAAATGTCTGTTCGTGCCTTTTGCCCATTCTGTAATTTGATGTTTTTACTGTTGAGTTTTCATAGTTATCTACATACTCTAAATAAAAATCCTTTGTTGGATATATGAATGGCAAATATTTTTACCCAGTCTTTAGCTTGCCTTTTTATTTTCATGACAATGCCCTTGAGAAAGAAAAAGGTTTTAATTTTAATAAAGAATTATTTATCTACTTTTTTGGTTTTAAGTTATGTGCTTTTGATTTTCTTTCTAAGAATTTTTCATCTAAATGCAGGTTCAATGGGTTTTCACCTACGTTGTCCAAAAGTTTTAAAGATTTAGCTTTGATATTTATATATATGCGCCATTTTTAATTAATCTTTGTGTAAGTGTGAGGTTAAAGTCAAGGTTCCTTTATGATTTTTTGCTTATGAATGACTACTTGTTCTATTTGTGGAAAAGACTACTCTTTCCCCAATGAATTGCTTTCACACCTTTTTCAAAGATTAAATGCCCATATTTGTGTGGGTCTATTTCTGAACTCTCCATTCTTTTCCATTGATGTGTTTATTTCTGTCAGTGCACATTGTATTCATTACTGTACCTTTATAGTAAGTCTTAAAAATGAGTAGTACGAGTCCTTCAACTTTGTTTTTTTTTTCCAAAATTGTTTTAGCTATTTTATTTTTCTTTTCCTTTCATATAAATTTTATAATTTAGAGTTTTAGAAATTCCTGTTGTCTACAGCAACGATAGCAACAAAAAACCTGCTGGGACTTTTATTACTATTGCATGAAATCTATAGATCGCTTTAGGGATAATTGATACCTTTATTACATTGAATCCTCCAATCCATACTCATGGTATGTCTTACCATTTATTTAGGTCATCAGTATTATATAGTTTTCAGCGTACAGCTCTTGCACAAATTATGTTACATTAATACTTAACTATATCATTGTTAGAGCCATTTTAAAAGGTAATGCATATATATTTTTATACTTTTGATTTTCAATTGTTCATTGCTTGTATTTAGAAATACAATTAAATTTTGTGTTGACCTTGCATTCTACAAGACTGCAAACTCATTTATTAGTTTTAGGAAGTCTTCTTTTTACATTCCCTGAAATTTTCTACATAGATAACCATGTTGTTTGCAAATAGAGACAGTTTCTTCCTTTTCTATCAATATGTCCTTCCTTCCCTCTTCCTTCCTTCCTTTCTTCCCTTCCCTCTTTTTTCTTTTACTCTGTTCTATTAATTTAACTTTATTTTAAGAAATTTTATCACTTAACAGCTTTATTGAGGTATAACTGATATACAAAGAACAGCACATATTTAATGTGCATAATTTGATGAACGTAGACATATGCAAACACCAATGTTACCATAACCACAATCAAGATATTAGACATATCCAGCACTTCCCAAAGTTTCTTTGTGTCCCTTTGTTTTTGCTTTTGTTGTTATGGTAAGAACACTCAACATGAGATCTACCCTCCTAACAAATTTTGAAGTGCACAATATTGTATTGTTAACCATAGGCACTATGTTGTACAGCAAATCTCTAGAACTTTCTCATTTTATATAAATAAAATTTTATACCCATTAAACAATTCCCCACTTTTCTCTCCTCCCAGCCCCTGGCAACTACTATTGTATTCTCTGCTTCTATCAGTTTGACTATTTTCGATACCTCATGTAAGTGAAATCATACATATTTGTCTTTTTGTGACTGGCTTATCTCACTAAATATGCCACTTAACTTATTGGTGTATTTCATTACGTCAAAATACTCCAGGTTCATCCATGTTGTCACAAATGGCAGGATTTCCTTCCTTTTTAAGGCCGAGTGATATCCCATTGCAGAGATATGCTACTATATTTCATTATCTACTCATCTGTCAATGGACACTAGGGTTTTGTCTATAACTTGGCTATTGTGAATAGTGCTGCAATGAACATGACAGGGCAGATCTCTTGGACATATTGATTTCATTTCCTTTGGATTTGCACCCAATTGTGGGATTGCTAGATCATATAGTAGTTATATTTTTAATTCTTTGAAAAACCTCTTGGCCGGGCGCGGTGGCTCAAGCCTGTAATCCCAGCACTTTGGGAGGCCGAGGCGGGTGGATCACGAGGTCAGGAGATCGAGACCATCCTGGCTAACATGGTGAAACCCCGTCTCTACTAAAAATACAAAAAACTAGCCGGGCGTGGTGGCGGGCGCCTGTAGTCTCAGCTACTTGGGAGGCTGAGGCGGGAGAATGGCGTGAACCCGGGAGGCGGAGCTTGCAGTGAGCCGAGATCACGCCACTGCACTCCAGCCTGGGAGCACAGCGAGACTCCGTCTCAAAAAAAAAAAAAAAGAAAAACCTCCATACTGTTTTTTATAGTGGCTGCACCATTTTGCATCCACAGCAGCATTGTACAAGGGTTTCAGTTTCACCACATCTTTGCCAACGCTTGTTATCTTGTTTCTTGATATGGTATATTTTCTTTTTTACCCATTCCAAATATTTTCTAATTCCCTTTGAGATTTCTTCTTTGATTCATGGATTGTTTAAGAGGATGTTGTTTAATTTCCAAGTGATTAAAGATTTTTTTTGCTATCTTTTTCTTATTGCTTTTTAGTTTAAGTCAGTTATGGTCAGACACTATATGTAATTTCAATTATTTTCAAGTGTGTTATGGTTTGGTGTATGATCTCAGATATAGCCTATTTTGATAAATTTATCCCTCTATTGTTGGATGGCGTGCTCTACAAATATCAATTAGTTCCACTTAGCTGATGATGTTGTTCAGTCAAATACACTTTATTATATTATGATCTTAACAGAAAATGTTGTTTACTGAGTACTTTCTATGTTACCAGTGCTGTACCAGATAATTACATGCATTATTTGTAATACTTATTTAAATGCTATAAGGTAAATATCTCGTTTTACAGATTAGAAAACTGCCACTCAGAGGTGTTGAGTACCATGCCTAAGATAGGACAAAAATAAAACTTTGAGACCAATATTTGATCTAAGTTCTGTTGAACTCTGAATATTATGTTCTTTTCATTATGCCACCCACTTTTGGCTTGGTATATATACTAGTTGGCGTGTTGTTTGGGAAATGTTCTTCATCTTATTCGTAAGTGTATATTTTGTCTTGCCACTTAGATTGTAAGCTCTCTGAAGTTAAAGGAAGCTGTCTTTTTTTTTTTCCTTTTACATAGTGCCTCTTAAGTCTTCAATGTACAATAAGGACATGATAGTTGCTGACTGAAAAACTGACTGAAAAGTCTTTCCAAAAGCCTCAGCAGGAGCAGGATAATGGTGATGGTAGCCACTGTCCTTGAAGGAACAACATGTTGAACTCCAGATCCAGATTATCTATTATTGTTTCTCAATAAAGGTGCTATTGGCATGTGGAGTGAGATGATTCTTATTATAAGAATTGCTCAAGACAGTCCTGAGCACTATGGAACATTTAGCATCCCTGGACAGCTGTGGTTTGATAATAGTTTTTCTGATCAGTTTGGCAATCAAAAAAAAATTTCCACACAATTCCAAACATCCTTTATAAGGGAAATATCACCTCAGCCAAGAACAACTAACAGTGCCTGGTACATATACATTTGATGAAAGTTTGTTATATAAAAGAAACAGAAAGTACCGCTCAATGAAGGTACCACATATCTTTGAAAATTATGATAGAGCATGTATCTCTCCTAATCTCTTTGTGGGGAAGGGATGAAGATGGTGCCTACAGTCACTCCTGAAATACCTTTTACCTCATAAGATTCCATGACTTTGTCCTATGTTGCAGGTCACCATTTCAATCCATTTCAGTGATGGCCAAGATTCTATAGATAAGGAGGCACTTGTGAGAATGCAAAGACAACAGTCGCTAACCATTGTGAAAAGACTACTCCCTGACTGTTTTATTGAGTAAAAGCTACAAATTCTTGCTCAGACCCTGTGAGGAATTAGGCAACTAGGGCTAAATATGCTCCTTCTGAACAGGAAACAGGAAAAGGAACTCATTACCCCAAACTCTAAATTCAGTTTTCAATTTGGTAATTTATTAGAGTCACCTGGGAAACTTTTTACAAATATGGATGCCCATGCCCCACACCAGACAGCAGAATCTGAAAATAGAACCTGAGTACAGTATGTTCTTAAGCTCTTAGGCGAGTTTAATGTGCACCTGGTGTTGAGAATCATCCATTTTAAAGAAAAGTGCTGAGTAGGTTGGCAAATACATTTTCTTAAAAGATGATTTCAGTGTGCTATGGCAGAAATAGCATATGTTGTACAGTCAGAAGGACTTTGATAATCATTCCTGGCTTAGTTACATACCACCCATTTGATCCTGGGAAAATTATTTACTTTATCTGGTTCACTTTCTTCATCTGTAAAATAGAAATAAAATTGTATCTATCTCATAGGGTTGTTGTAAGAATAACATGCAATTTTGTGATTAAATTTAGTACAATTCCTTCTACTGACTGGTTCAATAAATCTTTTAAAAATATGTAACATGAAATTGTAACCTCCAAGCTACACAAAACACATTCAGGAGCTAGGGAAGAATAGGAGAAAATTTAATTTGGGACGGCAAATGGCCAGATGACATCATAACTAAGAGAGGACATTCATTTCAAGGAGGACAGTAAAACTTTCCATGTTCCAGGCTCCATGAAGATGAATTTTCTGGCCTCATTCAGTGCACACTGGTGAAAGGACATCCCTAGGATCTGTCCCCAGTATAGGTAACTCCTCCTTCAAGCCATCAGCACAGCAATACAAAATAGGGGGAAATGCATTTGGGTATCATCAAGCCTATTCCTCACGTCCTCTCAAAATGCATGGCACAGATGGAGAAACAAATTAACGTCAGAAAGGTCACCCACTTAGACATTGCTAGAACGGAAATGGTTTCAACTATGCATAAATCCACAGGCTTCACAATTTGGAGGACGAATTTACTCCACTACCCCCACCAAATAGTTAGGAATGGTGCAGTGCTCAGTAGAAAACACCTATGAGAAAAAAGCAGGGACTGCACTGATGCCATGGTTTGAATCTTTATAAATTAGGCACTTTATGGCACTATCAGAATTTTGCTTCTAGCCACTGAGAGACCTTTGGAGTTTGAAAAATTGATAGTGCACAGGCCTGAGTGCCCAGAAGGTATTAATTCTACGTTATTCAAATGTCTACAGGCAGCGACAACGGATAAAGACATCCCCATTAATATATCACAATGTGGGAAAGAGATACGGGCCTCTAGATGAAAACATTTGGGCACCAATTTGGTCTGCTGACACATTACTTCATTCATCCCTGAGCATTAATGAGTTAGCCTTTAAGTTGTTATCCCATAACCTCCATTTCAGCAAAGGCTGCAGATGCAATGAACAAAATGGCTCATTTTATCCTGCGTGTTGGTGATGTCTCAAGATAATTAAATTTGGGGACAGAGTTCTTCAATACATAAAGTCAGCCCGTCATGCCACAGCAGAAGCCCATAAACTGGTTCAAATATCACCTAATGTACTACATTTAACTTGAGAAAAAGAATAATTTCTCTACTTAAAATGGCTACAAAATTCTGCATAGCCAAGCAATAGAATTAAATGAATTGGTCCACAAGAGAGATGTTTATAAAGTCCACTTTTTAAGCAATTTTCTTGCCTTAAAATCAATAGCTCGAACCCTTAAAATGCATAATAACTTGATATTTTCTACAAAAGCTGCTAATGACCTAGCACTAAAGGAGAGTGAAGCTACTTTTGCCTTTCAAACGAAAGACTTTGTGTGTATGTGTTGTGTGTGTGTGTGTGTGTACTCATGCACGTGTGTTTGCATGCAGGCGTCTACTGGGGAGTGGAAATGAAGTGCATATAGGAGATACAAATTAATTTACTTTTGATTTTGTATCCCTGGCTCCTAGAATAATAACAAGTTCATGAGAGATGCTTAATAAACATTTATTGAATGGATAAAATAAAACAAATGCATAGAAATAAGTCTTGGCACAACTCAAATCTGATTTGAGAGAAAACAAAAATGGTACAAGGCAACTGGCAGCCACATACACCCGAAGTACAAGAATATTTATTAAAACACTGAGTGGCACTGAAGAACTTTACTGACCTCATAAAAACTAATTAAATAATTCTTTGATGCTTAAAAGTAATTTATAGTTTATAAAGAGTTGCATAAACAAGGTGATATGAGAGGTCATGAAATGAAATATATTCTTAGGAGATCTTCTTTACTGGCCATTTTGCACATAAATCCTCGAATTCCAATGTTTGGGAAGAGAACTGGTATTTTAATTATGGCTGAGACTTTTTAATATGACTAAGAAGGCATTTTAGATAAAAAGTTTATATCACAATATATCTCATACTCAATTTTATTCTTCCAGCTGTTCCTAAAACATCTCAGTGGTGACTACAGATCCCCACACTCTCAGTATGAGTCAGTGAAAACACTCCATTGGGGATGGCTCTGCTTAATGCTCCAGCCATGTTGGACGTCACAGCTGCTCAGCCCCTGGGCTTACTTTTCTGGGCATCCCAGTAGACTAGTCAAGAAGGCCGAAACTTTGCTACATTAATGATTCTGCCAGTTACAGGGAAATGGCCAAGCCCGGAGAGGGAAATGGGGAAGCATTATACGTTGGAGCTTAGTTCCAGAAGCTTTACTGTTGTGGCACATGGACTTTTCTGTGCCTGCCAAGGGAATATCTGGGAAAAGCCCAACTACTGAAGCTGGCCTGAAGCATTTTGGATAAGTACAGAAACAAGGAAGTGGCTAGTGAATACTCATAACTTCTAGAGACAATCAAAGAAGGAAGGTGGGTGACAAAGGAAAGGAATGCTTGCAGACAAGAGTTTGAATGTCACACATATTCAATCATCCCTAGTCAACTTTTACTTTGGCCACACTTCCAATTGGGAACAATGGCCCCGTGTAGAATTTAGGAGACCTGAGCTCTATCCCTGACTTTGTCACTAAGCATTTGTGTGTACTCTGGATCTTTTTATGGCTAGTTCCTCACCATTCAGATTTCAACTTTTAATGTCACCTCCTCAGAGAGTCTTTCCCTGCCACTCTACCTAATGCTACTCCTCGAAACCCTGAGCTCTCTCTAGTCCGTTAGCTTGTTTTACTTTCTTTGCAATTTTATTGAGATGTAAAAGCATTTATTTATTTGTTTGTTGTCTATCTCTTCCTTTAGATTGTAAAGTCCAAGAGAATAAAGACTTCATCAGTCTTGTTTACTCCTTTACTCCTAGTGCTTATTGCACTGCCTGACACACACCAGAGACCCAACGAATATCTGTTGAATGAGTGAATGTATGTATGCCCACGGACAACGTATTTAACTTTCTGTAGCTTAGATTGATCATCTGTAAAATTAATAGAAACCACTTGGTTATGTCCAAGATTAGCATGATAAAAAGAAAGGATAAATTTGTAAATCCTTTGAAAAAACCTTCATAATCCTTAAGTGTGTGACACTATGTTTAGAAAAACCAACATGGTAAAACAATAGTATTGGAATATTGCAGATGTCTGCTTGAATGTCAGTTCTGCCATGCACCCAGCTATGAGCCCTTGAGTAAGGCACTAGAATTTTCTAAGTCTCAGTTGCCTGGTTTGAAAGATGGTAGTGATAATAGTAATTACTTCTTAAGGCTGTTAAGATGATTAAATAAAATGATTTATGGCAATTGCCCAATATAATGTGTGGCACCTATTAGGTACTTTATTAATGGTAGCAATTTCTACGTTCAGGATAAAATGTAAGTTTTTAACAACCAGTATTATTATACTCTGTGGAAATTTCACTTTCCAAAGGCAACCATAAAGGTCACTGTAATAGAACGCCAACCAAAAACAGGCAATCACAGACTCAGAGGGACAGGGGCACCCAATTCTGGAAATTCTGGGTAGACTTTCCAGAGGCAAATCTAATTTTATCTTCCACAGTCTGACCAGGAGACCAGAAGATGGAGGCCAGTGTTATGAAATTCAAAGTGGGCTGGCAGGTACCAGGGAAGCAGCCAGGAAGGAGAGGGCTCAAGAGCAGTAATTTAACAATTGTCATCGAAAGTTTTCTAAAGGTGATTTGGTTCTCAGTAATACCCTCTGAGTATCTACTCTGACTATATTTATAGTTTACAAAGCATTTTTCTGGAGATTTTCATTGGATCTTTGCAGCAAACCTGTGAGATTAGAGGGCAAGTGTTATTCTTATTTTACAGATGAAGGTCCTATGACTCAGATAGAATTTACTAAGCACTATTCAGCTCAAATAGTATATATCAGAACTCAAACTTAGGTGTTCTGACTCTAAATTCAATGATATAAAACCTTTTCGCAATGCTATAGTGTGTCCTTCACTATCCCACCTTCTAACAGAAAAAAACAACATTAAAATAAAGTACAGTCAGACATTCTCCTTGATTAAGAGAAGGAGTAGACATGACCTTAAGCAGCATTCATGATTGCTGTTTCTTAGGAAACCATGAGTGAAACAGCCCCCTGTGTTCTGGTGAAGACAAAGGTTCCATATTTCTAAAAGAAGAGAAGTCGGAGGCTGTGATCCCTAGTGGGAAGAATACTGTAGACAGGGCACCTGAGTTGCAATTCTGCCACTCCACAAATCCACCTGGGCAACTGTGGGCAATTTTTTTTCCAGCTACTTTGCTAAGTGCTTTACACAAATTATCTCATTTCATCTTCACAGTAAATTAATGAAATAGGAAATACTTGGTACTCTCATCTTACAGATGAGGAAACTGAAACTCACACAGTTGTCATTTGCTCAAGGTCACACAGCTAGTAAGTTAGAAATGGATTCTAACCCACATATGGCTGACCTTAGAGCTTGTCCTTTTACTTCTGTACTATAGTGTTTGATATTGCCCCTCAACCTACCCCCTGCTCCCTGCCAACCAATATGAAATAAGATGATGAAAAGACTAAGAAGTTTCTAGGGTCTTTCCTATGTGTAATATCTGTGTCCTTGACTTTATGTTCAGGTGGGGCATTAGCTGAGGACAGGTTCAATGTTGGGAAGAAGGAGAGTGTGGAAAGAAAAAGATAATTAGGACTCATTGAGTAACCTGCTCTTCTTCTCATGCCATGCTAGACATTTTACATATACCCACCACCACCTTCAATCCTCACAACCGGTCTTACAAAATAGGTGTTTTATCCCTGTTTACAGAGAAGACTCAGAGAGGTTAAGGTAGCAGCCCTAGGTTGCAGATAGTAAGTGGCAAAGGTGAGATTCTGATCCATTCTTCTGACTCCAAAGTTCATCCTCATGCTTTTAAACCTTGTAGCTGATAGGCTGGAGGGTGGCAAGAGAAGAGTGAGCCAGAGACAGCATTTGCCATAGTAAACACATAAGACGTGTCATGGCCTGGAAAGCAAGGCCCAATCCCCATAGGTCTCTTTTTGAAGATTTGAACTCTATGTGTCTCACCATTGTGATACATTGTCAATTCTTCCTCATGGACTTGACGGATGATCCTTAGCTTCATCCCACCTTCTCTGCCCTCTTCCTCCCCATCTGTATAGTCATGGTGATGGGAAACCTGGGCCTCCTTGCCTTCATTGCGGTCAGTCCCCAGTTCCTCACCCCCATATATTTCTTCCTCAGCAACCAGTCCCCTGTTGACTTCTGTTATTCTTCAGTAACAGTCCCAAAAATATCAATGGGGTTCTTTTCTGATTGCCAAGTCATCTTCTTCTCTGGCTGCATGGCCCAGTTAAGCTGCTTTTAAAATCTTTGCTGACACTGAGTTCTTCCTCCTGGCCTCCATGGTCTATTACCACTAAGAGGCCATCTGCAATCCTCTGCTCTACCATATCACCATGTCCCCAAAGCTCTGCTTGCAGCTGGTGGGCACCGGCTATGAACATGGTGCTCCTCAGTAGCACAATCTTTCATCTGATCTTCTGTAAGTCTGTGCCGTAATTCTTTACTTCTCTGATTTCTTCCCCCACCGAGGCTTTAAAAACTCTCCTGCTCTGACATGCAAGGCCTTCAACTTCTTACCTTTGCCTCTAGTAGCTTTAATGTATCAGTGTCCCTGACAATCATCCTTGTCTCCATTTAATTATGAGAATCCCCTCGATTTGAGGCAAACACCTGTGCTTCCCACCTGACAGCAGTCAGCCTGTGCTATGGAACCACAGTGTTCCTTCACCTACACCTATCCTCTAAGTCTCACCAGACAGAGATATGATGATCTCCGTTTTACACAGTGGCTATTCCCATGCTCAACCCCATGGTCCAAAGTCTGAGGAACAAGGATGTGAAGAAAGCATTTGGGACTTCCTCGTGAAGGTTTACAATTCCTCTCCTTCCCCATGCCCAGGTCCCCACGCTGTCCAAAACAGTGAAGGAGGGGAAGGGAAGGGAAAGAGATGGAGGTGATGTATTTTGGTAGCCAAATGTGTCTCAGACATTATTCTAGGAATTTAAAACAGGTCATGCATCGAATTTTCTTCACAACTCTAGAAGTCAGGAGTTATTATCTTCACATTAGAGATGGGGAAACTGAGACTTGAAAGATTTGGTGATTTGCCCAAGGTCGCACAACTTCTCTGCAGTAGAATTTGGATTTCAGTTCAGGGCTATTTGACTCTGTAACTCCCTTTATATAACATATCCCTGTTTCAGTATAAGGCAAGATGCCACCTACTCTCTATACTCTTAGAGTTCATGATTTCCACATTTTTCCCTCTGAGAAATTTGCCTATAGTATGTTTCGTGTATCTGTATCCCCGACAATCATCCTGGTCTCTTTTTAATCATAAGAATTAACAGTCCAGACTCTCAAATTATAATAAATTCAGCCTTCTAAGACCCACTCCCTTTCCCATAGTTGGTTCCTACATGTGGCTTTAGATCATGCCCTATCAGGCCACAAAATAAATTGAACACTTATTGTATACAAAACCCTACACCAGATGCGAAGTTGAAGAGGGATCAGGAAGAAGGAAGTTGTGGTCACCACCTTTTGTCAACTTCCAACCCATTTAGGAAAGAGTGAAGATCCCACCCATAAGAAAGCTGAACTATGACCTTTTGTTTAATTTAACGCGGGTTTAATGCTTTTTATGTGCTAAATGCTAAATCAGTTATCTCATTTAATCCTCCCAGGAACTCTGCGAGGTAGTTGCTATTATTGCTTCCATCTTTGCCAATGAGAATGCTATAGTTAGGAAGGGTTAAGTAGCTCATTCAAGGTCACACAGCTAGTGAATGGTGAATACAGGATTTGAATCCAGATCTGTTTGTCTAAAGAGCTCATGTTCTTTCCACTCTGGTGTATCCCCTCCTGGATTACTGAAGTGCCAACCAACAAGCACCTCCTGGATTTAAACTGTGAGGCTGGGAAAAAGGGGAAATAGAGATCATAGGCTGAGATAGAAGGATTTAGATGCATAGAGGCCTGGTTTGTCTAGAGCAGGGCGGAAGGCATATTTAGAAGTAAAAGATACTGAGAAAATGAAGAGATGGTTGCCTAGGGCTGATATCTACAGTAACTTTCTTTATAGACCTCACTATTTACAACCATTTGTGAAAAAGATCTTAATTGGTCCCTAGTTTCCCTAATTTGACCCAAGATGGCTTTGACTGTATGACTGCTTAGAGTAACATGTTTTGCAGACCAAGACCCATAACTTTACCCTGTTCTCTGTCTACAGTCCAGACTTTTCAGATTGACCAGATGACCAGCAAATTTGAGCCTTTGGTCACAGGGGCCATCAGGAAATTACTTCCTGACTCAAAACTCATCCCAGGGTACGTTTGGGCAGAATCTAAGCAAGTGTGTCTAAGTGAAGTAGCTTCAAGTGTAAAGGCAGCCAGACTTAGGTGGGTAGGGTACATTTAGCCCCACCACTGGAGGATCTTGCTTCCTGCTGCTGTCTTCCTTGTTAGGAATTCCCCTGTCCAAGAGGAGGCTTTTCTCTATTTTGTCACTTGCCTGGACTATGCAGTAGCCTCCTAACTAGTCTCACTGCCTCCAGACTTGTCCCTTATTTATTTATCCTCCACACTGCTGCCTTATGAACATTGTAAACACTCTTTTCTTGGAACTTTAGGACCATGCAATCATTCTATACTCCTATCATGCTTTATTCTATTTTACTTTTCTTAAATCTTATTTTACCTCCTTTACTAGACTTTATGCCTTGAGTGAAGGATCAACGTGTCTCAGACCTGTGTAACCACCTTAGTTGCCTGGAAACAAGTTGGCATTCAATATATGCTGTTCATAATAAGAATGATGACTTTGCAAGTACTGTGAATATGTACTTGAAGCTACTTCACTATCATATTAATAACATTTTAATCAGACTTTAATACGATATAAATTAATGAAAATATCAAAAATAATTTTTAATCTAAAAACCTCCATAAATTTGGACAAAAACTCTTCTAAATAAAATAAAGAAAAGGTAATGGAAATTATAAGCAAGTATTACTTAATGACATATACTGCATTGTAGGGTGCAACTAATGTCATATTTATAAGAAAATATGATCCATGAAATATGAAACAACATAACTGAATATTTATATGCTAAACATTCAACTCAAGAAGTTAGAATAATAACCAGGAAGCCAACCAGAAAAAAGTTAAAGAAAGGAAATAAATACCAACACAGAAGTTAATAAAATAGGAAACAATAACAAAAATAAAAATGCTTTATCAGGTGGAAGCATAATTTTTTTTCTTTTTCTTAAATTTAAATTTTTTTAAAAAAAGCTTACATTCAGAGGGTACATGTGCAGGTTTGTTACATGGGTATATTAAATGTGATGCTGAGGTTTGAACTTCTATTGATCCCATCACCGAAGTAGTGAACATAGTACCCAACATGTAGTTTTTCAACCCTTCCCCTCCTTCCTCCCTCCTGACTTTTGGAATCCCCAGTGTCTCTTGTTCCCATCTTTATGTTTGTGTCTACCCAATATTTAGCTCCCACTTATAAGTGAGAACATGCAGAATTTAATTTTCCCTTTTTGTGTTAATTATCTTAGGATAATAGCCTCTAGCTGCATCCATGTTGCTGCAAGGGACATGATTTCATTCTTTTTTAATGACCACATAGTATTCCATGGTGTATAGGTACCACATTTTCTTTATTCCATCCATCAGTGATGGGCACCTAGGTTGATTCCATGTCTTTACTTTTGTGAATACTACTGTGATAAATGTGGATGCAGGTGTATTTTGGGTAGAATAATTTATTTTCCTTTGGGAATATACCCAGTAGTTGAATTACTGTTTTGAATGGTAATTCTATTTTTGGTTCTTTGAGAAATCTCCAGACTGTTTTCTACAGGGGCCAAACTAATTTACATTCCTGTAAGTATTCCCTTTTCTCTGCAACCTCACCAAAATCTGTAATTTTTGACTTTTTAATAATAATCATACCGACTGGTGTGAGAACAGAAAAAAAGGAAAAGGTGCCCAGTCTTTTTTATGAGGCTAGCGAAATCTTGATACCAAAACCAGATAAACTTGTTAGAAACATGAAAAATTATACACCAACATCATTCTTCGTAAAAAGTCTTAAAAAGTCCTAATTAAAATATTAGTGACTTGAACTCAGCAAACCTACAAAAAAAATGCAGTATGATCAAATGAGCTTGATTCCAGGAATTAAAGGATAGTCTAACATTAGAAAATTTATTACAAGTCACTACTTAAGCTAATTAAAGAGAAAGCAATGCATACTAACCTCAATAGACACAGAAAAAATGAATAAATAAAATTCAACACTTCTGTGTTGTAAAAAAGTGTAAACAAATCAAAAATAGAGGGAAGCATTTAATCTGACAAAGGATATATATGAAATACTTGCAATAAACATTATAATTAATGTAGAAACTTAAAAAGCATTCTCATTAGAGTCATAAGATGAGATATCTACTCTCAAAACTAGTATGTAACATTGTATCCGTGAAATCATTGTCAATTCATTAAGACAAGAAACAGAAATAGATTTAGGCACTGGAAAGGAAGAGAGTGTCATTATTTATGAATAATTTGGTTGACTATCAAGAAAGTTAAAAAGAGTTTTCAGAAAAACTATTTTAACTGTTAAGAAAGTTCATCAATATTGATGCATGGAAGATACATTTTAAAAATCAATAATATTCTTAAACAGTAGAAAAGCAATTAGAAAACATAACTTTTTAGAAAGTTACTATTCACTAGCTAAAAATAAAATAAATAGCCTATAATATCAAGTGTTGTTCAGGATAAGGGAAAACTGCAAGAATTTGCATACTCTGCTGTGGGAATGCAAAGTGGTGCAGTCATTTTGTAAAAGTGATTGACAATTTCGCATAAAGTTAAACATACACTTACTATATAACCCAACAATCCCACTCTCAGGAATTTACCCAAGGGATATGAAAGCATGTCCACTCACAGACTTGGTATGTGAATGTTTATAGTAACTTTATTCATTATAGCCAAAATCTGCAAACAACCATGAACTAGCAACGGATCAACAAGCTTGGGTACATCCATACAATAGAATACTACACAGCAATACAAAAAGAAACTGCTGATACAAACAGATCTAAAAAACATTGTGCTGCACTAAAGACAACAGGCACAAAGGATTATATGCCATATAGCTTAATTTATATGAAATTCTAGAAAAGGGCAAACTATTTTGACAGGAAACATAAAAGTGACTGCCAAGGACTCAGTGGGAAATGAGACTAACTTCAAGGCGAATAGGGGAACTTTCTGGAGTGGTGGAAATGTTCTGCATCTTGATCGTAATGACTACTACACCTTTGCCAAAACTCATAAAATCAATTGTTCGTAAAGTATACCTCAATAAAGCTAGTTAAAATAAAGTTCCCATTCACAATAACAAACAGCACTATTAAGTACATAAGTCTAACAAACGATGCCCATAGTATTTATGGAAAATATTGTATGCATTACTGAAGGACATTAAAGAAGACCTTAATTAAGGGAGATATATACTATTTTCTTTTCTTTTCTCTTCCTTCCTTCTTTCCTTCCTTCCTTCCCTTCCTTCCCTTCCTTCTTCCTTTCCTTCCCTTCCTTCTTCCTTTCCTTTCTTTCCCTTTCCCTTTCCTTCTTTCCTTCCTTCCTTCCTTCCTTCCTTCCTTCCTTGCTTCCTTCTCTTTCCTTTCTTTCCTTTCTTTCTTTCTTTTTTTTGATGGAGTTTCGCTCTTGTTGCCCAGGCTGGAGTGCAATGACGCGATATGAGCTCACCGCAACCTCCGCCTCCCAGGTTCAAGCGATTCTCCTGCCTCAGCCTCCCAAGTAACTGGGATTACAGGCTTGTGCCACCATGCCCGACTACTTTTGTATTTTTAGCAGAGACAAGGTTTCTCCATGTTGGTCAGGCTGGTCTCAAACTCCTGACCTCAGGTGATCTGCCTGCCTCGGCCTCCGAAAGTGCTGGAATTATAGGCGTGAGCCACCGTGCCCAGCCTACCATTTTCAAATATAAGGATATTCAAAGATGTCCAATGTCCCAAAAACTAATCTATAAATTTAATGCAATTCCAGACATAATTTCAAATGAGGTTTAACAAGCTGATCCTAAAATTCATATGAGTAATTGAAGGACCAAGAATATTCATGACAATTATGAAGAAGAACAAGTAGGAACGACTTGTCCTACAGCTATCAAGACTTAGAAAACTATAGTAATTGAAACTGTATAGTACTTATGCAGAGAGAGACAAACAGATCAGTGGGAGAAAAGAAAGACCTAGACACAAATCAGAGAATATAAGAAGCCTTGGTATATGACAGAACTGGCATTGCAAATCATGAGAGAAAACAATGGCTTATTCAATAAACGGGATAGGAATGATTGTTTATTCAAATCAGAAAAAAATACAGTTAGATTTCTATGCTACATCACATATAGAAATCAATTTCAGATGGATTTAAAAACTGAATGTTAAAAACAACTTTTAAAATTTAAAAGATACTTAGAATAATATGATCTCGGTGTAGGAAAGACTTACTTGAATAAGACACAAAAAGCACAAATTGTAAATTACTGATTAATTTCAGCATATTGATAGGGAAATAAAGCCTCTGTCTTTCTGTATTATAAGATGAAGATAATAGAAACATGCCAGACTTAGAGAAGACACTTATAACAAATATATAACAAATCAACAAGGGCGACATAAAGTACTCCGTTTGGTAAAAAACAACCAATCTAAATTAACAGTGGGCAATATATCAATGAACAATGCACAGAAGAGAAAATCTGAATGGCTAGTACTAGATAAAAACATGCTTATCTTCACAAATAATCAAAGAAATGCAAATTAAATTAGCATAGTGATACTATTCCATAGCCATCAGATTGCTCCAAATAAAAAACATCTGCTAATACCACATGCCAACAAGAATGTGAGGGAACAGAAATTGTTATATACTGCTTGTGGGAATGTGAGTTTATACATCCACTTTAGAGAATTTGGCAGTGCTTAGTGAAACTGAAAATATGTATATACTCTGAGCCAGCAATTTAACTCCTAGGTACCTTAAAGAAATGCTAGGAACAGGTTCAAGGACATTCCTTACAACACTTGTACTGGCTAAAATATGTTAACATAAAAAAGTCTATAACTTTCTACCCCCAAAATTTTTTTATGTTTTCAATTTATTTTCTCTTTCAATTTATAAGAATCTCCCACACTTCTATTAATCTATCCAATGCAACCTCAAAGCAAGGATC
This sequence comes from Mandrillus leucophaeus, assembly GCF_000951045.1. Lineage (NCBI taxonomy): Eukaryota > Metazoa > Chordata > Mammalia > Primates > Cercopithecidae > Mandrillus > Mandrillus leucophaeus. Next base: position 1,997,276 of record NW_012103576.1, read on the forward strand.
TGAGAAAAATAATTACACTTGTAAGACTCTTATTTTTAGCAAGTAAGCTATAAGGAAAAACAAACAAACCACCAGTATTCAGTATAATGAGGAGCAAGGTAAATCAACAATGAATGAATGAGAACTGTATGTATCAACAGGGCTAGGTCTAAAAACAAAATGTGAAATAGAAAAACAAAGCAAGTTGCGAAAAACTATGATTTCATTTGTGCAAAATTTAAAACGGATGTAATATTGCCACCTATTGTTTATGGATACTGTCATATGTAATAGAAGGATAAAACACATGAACATAGAGGACTCATACCATCTTTTAAGGTAGTGGTTGCCCCCAGAGCTCAGAAGATACGGGATTGGGGGCGAAAGGAAATTTTACTATATCTATAATGTTTTATTTCTCAGAAAACAAGCTCTGAACTAAAAATAAATAAATAATGGCTCATCCATATGCTAGAAGACTATGCAATTGCTAAAATGTATGAGGTTGATCTTTATGTGGAGATACAGAAAAATCGCCAAGATATATTAGATGAAAAAGCTCCATAAAATATATTAAGTGAAAAAGTACGATCACTTTTGTGTAAATATGGAAAAATATAAATGTATATAAATGTTGGTAAAAGCATACAAAATTTCTTAAAGCATCCACAACAAACTGTTTTTAGTACTTGCCTTTAGAGAGAGAGACTGGAGGTCTGGGATTGGAGGGAGGCTTAGTTATACTGTATTAATTATTCATCATGTGCAAATTATGCATTGTGCATTAAACTTAGTTTTTTAAAAAGTCATGAGCTTAAAATCAAAGACAACACCTTGTGTGATCTTTAGGTTAGTATTATTTGCATATGGAAGATTACATGACATTTATTGGATTTTCTTTTAATCAAAGTTCATTTTGAGGTTTAATGACAAGCAAGCTGACAATTAGGCAGGAGGTGTCACTTTGAGGGACTGATGAGCTGAAATATTTTCTCATTTCCTTAAAGGTTAAGAGTTATATCTGAGACATCTTTGTATTTCCCACTGTATCTAGTACAGAGCTTTGCCTGTGCTAGTAAACTATTCCCATGTGTTTATTCCTTAATTTGTTCATCTATGCATTCAGATAACAAATGTTACTACAGAACAACTATATTTTACTGCAAACACAACCCTTTTCAAGCACCTTGTGCTTTCTATGGGTTTCTCTGGGATGGCCAGGGATTCGGGATTGCTGTTGTTTCTATGGGAAATGTGAGTTGACATAGAATAACCAAATTACACATGAATTTCGGGGTTATGATCCATCTGTACATTAGGGGATACTCAGTAAAACTATTTTCTTCCAGAAATTACATTTGATAAAGTTGATTGTAATGAAAGGAGAAGATGGTCTTAGTGACAATGACAATGATATAACTACCATCTGAAGCTATTACCTCCTTTCCCTTCCCAATAGCCACCATTCTTTCTTAGATTGAAGCCACAACCTTCTTACTGAACTGCCTGCCTCAAATCTTTTCCTTTACATATAAGTTATTTGCATAGCCACCAAAAGTATATAGCTTTCTAAAACAAAATATACCTAGCAATGGGCTTGCTGGATAATATAGTGGCTCTATTTTTAGCTTTTTGAGCAATTTCCAAAAGAAAGGAAATCAGGCTGTCAAAGAAATATCTGCATGCCTATGTTTGTTGCAGCACTGTTTATAATAGCCAAGATTCTGAAGTAACCTGTGTCCATCAACAGATGAACGGATAAAGAAAATGTGGTGCATATACACAATGGAGTAGTATTCAGCCAGAAAAAAGAATGAGATCCTGTCATTTGCAACAACACAGATGGAACTGGAGATCGTTATGTTAAGTGAAACAAGCCAGGCACAGAAAGACAAACATCACATATTCTCACTTTTTTGTAGGATCTAAAAATCAAACAATGGAACTCATGGACATAGAAGTAGAAGGATGGTTAGCAGAGGCTGAGAAGGGTAGTGGGGGGCTGGGGAGAGGTGGGGACGGTTAATGGGTTTAAAAAGTAGGAAGAATAAGACCTATTACTTGATAGCATAACAGGGTGACTATAGTCAATAATAACCTAATTGTACATTTAAAAATAACCAAAGGAGTGTAATTGGATAATTTGTAACACAAAGGATAAATGTTTGAGGTGATGGATACCCCATTCCCCATGATGTGATTATTTTACATTGCATGTCTGTATCAAAACATCTCATGCACCTTATAAATGTATACACTTACTGTGTACCCACAAAAATTTTTAAATTAAAAATTAAAATAAAAAATAAAACACAAACACGACTATTCCACTTCCCTATTTGAAACCCTTTAATGTCTCTTCACTGACCTCACGATAAAGTCCATGCTCTTAGGATGGTGTACACAGCTCCTAATCATCTGGTGCCTGCCTATTTCTCTAGTTTTCCCTCCTGCCTCTTACTGGTACATGCTATTCTTTCTGATTGAAACTCTTTCTGTTTCCTAGTTGTTTTAACATACTTCTATTCATCCTTCAAAACCCAAGGTGTCATAAAGATTAATAAAATAATAAATGGGAAATTGTTTGGGAAAGTAAACAAAAACAATGCCAATAGCAGGTCCTCTCCAATAGGTCTTCACTGGCACTACCTCCCTGCAAACTGATCTGGAAATTCCTTTCTCTGTGCTACATCTACACGTTATAAAGAGTCCCATTGTTGCACTTATGATGTTGCAATTTGATTACTCATTTAGATGTCTATCACTTCCAGTAGACATTGAGCCTGACCTAGTGGAGTGACCTGATATTATGTGTGAATGCTATAACTGAATGGTGACAATGGTGATGTTCTGAGATAACAGAGATAATAGTCATATCTGTGCAAGTACTCTGTTTTATAGGATGCTCACACAGCCATCAAAGAAAGAGAAGCCTCGCTAAGAGCTCTAAGGAAAGATTCCACTCCCCAACCAACTCTTTCTGTACAGCCTGGAAAGCAGTGAAAGCATATAAAACCAGCACTGAGGAAACTTACCCATGAGACCAGATGCAATCTGTCTACCAAGGATGGAAAAATGACAAGGTAACTATTTGGAAAACTGCCTCTGACAGCTTGTGTAAGAAGACTTTTAATTTGATTATAAAAATCAAACTATAACAGTTGTGCTTTTAATTAGATATGGAATTCACTTAAGGTTGACTGAAGGCTTTGACAGAAGGGGATTTGGATGTTTTAGGGTACATTTAATGATGTAAAAATGTAAGAGCTCTACTTCCAGTTCTAGGAGTCCAGGCCTCTTTGAACCCTAAGACAAAGCTATCCTCAACTTCTGTGGATGTCAGCAACATCATTCTCATGTTCATCAAGTATGTTCCTAGCATGGAACACGAAGCTTTGTAGTTAATAAAGTGGTTTCCCATACAGCATCTCATTTGAGTCCTATAATAACCTTGTGAGGTCAGCAAGGCAGGGGTTATTGCCCCCATTCACAGCAAGAAAAACTGGGACTAAGTGAAGATATGTGACATCAAATTGCACAGGCAGTGGGAGATGTAGGCCTAGAACCTAGATTCTTTTGTCACTAGTTTCAGTACTTCTCACATTGTACCCTTCCCAAACTATAGCTCAGAACTTTCGGCAGCCTCTGGGGGCCCGGGCCTAGAGAGATCCTGGCTCTGACCCATGTGACATGTCAGATACTCCAATATCTAATTTCACACCATTAGTCAGCAGTCACTGAATGGACGTTCAGGATGTCATGAGAACCTGACATCGATCTCTCAATTAAAAAGCAAAGCTCCCCTGGGAGACAAACTTAAAGATAATTGGATTTCTTGTTTGAACTGTATGTGCCAGTCCCTGCTTTACAGAAGGTTGTTGGAGTGTTTAAAAGATAAATAAGGTGGCAAGCATTATGCTCCTTCTAAACCCAAAGGAGGCGCTGTAGGGGCTAAAATTGCTTCGGCCACTACCATGTGAAAACTAAACGTGCCTTCGGGTCACATACTCTTAGTTCTTTCTTGTAGAAGCCTTTTGAGTTCCAGGGAAGTCAGAGAGAAAATAATAATTGTGCAGGTATGAAAAGAAAGATTGGGAAGCTATGATTCTTAAGGTCATGAGTGATCTTTGTAAACGATATATAATAAGATAATCTGTCATGCTGTTGCTGGATATACTTCAGGTCAAACGACACAGTAGTGGTACAGCAAACCAGCTACTTGTCTTAGCAACTCACTTTGGACTCCACTAGAAAACCAATTATCTTTAAGTTTGGCTCCCAGGGGAGCTTTGCTTTTTAAGTGAGAGATCGATGTTAGGTTCTCATGACATCCTGAATGTCCATTCAGTGACTGCTGACTAATGGCGTGAAATTGGACGTTGGAGTATCTGACATGTCACATGGGTCAGAGCCACGATCCATCTAGGCCAGGGCCTCCAGAGGCTGCTGAAAGCTTCAAGCAATAGTTTGGGGAGGCTAAGTATTTTGGGCTTCACACATATCACTGGAATAAGAAGTCAGGCTCTAAGGAAGCAAAGTGAACATCTCTACCATGGGCTCATTAAGTCTCCAAACTCAAGTGGAAGGAAAATGATGAGGTAATTATCTTCATAATCAATCTCCACACCCATGTTTACTGTCTTTCCTTTGTCCTAAATGATGACCTTTCTTTTCTGCCTGAAGATAACGCCTCCACTTGTGTATTTCCCCATCCCGTCTCCTCCAACCTCCTCAGAGATCCCCTTTTCTTCATCATTCATCCTCTTGCATGTATTTCATATTTCCTTCTCTCTGGACCTAGACTCTTTGCGTAGAACCTTGGTCAAGTTTCTTCTTCATTAAGAGCCAAAACGCAAGAATAAAAATACCCTCTGTCCTTTCTTCTACCCTTAGCTTTTTGGTGCTCTCTCTGCCTCCTTTACTTCATCAATCATCTTCTGGAAATTATACCCCACATTTGTTGTTTTTCCCTTTATCTCCCCAACACCAACCTCACTTCAGTTGAGATTCTTGTCCCAGCTCTCCAATATTCATGGCACCTTCTTTATTAACAATTCCAATGACTCCACTTCTCCCTTGGACTCTGTGACATCACTCTCTGTTTCTCCCACTTCTATGACACAATTTTGGAAAATTTTTCTGGCTTTTTTTTCTCCAAAAAAAATATGAGTTTCTCTCCCTTTCCTGTCCTTAGTCCCCTACTCATTTTGTCCAAACACTCCAAAATCAATGACTGACGTGGTCCTCAAGTTACCAGACCTTTTTGAACATTATTCCCTCTGCATGGAATATTCTCTCTCTTCTTCTCCTAAGAAGGTTCTACTTTTGCTAAATACCCACCATGGCTCTGAAACAGTTTATTTCATTCTGCCCTCCAAATCCCTTTTTCCTAAAGCAAGTTTGTTTTTTGTTACATCTCCATCATGGAAATCTACCTCAATTTCTTTCATTTGTTGTTCAGTTCAGATGATGGCAATCTCCATATGGCTCCTATTATCCAGTTACCTGACAAAAACTCCTGGCTCATAATATAATTAGCATCTTGTAAATTCAAATTTATATCAACATGCATAAGATTAACTTTTTATCTCCAGAAGAAAAAAATTATAATTGAAATACAAGTACAATGTGCTGCTGTAGTAATCATCATTATCAGATTTCTCATCTGTAAATTCAGCGAGACAAATCAAAGACCTACTCTCAAATACCTTACAAGATAGTTTGGAAAATTAGAAATAATAATGGATCTGAAAGTTATTTGAAAAGTACTATGCTCCAGACATGTAATTACTAAAAGGGAGGTAAGTCTTCCTTCACAGACTTATGTAGTATACATTAAGATCCTTGTTCAGGGCACTGAAAGGAGATGAAAAGTGAATAAAAATATAAGAGCATGTTATAACGGAAGGAGTAAAAACTGGAAAATGAGACTTGGGTGTCAGTTCTTGCTGTTACTGGCTGGATGTGAGATTCTAAGAAAGACACTTTACCTCTCTGAGTCTTCTTTTTCAGTTATAAAACTTAAGTGTTTATCAAATGAAACTTTAAAAGTCCTTTCCGTCTTTAATATCCTATGACTTCATAATCAGTGGAAGTGGGAAAGACCTCACATTTATCATGTAGTCTTTCATTACTACTTTTTTTGTGCAAATATCTCTCAATTTTCTTGTCCTCCTTTTCTTCCACTGTTTTAACTTGGCAAATCCCAAACTTGATTTTAAATCAACTATATCTGCTTACTCTACCCTGTTAGCTAAACACTGCCAAAGAAGATCACTCAAGAAAGCAATCTGGTTTCACCTTCTTAAATTCATGATTTCCGTGATCAAATTGCCTCTCAGTATTACCTGGAAATCATAGTATTTGTTCTAAGTAGTAAAGCCTTCTTACTTCCAGATATGAATACTTTAGTTTTCCCTCTACCTTCAAACCCCCAACATGCCCTCCCCACCACTCACTCTTATATCATGACCTCTTTTCATACTTCATTGAGAAAACAGAAGCCATAGAAGCAAACTCAGTCATCTTCCTAAGATTAAATGCGGCAACTTAACTACAACGGCATCTGATTTCTCTGGCTTTCCTCCTGTTAAAACGATGAAGTGTTTCTGCTTTTACCAAAGGTGAATGCCTTGACTTGAGTTCTGTATCCCATCCTCTCTCACTGTCTAAAAGATTTTGCTCTAAAAATTTATTTCTTATTTTCATTTGCATCATCAATATCCCCTCTATGCTGGATCATTTTCATCAGCATACAAAAGGTAGGGTTAATGCTCATCTCTCTAGAGTTATCACCCAATTTCTCTGCTCCCCTTCAGTCTCCATCACTCATCACTCTACTAAATCCATTATTCTTGTAACTAAATGTAAAAGACTATTTTTTGTCTTCATCTTAATTTCACAACAGCTTTTATTAACACAGTCAACAATTCTCTTGAAGCATGGATTCTGTTATTTTATTTCCTCCTGGTTTTCATCCTATCTCACTGACTCCTCCTTTTTAATCTCCTTTCCTGCCTTCTCCTATTCTGTTAGACCTAAGGGAGAGAGACTCTTAAAGTTTAGTGCAGCACATTCTGCTTTATCTATAATATCTCCATTCCCATGGATTTCAATGTTATCTATATTCAGATACCTCCGAAATTTATACCCCAGTCCAGCCCTGTCTTCCGGGCTATAATCTATAGTTGTCTGTTTCTTACCTTTACCCAGAATTTTCATGGACACCTGAAACTTAATACAAATTGAATTTGTGTTTCCCTTAAATTTTCTTTTTATATAATCTCCCCATCCAAATAAGTGGCACCACTTACTCAAACCAGAAACCCATGAATCATCTCTGATAGTCAGTTTTCATTACTCTTCATATCTGATATATCAGTAATTCCTGACATTTCTACCTCCCAAATATATCTTGAACCTCTCTTTTTTCTATCTCTTCTGCAACAACATTATTCAGGTTTACTATTACCCCTTATCTGGTCCACTGAAGTGGTCTTTCAATTGTCTTACTCTGTCCATGAAGTTCTCCCTGTAATTCATTTATCAGAGAGCAGGAAACATGATTTTCTGTTGTAAATTTCATCACTACCACTTAACACCCTCCAGGGGATTCCTACAGTCTTTAAAAAAATCTAAATTCTTTAGCATGATCTCCAAGAACCTGAATGATCTGGCCCTTCCTATTTTTTCTATCTTCTCTCAATCTCTTTCTCTCTCTCTGTCTCTCTCTGTCTCTCTCTGTCTCTGTCTGTCTCTCTCTCTCCCTCTCTCTCCTCTGTCTCTCCACAATATCCTGGTCGTTTTTAGTTTATGTTAGTTTTTCTAACACTCAATGTTTCCATGCTCATGGCTTATACTCTCTGCCTAGAATGTTCTCCCTCACCCCCATTTCTAACTCTTGCATTATTATCTCCTTCCCATTTTTTTAGGTCTCAAATTTTTAGGCTTTTCTTGGCCACTCTGACCAAAATACCCCTCTCCCAAACACACACACACACACACACACACGCACACACACACTCACGCACACACACATGCACACACAGAGCACATTTTCTATTTTGAGTCCTTGTCTGTTTACATTCATAGTAAACAATTAACAATTTTTTATGGGTCTCTTTCCTTGTTTTTAGTCTTTCTTCTTTCTCTCCCACTGAAATGCTAACTCCATGAAATGTAGAGGATATTCCTGATGTGTTAAAAAAAAGTACTGACTTTTTAACTATTTTATTCTAAGCATCTATCTAAGAGTTGGCACACAGTAAGCATTTAGTAAATATTGTTGAATGTAGGAATGAATGTATTAAGTACCTAATATGTACCAGTAATTGTGCAAAACGTGTTACATCGAATTAATATACTATTCTATAGATGAGGATACCAACTTTCAGAGAAGCGATGTTACTTTCTCCAGGACACACAGCCAGTAAGTGGCAAAGCTGGGATTTGAATTTAAGCATGTCTTTTTCCATCTGCTCACCATCAGTAGTTCACCCTTGCTCTATTGTGCCTCCTCTGCTAATGTTTAACGAACTTACTATCAAACAAGTTTAAGGATTAGACATTCTTTGTTATGATGAAATAAAACACTATAATTTTACCACAAATAAAAATATAATTCAATTGGCATAGAATTTCTAAAACAAGAAACAGATTTAATCATTGCTCTTATGAAATTTACATACAGCTAATTAGGAATATTCATTGTTGATGATAACACCAGCACAGCAATAGGAACAACCAGTTAAGATCTGAAAGGATCGAGCATTTTCCAAAATAAGTGTTGGAAAAAATGTACATATTTATGTGTCATAGTTACAGTTTTAAGAGTCTATACATTCTAAATACGATGGGATAATTGAAGTCATGGATTAACTTTCCAAATGACTCCTGGAGGACTGGGGTCAAATTTATTAATTAAGTGCAAGAATCCTAAACTTCCAGAAAGAAGCCAATTATGCTTGGTATGTATGACACTTCTAAGCAGTTTGATTTTTTTCCTAAAAAAAAGTATCAGATCAATGGTTATTCTTCAAATATTTATTTTTTTAGATTCAAATCATGGCTGGAACTGAAGAAGAAAATATGATTCAAATTTCAGAAATTATCCTTTTGGGTTTTGGGGATCTCCATGGCCTTCAGTTTCTTCTTTTTGGGATATTTCTGGCCATGTATGTGGTGACTTTAATGGGCAACATTGCGATCCTAACTGTGGTGTCAGCTATTCATTTCCTTCATATGCCCATGTTTTTCTTTCTTGGTCACTTCCTCCTAGAGATTGGCTGCACCAGTACCATTGAGCCCATGAGGCTGAGGACATTGCCATCAGCTCATATGCCTTTTTTCTTTCCAGCCTGTGCTTCCCAATTTTACTTTTTGCTGCGTTGGTGGCTACAGAATGCTTCTTCCTGGCTGTAATGTCTTAAGATCGCTATATAGCCGTCTGTAACCCAATGCAATACTTCAGCATCATGGACCACTGGAGTTGCTTACAGCTAGCTGGTGCCTCACAGGCGGCTGGACTTCTGGCATTCACTTTCCTCACGGTCCTCATTTTTCGCTTAACATTCTGTTCCACCACTGTGATCCATCACTTCTGTGTTTTGAAGCCCATCATGAAACTGGCTTGCAATGACACTAAAGTAGCTGAGATGACCACTTTTATATGCACCTCTTTATTTGCCCTTGGCCCCTTCCTGCTGACCCAGGCTTCTTATGTTCACATCATCACTGCCGTTCTGAGGATTTCTTCTTCTACATGAAAGCAGAGGGCTTTCTCCACCTGTTCCTCCCATCTGACTGTGGTTAGTCTCTATAGGACATTGGGCATTGTTTATGGCTTCCCATCAGGACCTCAGTGTGAAGACTTATTGAAGTTACTTTCTCTTCTGTACGCAGTGCTTACCCCTGCCCTCAACCGTATCATTTACACCTTAAGGAACAAGGATGGGAAGGTAGTTCTGAGAAAATTGGTGCAATGAGGAATATATAACTGGTCCAAAAAAAGTTTGAAATTTTTAGTGGCTTTTGGCACCTTCTGAAAAACCTCAAAAAAAGTGGAAATCTTTCTATAGTGTCAAGAATCGTTACTGTGAAATTGATGAGTTTTCATTTGTTCCATCAACTTTCTCCACATTAGTGAATAAGAAATGTGTTAAATGTTCATTCGTCGAACATTTCATAGGTGCCAGACACTATGCTAAGTCCTTTGCATGGATTGTCATGTTAAATCCTCACAGCAACACTGTGAGGTACCTACTGTTATCCCCATTTTACAGATGTTATAACTGAGATGCAAAGATTAACTCACTTGCTAAAGACCATCCAGCTAGAAAGTAGTGAAACCAGAATTTGAATTTGATCCCAAGGTTTGCCTAACATCAAACCCATGATCTTTCCACTAAATGAGGGGAACCCACAATCTTGGAGTGCCCAAATGGCTTTCTTGGTTCATGGAAGACATTACTGCAGATAACTTTCAATAGGGGAACATGGGTTGATGTGAGGTGAGAAGAAGGGAAAAAAAGTAATGCAATAAAAGAATGTAATTTAAATCCTAGTCTCTCTCCTTTCTTCACCTAAAGTCTTGATGAAAATTTCTTGAGATAAAAAATGTCCTGAGATTAAATTAGTTTTTTAAGATTATTTTTAAGAACAAAAGATTAAAAGCAACCTAACTAGTTCAATAAATTAAAGCACATTCACACAATGGAATATTATACATCCATAAACAAACAAAAAAGAACAAATCAGCTCTTCATGTGCTGATATGGAAAGATCTCCATAATCTATTGTAAGTGCAAAAAACAAGGTTAGTGCAATGTGCACAGTGTGGCTCCAGTTGTGCAAAAACAGCAAAAGAAAAATATTTAAAACGTAATTACAGATTCATAAACTGTTCTAGAAAGATATATATGAATTTGGTGATATTGGGTGCCTTTTGGTAGAGAAACTAAATAGAGGGGAGGTGTACCTTTTGAGGTGGGAATTATGTAAATAAACTACCTATTGAAAAGTAATCAAAGTTTAACAAATTATTGCAAATTGTACAAAAAGCAGAAATGTTCAACAACCCATATTTATATACCAGTGTGGAAGCACTTCTAGACACTTGGGAAGCTTCTTTTCTTTCACAGGCAAGTTATCAGCTCTGAGAGCAAAGATCTTGTCACTTACTGCTTCTATTACTTCCCTCATAGTGCCCTAAATGCCAAAAAAAAGTGTATAGCATAGATGTTTGACTTAACACTTCCGCTATCATCCAACACAGCATAGCTCAACATCCACTGAGCATAACAATTTCCAACAACTTGGTGTGTTTCCATTTCTAGAATGAAAAACCCAAGGGGGAAAAGTGCGAGCTGTGTCTCTGATGCTTTTCCGTCCATAGCAATCATAAAGGCTAGCAAGGGGCTAGCATGAACTAAGAATGGCTTTCTGGGCTCTTCCTTACATTATCACCATAGTGAGCTTCCTATCAGGAAAACATGACTGCATCCCTCTGGCGTTTAATCAACCTCTGCCACAATGACCCACAATTAGGAACAGAATAAGAGTCTCATATTCTTTGTGACTCCGTGACTTTACACATGCTGTTTCTACTTTTACCTCTGCCTCATTTTCTCGTGTTAACTCCTTTTCACCCTTCAAATATCAAATGTCAAATATCAAAGTGTCACACACTCAGTGAAGCACTCCCTGATCCTTCAACATCCCTCTAAAATTAGGCCCTATTTTTTCCTATGCTATTAAAGCACTTTGTACATATTTATATTTCATGCCAATTACATTGTACAGTAAATTTTTGAATTTATGTCTGCCTCTTCACCTAATAATGAATTCATGCTGACGTTTATCCTACATGTAGAGTAGTTGTTCACCTGCCTGAAGCAGAGGCTGAACTACGTAATGTCTTAAGGATAGTTCCAGTTCTAGAAGTTTGATATTTGTCTTGGAGCAAATTTTAAAGCAGAATTTCTGGTGATGGGTGGAGAATCTTGAGAATTTCCTCTTAGTGTCAGGAAGCAGCATTATCTTGAACCCTTGGAAAGGGGACCTAAATCATTCATCCATTCATTCACTTGAAATATTTGTTAAATATAAACGTAACATATAAGTATGTTAAATATCAATTTAAGCAAAAACACTTACTGGTTAGTACTCTTCTGGGCACAAAAAGAATAAGAATCATGTGAATTTAACTTCAAAACTCTCCTGTCTAACCACTGGAACACCAACATGGTCTCAGATACAGAGCCTGCACCCAATAAATGTTTGTTCAACTAAGCCAAACAAAGGTATTATCAAGTGGTCTGGGAAAACAACTGGCCTCTGTTGAGGAGATCATCAATTTCTAATACTCATATTTCAAACTCTGGAGTTATAGGTCTTGGAAATATGTGGATTGTATGAAGTATTGGGGGAAAAAAAGAAGTGTCATGAAGAAGAAGAGGGAGGGCTATCTCCACCTGGAAAATTTAAGAGTCATTGCTTCCTTCACAACACCAGCTGCCATCTGCCAATGAGAAGGCAACACATCCATGGAGAGCAACAACTAGAACTAATTGAGTTTCTCCTGTTTAATACCTGAGACAGGGCCCCATTGAGATCAGGTAAGGAGATCTATTAAAGGCAAGCTGTTCTCTGCATATCACTTAATTCAAAGTACTTAATGAGGCTGATTACATGCCATGCTCTCCAAGGATATTGTAGATCAAAGTGGTGATTTGTGTAAGTTTAAGGACTTGATTCTTAAACCAGAATGCAAATAAAAACTCATTTGAGAAAAACCTAAATTAGAGTATAAAAGCAATGCCTTGAGAAGGGGTAGATAGTTTTGTACAAGCTACAGTTCAGTTTGGCCTAGATGAAGCCAAGCATCAGGATACAGGTGAAAAATTCAGGAAAATATTCACCTGTAGGGGCACTGCATATGCCAAATTTCTAGGTACCTGACTGTATATTTCACTATCTGGAAGAGTTACAATATTCAATAGTATTTAAAAATGTGGATTCACTACTCAGACAGAGTGGTTTGTGAGTCTTCGCTCTGTGACTTTAGGCAAATAACTTAGCCTCCCTGAGTTTCAAATTTCTTATGTGTAAAATGGAAATACTAGTACTGTATTACCTCACAAAGATGTTAAATGAAGATTAAAAGAGATAATGCATGTAAAATTCTTAGCACTTAGGAGATACTTGATACACATTAATTATTATTTTAGTGGTTATCATCATTATCATCATTGGATGTCATTGGGTCCTTTCCTGTTTTGATACAGTAAAGAAGTATGGACCAGGGAGGTATCTGAATAACTGTGAAGTGGGCTGAAAGTAGAGGCTAGAAAAACAGAGGCCAGGCTTCTGAAATTTCTTGGTTTTGCCAGGGTATCAGTTTACCTTCATCTTTGGCAAGCAAGACACAAGTTGGGCACTAAAGTCTTTCATATGTTAGTTTACTGAGCAGCTCTGTGGAAACGTTGAACACTTTGGTCTAATATCTGACTTTTAATGGCAGCCCAAACAATATGACCAGACCAGATGCATCTTGCTCTTTCTGCAAGAGCCACATTTCCTTCTCTTTATTTAATTCTTATGCTTTTCTTACTGAAATTCTTGTAACAACAAGTCATGTGAAGGTAAATGAAGGGGTGCTTAATAGTAGTAAAAGGCAGGCTAAGGGGGAATGGACCTATTAAACTGCTAAGAATTTGACGCCTGTATACCACTCCAACTTCGTCATGTACAATTATTCTCTCTCTGTGTTTGAGCTACTTTGAGACACTCTTTCAGTTTCTTGAATTTGTAAATTCTTTTGTGCCTTAGAATGTTTGCATATACTATTCCCTCTGCTTAGCATATTCTTCCTCAAAACTTGATGTAGTTGGCGCCTTCTTATGCTTCTGCTCTCTCCTTAAATTTGACACCTGATAGAGATTTCCTGGCCACCTCCTCTGAATTTACTTCCCTGCCAACACCATCATCCCCACCTAGTTAGGCTCTATTTCAATATTTCATTATTCTTCTTAGCACCTAGCAAAGTAGTGATTATGTAATTATTTGTATGTTTATGTTTTACATGTCTGTCTCACAGAACATCTGTGCCTGTCCCATGTAAGTACTCAATGCATACTTAATGAATAAATGAATGAACAAATGCTTTTGGCATTCTTACCTCCTGGTTAGTCAATGGGTGGATATTCAATGGTTGTGGTCTGGTAAATGGGTGACTAAGGAGAATTTAAAGCATATCCACAAATTTTAAAATATCCCTCCCATCAATAGGTGGGATCAATATTCTTTCCTTTTGAATATCAAAGAGAGATGCTCTACTGACTGCTTAAACCAATAGAGCATGACAAGAGTACCAACAAAGGATCTCCTAGGCATAATGGTAGGACTCAGAATGGTGGGAGTGACTTCCAAGACTGGGTCATACCAAATGAGGAAGCTTTTGCCTTGTCTGCTGTAAACTTGCTTTTGGAGCACCGAGGTACCATGTAAGAAGTCAAATTGCCCTGAAGTCACCATGTTTTGAAGACCAAGTCACATGGAGAAATTGTGTAGAGGTGTTCCAGTTGACAGTCTCTAAGGAGACAGAAGTGATACCCATCTAAGGCATGCAGGGTCTATATCATATTTTCAAATTCTTTGATATTCTTCCCTTGAGAAGTGGAATCTATGTGCACTTCTTTTTAATATAGAAGGATTGTGGTGCTTTGACCAATAGAGCATGACCAGGACACTAACAGAGGGCAACAGCAAGAACCAGCATCAACTGCTCAATATGCAAGCACAGATGCCTCTAGATGATCCCACTTCCTGGCTGTCAAGTCCCCTCCAGTAATAAAATTTTCCAAATTGTGGTCCCCGACATTGTGAGATAGAGATAAGCCATTCTCACTATGACCTGACCAAATTCCTGAGCCATAAAATCCATGAGCATAATTCAATTGTTTTATTCCACTAATTTTGGGGCTTGTTATGGAGGAATGGTAAGCGGGATAGTGGCCACGAAAACCATGTCATTTGAGGAGGCACAAGGTAAGTTCAGAAAATTCAGCTGTATGAGAAAATGCCTCTTGACAAACACTGGCTTAAAAGAATGTTATACAATTCAGTGTATTTCTACACTCACTTCGAAACTTGCTTCTCTAAAGAGAAGCTTCCCTGAACCACCCAAGCAGAATGGAGTACTTCCTCCATCCTGGGTGTTACCACTGTATTGAGGATACTCCTCCATTAGTGCCCTTGTCATGCTGTTGCACACGTTAACTCACGTGTTCTTTCTTCCCTTCTAAAATATCTTGCCTAAATCACTTATATCGGTAAGGCACTGAGGTTCTGTTAATACATTTTTGTGATGAAATGAATGTTTCTAATGATCATTTTCATCTGACTTGGCTTCCGTTTCCTCTTAATGCCAGGTCTTGCCATGTTCCAGGTCAGCATCAACCTTCCTCTAACAAATACGAATATAGATGAGAGTCTGAGCCATCTGTGTTGTTCCATTTGATTTAAGGTCATTGGTGGCTTCACCATCCAGATTTCAGCACTAGCGTTTCATACATTTCCTGCAGTTCTGCTTCCTACAGAAGAAAACAAATGCAGGGACCATCAAAATAATGAGGAACCTAAGGCTAAAGGTAAAAGCAACAATTGCTACAATAGTAATAAATGCATCCAACAGTTAATGAAATTTTACTATGCTCCAGGCTGTGTACTAATGTTTTATATACATGATCTTATAAAATCTTCACAATGGCTGTATGAGATAGACACTATTATAATCACCATTTTACAGATGAGGAAATTGAGGTTTAGAAAGGGTAAATACCAAAATTGTACTGCTAGCAAGTTGTGGCGTCTAGATCTATCTGACTCTAAAGTTTAGGTATGTCTTCCTATTGATATGCTGGCTCCCTCGGGATTTTAAAAATTATTTATTTTTAATGGCAAAGTAAAAGCAGCACCTATCTGGAGTTTAAAGGCGTTTCAGGAAGCAGCCTCATTGGAATGGAGGGAGGGATGTTTTGAGGGTTAGGATGAAATGGCGTTTTCTTTTAAGTGAGAATGTATCCCTTGAAAGACATTCGTGAAGATGACTGTATTAGTCATTTCATAGGATCAGGAACAGGGGGAAGAGGGTTATATGCTGAATTCGGTCATTTTCTTACCCTGTGATCCACCTGCCCCCAGAAATTCAGAGCTCATTTTCTCCCCTGTGTTGCCATCACTACCCAGGGTTTTCCTCACTGTCCCCACCTGAAATCCCTCTGGAGAGGACAGGCAGCACCCCCTGAGTAGGCAGAGGATACCACGAGAGAGGGCTGGCTGTTCATGGCCACTTAAGGTGAGAGGGCTCTGTGGGTAGCAGCCAGAGGTAACTGTTGAGCAAAAAGACCCCAGATTTTGTTCTCTAATTGTAACAAGTGCTTGAAGAAGGCGATGATTCACACAAACTCAGTATGTGCACTGCTGACGTGGATGCAGATGAGGGATATACAAGGGCTGACAAACTCAGGAAAGAAGCTAAGAATTTGGTTTAACTGTGTGGAAGTAATTCTAATTACAGGCATTTATGTGAACTGTTTACAATTTATGCCTAATTGCCACCCAGCACAATAACAATTATGCATATCATTAAATATGTGTCAGATTAATTTTGTTGTAAATTTTGATTATAACAGCAAACCCTATGTGTGTATGCTCTGTCTTTATAATCTGTTGCTTAGATTGCTCACAAGTTAGAAATAAATGAGACAGAACATTGGCTAGCAGGCCAAGAGTGGGGAAGGTGCAGAGGCGGCTGCCTGGGGTTGAATATTTACTATGGGTGGCGCACAAAGTGGATAATCAACCAATGCATAAATCCCAGCAGCTTAACTTCCCCGGAGCCCTGCAGGCAGCTCCACAATCTTTTATTCATTTATTGTTGATTCTTTGGTTGTATTCATGCCCACAGCATGTCCCAAACCTTTTCTGGTCTCCATGGCCTCTCAACTTACCTCCTCCGCTCTCGACTCTTACTCAATGGAAAAGAATAACCTCATCCTGGATTTTGCACAGCAGGTCTGGCTAATGCCTCCCTAGCTGGCCTTTCAAATTTCTTTCATGTTGTAGGCCCCTTCTCCTGTGGGCCCTGGCCTCTGACAAGCAGACATGTCCTTTCCTCTGTGCCCTGGTCTCTTCCCCTCCCACCATCCCAAAGACTGGTTTGATGTCCCAGCATTTCACCATGCGTTCAATTTCTTTCTCTGCTTTTTGCCATGCCCATGGTAGGCACTCAGTAAATATTTGTGGAGGTTTCCTTTAGACATACATGAGACACAATCAGACACACACACACACACACACACACACACACTTTCCTTGCTGTTTCTTCAGCTATCACCATTTTCTCTTCATCCTCTAAGTTAACACTATACCTATACATCTTATATATCCAGTTAGACAAGAAATTCATTGAGGGCAAGGGACTTCTGTGTTATTTTTTTTCTGATTTCCTAGCACAGCTTGAAGCACTCCATACATGCTGAAAGATTAGCACTCATGGATCCTCACAGACTGCTGCTTCTGTAGAGGGAAGGGAACATCTGGCACTTTCTTCCCTAGCTTGCTTTTGTAGAGGCTGAGTAGGATAATAGAAAGCATAGGGCTTCGGTATCAGACAGACTTGAGTTCCACTCTAGGCTCTGCCACTCAGAGACTAAGAGAACTTGGGAAACTGACTTCATCTTTCTGAGGTCCAATTATCATCTGAAAAATGGGGATAATAATAGAACATATATTACAGGATTGTTGTGAAGATAAAATGACACACTGATGAAAAGGGCCTGACACACACTGGTAATGATTTTTCTCAGGCAGAAACTTTCTGCTCCAGTGGCTCACTCGTACTGAAGATTTGTTCCTCCTACTATGGTAATAATGAGTCAGGATTTCAACAACCTCAAGCCTCACTTATTATCCATATTTATCTTTCATTCTTAGCTCTAGATCAGTGGTTCTCATTCCTGTGAGACCTAATACTCCCTCTTAATAACAAATATTTTGTGACTGCCTCTTCACTATCCTTAAATGAAGTACATAGATAATATAACCTATCTACATACATAATTTCAAAAAAATCAGTACAGTAACCTAACTGAAATATAAATGAGGAACAAAAGGAAAGTAATTTACAATAAAATGATATGTATTTCAGTATATAAATGCAAGGGCACGACTCTATCAGACAACATAATGAAATACATGATTGCACCAACTTATACTGAGTAAGTTCATATTTAAGAAAAGTAGAAGGATTGGGAGGCATCACATAAAAGATGAGAAAACATGCAAGGCAGAGAGAGATACAGGAAACAGTAGGATAAAAGCTACTGTTAAGACAAAATTCAGATAACTATAAACCATTTTCTCACTTACATTATTAAAGCTCACTGGAATATTTGAAAGCTGTGTAGGAGAACAGCTCTTCATTATATGCGATTATCCCAGACATTCAGGACAGCTAGCATCACTGGTCTCCATCCACTTAGTGTCAATAGCATCTCCCAAGCGTTGTGACAACCAAAGTATACCCCAATGCTTCTGATGGCCTTCTTAGGACTCTGAGACACAGTGTAGAGATGCTGATGGTGATAGCAACCAACTACAGCCATTTCTGTCTTGTTTGCTGCTCTAGTCCTACTCCTGCCTCTTGAATATCTGTTTCTAGTTCAGCACTCTCACTGATCCTACCCATTCAGTTTTTAGCCCAAGAAGGCATTTCTTCCTCAAGATAGGTCAAATGGCCTGTACATAGCAGTAGTTTGGTGACAATTGAATGTTGTCTAATAGCCATAATGCCTACAGCTACTATTTAAGTTTCTACCACCTTTAAGCCCTCTCCCCATCAGTCACTCCACCACCAAGGCTTTGGCACCCAGCTAGTAAATACATCATGGCTTATCTGTTTTCTTGATTCAATCTTGATCAGCTTTTAAGTGCCACATAAAAAAATTTTAATCTGTTTTAATACAAATTTTTCCAAAACATACTCTGCTTTTTAAAAAAATCTTTCTTTCATACTCCATGGATATGATTCAATTAAAGTGGTTAATTTGTAAGTATGCTATTTCCAATTTTTAAACAAAGATCTTAATAACTTTCAGAAAAAAAGTTGAAAATAACTTAAAATAAACAACTATAAGTATACAACCTCAATTCTACCATTAACGTTTTACTGCAGTTGTTTTATCAATTTATCATTCCAACCATCCTTCTCTCCATCCATGAATCCATTTCATTTTTTGGTGCATTTCAGAGTGAATTGCAAACATCAATATACTTCTCACTAAATCTTTGATAATTTGTATAATTAACTAGAATTAAATCGTTGCTTATAGATTTTCTTTTGATGTAAAATTTACTTACAATAAAATGCAAAAGCATTAAATCCACATTTGCAGAGTTTAGACAAATGCATATATGTGTGTCCTAAATACCTTTCAAAATATAGATTGTTACTATCATCCCAGAGTCGTCTCGTTCCCCAACCCAGTCAATTCTTGCCCCATATTCCCAGAGGCAAACATGTTCTGACTTTTTTCCCACAGTACATCATTCTTATCTGTTCTGAAACCTCATATGATAATAAGAGAGTAAGTATGTTTATAAATAAGGTTTCCTTCACAGAAAATAATGCTTTTGAGATTCATCCATAATATTCTAAGTAGTCTTAGTTTGTTCCTTAGTATTGTGCGTAGTATTCAATTATTTTATGAATAGACCAAAATTTGTTTATCTATTCTCATATTGATAGACATTTAGACTGCTTTCCAGTTTTTGCCATTATGATGAAATCCTCTGTGAATGTTTCTGTGCAACTTTTTATTTTGACATTTTTTTATTTACTTAATATAAAGGCATGCAATTACTTCGTCATAATTTGGTATTATAAGAAATGCCAGAACATTTTTCAAAGTTGTTGTGCCATTTTATACTCCCACAGTGTAGGAAAATTTTGATTGCTCCACATCCTTGCCCACACTTAGTGTTGACAGTTTTCTTTATTTTCAGTGTTCAGGTGGGTGTGTATTGATATCTTGTTGTGGTTTTAATTTGCTTTTCTCTGATAATAAATGATATCGAGTACTTTTTGTGTGTGTACTGGCCATTCGTGTATTTGCCTTTGTGAAAATTTATGTTCACATTTTTCCCCCTTATAAATATTTGAGGTAAGTTTAGACTTACAGAAGAATTGTAAGAATACTACAGAGAGTTTCAGTCTAATTTCGCCCAGTTTCCCCTAATGTTAACATGTTACATAACCACGATGCTTACTTTTACTAAAAATTAACCTTGGCACATGACTCTTAACTGCAGACTTTATTAGGATTCTACCAGTTTTTCCATGAATTGACTTTTTTTGTCCCAGTATCAAATCCAGGATGCCACATTGTTTTTATCATTGCTCCTTAGTCTCCTCCAATCTGTGACTGTCGTCAGTCTTTCCTTTGCTTTCACAAATTTGACTCTTTTGAAGAGTATTGGTCAATAATTTTGTGGAATGTCTCTCAATTTAACTTTTATGTTTTCTCAAGATTAGACCAGGGTTGTATGTTAAGAAGAAGAATATCACAGAAGTAGAAGTGCCCTTCTCAGCATATAGTACCAGGAAATACGATTTTTCACTCGTGATGTTAACCTTGGCCACTTGGTCAAGGTAGTGTTTTACAGGTGTTTTTACTTGAAACTACTCTTCACAGTGATATATATATATATACACACATACACACACATACATACATATATACACACACACATATATGTGTTCAGTACATAAATAATACATACTCAGTAACAGTTCATACTCTTTCCATTAGAAGCAAGTCACTAAGTCTAGCCTACGCTTATACAGAGAAGAATTTAACTCCACCTCCTAGAAGAAGTACAAAAGAGTTTATTAACACATCTTTTAAAACCACAGAAATACATACTATTTGGGAGGGAAATGGAAATATCTTATTTCTCCTTAAAATTTCACCCACTAATTTTAGCATTTATTAATAGAGCTTGCCTACAGATTATTATGTTGCTATTCTAATGATGATTTTCTATTTCTTTCATTTCTCCTACCATTATTAACTGGAATTCTTCTATAAGTGAGAATCATCTTTTCTTCCCCCATTTATTTATTCAATTTTTTATGTATATCAGTATGGACTCATTTATCCTTTGGTTTAAAATACAATACTATCATTATTTAGTTTGTTGTTTCAATTTGTTCAGGTTTGACCATTGAGGACTCTTTCAGCTTGGGCACTGTAACCTTTTGACATCGTCTTATCCCTTTGGTTGTAGTTGTCATTTTGAGCACTTTCAGCCACTGTAAGTTAATCCATGCCTCTTTTGTATATTCCCTGCCTCAGTCCTAAAATCATTTCTCCGAGAAACCCTAAGTGCTTTTATTAGAGGACAGTATTTAGAAACCAAGATCTGGGCCTAAGTTTGCTTGCTACTGCTGAGGTGTTACTACTTCCATGTGCCAAGAGCTAGGAAATCTATGTATATATACACATATCTATACTTTATTTTGTATCTACTTGTGTATATATTAAAACAAACATGATTTTACACTACTATCTCTGACTTTAATCCAATAATACAGGGTTTATTCTATTATTCCTCCAGTAGTAGGCAGAATAATGGTCCTCAAAAGATGTTCACATCCTAATCCCTGAAACCTGTGAATGTGTTACCTTACCTTACAAAAAGAAATTAAGATTGCAGGTGGAATTGTTTCTAATCAGCTGACCATAAAATATGGAGATTATTCTGGGTTGTCTGGATGGACCCAATGTATCACAAGGGCGTCCTTAATGGTAGATGACGAGGGCCAAAGAGGGAGTCAGCTACTATGCAAGAAAGACACAGAGAGATAAAACTTTGCTGACTTTGAAGAGAAAGAAAGGGTGCCATAAGTCAATGGATATGAGTGACCTCTAAAATCAGGGAAAGGCATGGAAACAGATTATCCCTTAAAGCCGCCAGAATGGAATGCAATGTGCTGACACTTTAATTTTAGCCCATTTAGAACCATGTTGGAATTCTAGCCCTATAGAACTATAAACAAAATGCATTATTTGAAGCCACTAAGTTAATGTAATTTGTTGTAGCAGCAATAAAAGGCTAATACACTTTCATTGCTTATTTGTTACTTCTTTCTCTGATAGAGGAACTTGACTCTTACCATTTATAATACACTTGCTTAGTTTTTTCGACCCTAGTATACATATAGTGTAGTTTCAGAATTGCTAAATCATACCAATAAAAAATATGTTTATTAACTAGATTACAGTGTTTAGGTAGTTACTTTTGTTTTTATCTTTAAAATAGTATCAAGACAAACCAGTTTCCCAAAGTTATTGTCAGCTTCTTCCCTCTCCACCTTCTCCAATTAAGATATATCATATTTATAATAGAGTTATATACATTTGCCATAGTCTTTATTCCATTCTGGGTTCTCCAGTCATCTTGAATGACTTTTTTTTTTTTTTTTTTTTTTAAATGGAGTCTCGCTGTTCGTTGGCCTGAGCTGGAGGGCAATGGCGCAATCTCAGCTCACTGCAACCTCCACCTCCTGGATTCAAGCAATTCTCCTGCCTCAGCCTCCCCAGTAGCTGGGATTACAGGCACCCACCACCATTCCTGGCTAATTTTTGTATCTTTAGTAGAGACAGAGTTTCACCATGTTGGCCAGGCTGGTCTCGAACTCCTGACCTCAGGTGATCCACCCGCCTCAGTCTCCCAGAGTGCTGGGATTACAGGCGTGAGACACCATGCCTGGCCCATCTTGGATGGCTTTTAAAAATCTGCATACAACAGGCCATTCTCCATGGTGCACAGTACCATGGGCTTTGACAAATGCATAGTCATGTATCCACAACCACAGTACCACACAGAGCGTTTCCATCACACTGAAAGTTCCTGTGTGGTTTCTTAGTAATCAATTCCTGTCCCACCCCCAACTCCTGTAAATCACAGATCTGTTTTCTGTCCCTATAGTTTTGCCTTTTACAGAATATCATATAAATAGATTCGTACAATATGTAGTCTTTGTAGTATTGCTGCTTTCACTTGGCAATATGCATTTAAGATTCATTCATATTGCTGCATGAATCAATTATTTGTTCCTTTTGATTGCTGAGCAATATTCAGTTCATTTATCCATTCACCATTGAAAGACATTTAGTCTGTTTCTAGATTGGGGAAATAATGAATAAGGCCACTTTAACCTGTAATGTACAGTTTTTTTGTGTGTGCACATATTTTCAATTCTCCTGGGAAACGCCAAGAAGTGGGATTGCTGGATTGTATGGTAACTCTATGTTTAGCTTTCTAAGAAACTGCCAAGTTGTTTTCCAAACTGACTGTACAACTTTTGTACGTTTTAATTTTTTTCCCCTTTCTTTGTTGAATTGTAGAAGTTCTTTTTGTATCCTGAATAGTAGGGGTCTTTTGTCAGCTATAAATTTTACAAATATTTTCTCCCAGTATGTGACCTTTCCATTCCGAATGATATTTTTGATCAGCAGCTTTTAACTTTGATGGACTCTGTCTTATCAATTTTATATTGTTATTGTTTTTTGTGATTTGTATAAGAAACTCCTGCCTACGTACATAATAAAAAATATTCTTTTATGTTTTCTCTTAAAGCTTCATGATTTTGCATTTACATTTAGGCCTATGATTCATCTAGAATTAATTTTGGTGTATGTTATGACAAAAGGTTTGAGATTGGTTGTTTTTACACATGGAATTTTTATCCATGCTGTTACAAAAGGTTTGGGATTCGTTGTTTTCCATATAAATATGTAGTTATGCCAGAATCATCTGTTAAAAAAGCAAATCAAGGCAAAACAAAATAAAAACATTCCTTTCCCCACTGGATTGCTTTCACACCTTTGTCACAAATCACATGACTATACAGGTTTTGGTCTACTTTTTCTGGAGTGTCCTATTCTAATAATATAGTCGTCATTCCTTAGATGAGTATCACACTGTCTTGATTAATTACCTTAATATTAATTGTTTACATCAAGTGATGTATGTCTTTCAACTATGTTCTTTCTCAACATTGCTTTGGTTTTTCTAAGTCTTTTGAATTTTCATATTAATGCTATAATCAACTTTTAAATTTTTTATTAATAAAGCTGCTGATATTTTGATTGTGATTGTGTTGAATATATAGATAAGTTTGGGGGAAAGGATTTCTCAACAGAATTCCCTAAACGATGAATATGATGTATCTACCCCATTTATTTCGCACTTCTTTGATTTTTCTTAAGAATATTTGTCCTTTTTGGTGTAGAGGACTTGCATATCTTTATTAAATTACTTTGAGGCTATTGTAAATAGAATTGCTTTTTAATTTCATTTTCCAAAGATTTTGGGGGTACAAGATAAAAATATAGCTTTTTTTTAATGTGGTAATATTGTATCCTTGCAAGGGGGATACGCAAATAGGTCAATGGAACAAAATGGAGAACCCAGAAATAGACCTATGTAAATATGCCAACTGATTTTTGACAAAGGTATGAAGGTAGTTCAAAAGAAGGAAGAATACCCTTTCCAATAAGTGGTATTGGCACAACTGGACATCCATAGCTAAAGAAAAAAAAAAAAAAGCCTGCATCTAAACCTCACATCTCGTACAAAAATTAACTAAAAATAGATCATTGATATAAACATTAAATATAAAGATAAAAAACTTTTAGAAAAAAACATAGGGGAAAATCTTCAGGATCTAGAGTTAGAAAAATTGTTCTCAAAATTGACACCAAAAACATGATCCATAGAAGAAAAATGGATAAATCGGACATCATCAACATTTTGAAATTCCCTCTGCAAAAATCATTGTTAAGGGGATGAAAAAAACAAGGTACAGTCTGAGAGAAACCATTTGCAAACCACATATACATCTAAGGAAGAACTAGCACCTAGAAGTAAAAACAAAAACCCGAAATATGATAGTAAAAAATCCATCTAATTATAAAATGTGCAAAAGACATTAACACATATTTCACCAAAGAGAATATGGAGATGGCAAATAAACACTTTTAAAGATGTTAACCTATGTTAATCCTATGTTAATCATTAGAGAGACACAAATGCAAACCATTTCACACCTATCAGAATGGCCCGAATAAAAAATAGTGACAACTCAAAGTGGTGATGAGAATGCAGAGCAACCCCATGACTCTTACATTGGTAAGGGGGATGTCAAAGGGCCTAGCAACTATGGCAAACAAGCAATTTCTTCTAAAACGAAACATGCAACTATCATACAACCCCCAATTGCATTTTGGGGCATTTATCACAGATAAACAAAAAGTTATCCTCACACAAAAACTTAAACATGAATGTACAGGTTGAGTATTTATTATCCAAAATGCTTGAGACCAGAAGTTTTTCAGATTTCATATTTTTCAGATTTTGAAATATTCGTATATACATAATGAGATATCTTTATGAAAATTTATTTCTGTTTCATATGCACCTTATACACATATGCTAAACATAATTTTATGTAATATTTTAAATAATTTTGTACATGAAACAAAGCCTGTGTACATTGAACAGTCAGGAAGCAAAGTTGTCAGATGCGGAGTTTTCCACTTGTGACATCATGTCAGTGTTCGAAAAGTTTCAGATTTTGGAGAAATTCAGATTTCCGATTTTCACATTAGTGATGCCCAACATGTGGAAGCTTTATTTATAACATCCCCAAAATGGAAACAACCCGAATGTTCTTTAATGAATGAATGGATAAACAATTCATGGTACCTTTATACCATGGAATACTACTCAGCAATAAAAAGAACACATTATTGATACGTGTAACTATTTGGATGAATATCCAGGGAATTATGCTGAGTGAAATAAGCCAATCATGAGAAGCCTCATATTGTATGATTCCACTTATATAACACTCTTGAAATGGCAGAATTATAGTAATGGAGAAAAATGCGTGGTTGCCAGGGATGAAGAATGGGAAATTTAGGATGAAAGTGAGCATGACTATAAAAGGGCAAAATGATTGATTCTTGTGGAGATGAAACTGTTTTGCGTCAACGTCAGTCTTCTGATTTTGACATTGTTCTATAGATTTGAAAGATGTTACCATTTGGAAAAGTTGGTGAGGTATACATTGAATTTGCCCATTTTATTTCCTAAACTTTCATTCACATCTGCTATTATCTCAAGATAAAGAGTTTAATTTAAAAATCAATTTTGTGTGTGTGTGTGTGTGTGTAGTGACCTTGTAATATTGTGAAATTCGTCTACTAGTTCTATTGATACTTTGTATATTGGCTTAGGATTTTCTAGGTAAATAATCATATCATCTGCAAATAAAGACAATTTTGTATCTTCCTTCTCAATGTTTATGACCTGTATATTTTATCTTGCTTTATTGAAATAGAACCTCCAAGGCAGTGTTGAACTGTAGTCATGAGCTCAAGTATCTTTGCCTTGTTCCCAATATTAATGGCAAAGTATTCTATATTTCACCAATGAGTAGGATGTTAGCTGTAGGTTCATTATAGATACTCAATTTATAAAATTGAGGAAGTTTCCTTCTATTTCTATTTATAATGAATTGGTGTTAACTATTGTCAAGTGTCTGTCTTCATTCATTGAGATTATATAGTTTTCTTCTTTGTTCTCAGTGTAGCGAATAAATGGTTGATTTTCAAATGTTAAATGAACCTAACATTTTCTGGATAAACCATACCTGTCATGATATATTATCCTGTATATTTTGCTGGCTTTGATTTGATAAGATTTTGTTAAAGAGTTTTGTATGTATATTTATAACAGATATGTATCTGTTATTTTCATTTACTTGTAATGTCTTTGCAGCTTGGTATTCAAGTTATGTTTCCTTCATAAAATGTTTGGATGTATGTGTTCTTCCTCTATTATGTGAAAGTGTATAAATATCATTCTTTAATGTTTTGATAGGATTCACAGTAAAAACCCTCTGGGCCTGGATTTTCTCCATAGACAAGTTTTCGATAGTTCAATTTTTAAAACACTTTTAGAGATATTTAGTTTTTCTTATATCATTTCATTTTCAGTTAGTTTTTGGTAAGTTCTATTTTGAGGGAATCTGCTGAATTTGTTGGTATAAATTTATTCATAACATCCTCTTGTTTTTCTTTTTACAATTTTATTGAGATTTAATTTACACACTATAAAATTCACCCATTGTAAGTGTAACAATTCAATTATTTTATTAGATTTACAGAGTTATCCTGCCATCACTACTGTTCAGTTTTAAAGTATTTTCATCTCTCTAAGACGTATTCTTGCGTTTGTTTAATGTTAATCTTAGCGCTTACCCAAAGCTCTAGATAGCTACTGATCAGCTGCCTTCTGTTTGTAAAAATTTCACCTTTTTATTAAATATTTTAGTTGAATGGAATAATACATCTGCAGCTTTTGTGTCTTGGTTCTGTCATTTCGCATAATGTTATTGAGGTTTATCCCCATTGCAGTACATATCAGCGGCTTGTTTTTAAGTTGCCAAAAAGCTTTTTCGTGTATGGATAAACTATATTGCTTTTGTCCATTCACCAGCTGATAGGCACTTGCCATATTGCCAATTTGTAGCTATTATGAACAATGTTGTTATGAACATTGCTGTATATATCTTTGTCTGAACATATGTTTTTATTTCTCTTTGGTAGATTCTTATGAGTGGAATTGTTCAGTCACATGATACCTCTACAGTAAACTTTACAGAAACTTCCATACTGTCTTCCAGATCTATGCCAACAAGTGGTATAGTCTGGGTTTTTTTTGATGGTAGACATTCCAGAGGGTGTATATTGGTATTTTATCATGGTTTTAATTTGCATTTCCATAACGATTAATGATATTTAGTATCTTTTTATGTGCTTACTAGCCATTTGGTTATTTTCTTCAGTGAATTTTCTATTTAAATCTTTAAGTGGTCAGTTGTGTTGTTTGTATTCTTATTATTGAGATATTACAGTTTTCATAAATTCTGGATAAAATGATTTAGTGGATATATGATTTGCAAATATTTTCCTCCAGTTCTGGTTTGTTTTTTCATTTTCTTAATAGTGTTTTTTGGTGTTGAAATGCCAATTTTGACAAAATGCAAATTCACAATTATTTTTTCCATGTCTTTGGTGTTGTATCAAAGAAATCATTGCCTTACCCCAAAATAGAAAGATTTTCTCTTATGCTTCATTCTAAAAATGTTGTAGTTTTAGCTCTTAAATTTAGGTCTGGTATGCCTTTGAGTTAATTTTTTTGTATGATATGAGGTAAGTATGTAAGGTTTTGTGGTT
Organism: Mandrillus leucophaeus; assembly: GCF_000951045.1. Lineage (NCBI taxonomy): Eukaryota > Metazoa > Chordata > Mammalia > Primates > Cercopithecidae > Mandrillus > Mandrillus leucophaeus. The sequence continues at coordinate 2,025,625 of NW_012103576.1, forward strand.
TTTTTTTTCCATTTTGTTTGTATTAGGGTATATAATTGTCACAAGATACGTTATTGAAAAGGCTACCCTTTTCCTTGACAAATTGTCTTGGGATCTTTGTTGAAGAGGTAAATGTGAGAATTTGTATCTGAAAATTTAATTTGCTTCCATTGGTCTAAATGCCTGTCCTTGTGCCAACAACACACTCTCTTGATTACTATGGCTTAGTAGTAAGTTTCGATATTGGGTTATGTAAGACCCTGACTTTGTTCTTTTTTTGAAATAGCTTTGAATTTTCTAGGTCCTTTCATTTCCATATAAATTTTACCATCAATTAGACAATATCTACAAAACGGTCTCTTGGGATCTTGGTAAGAGTTGCATTAAACCTATATATCAGTTGAGGTAGAATTGCTATCTTGATAATATTGACTCTTCCAATCCATTTTTTTTTTTTTGTATATAGTGTAAGGAAAGGGTCCAACTTCGTTCTATTGCATACGTATATCCAGTTGTCCCAGCACCATTTGTTGATGAAACTACTCTTTCCCTCATTCAATAGTCTTGGCACATCTGCTGAAAATCAATTGGCCATAAGTGTATGCATATAGTTTTGGAGCCTCAATTCTATTCCATTATCTATGTATGTCCTTAGATTTATGTTGTTTTGATTACTATAGCTTTGAGGAGGGTTTTAAAACCAAAAAGTGTTAGCTAACTTTTTTTCTTCTATTTTAAAATTGTTTAGGCTGTTCAGTATTCCTTGAGAATTTTTATCAATTTTAGGATGCATTTTTCATTTTCTGTAAGAAAAAAAAGGTCACTGTGATTGTGATAGGGATTATGTTGTGTCTGTTGATCACTTTGAATAGTATTTTCATTGTTTTAATCCATTTTTTGTTACTATGACAGAATACCTGAGATGAGGCAATTATTTTTTAAAAAGAATTTTATTTTGGCTCATGGTTCTCATGGTTCTGAAGGGTAGGAAGTCTGACGTCAAGTGACCATATCTGATTGGCTTTTGGTGAGGGCATCCTACTGCATCATAACATGACAGAGCACTGAAAGGGGAAATGGGTGCCTGCAAAAGAAACAAAACACAAGAGACAGCCTCACTTTATAACAACCTGCTCTTGCTGTAACTAATCCAATCCTGTGACAGCAGGAATTCACCGATTCCTGTGAGAATTAAACCAGACCCACGAGAGCAACGTTATTCCCTCTTTACAAACTAATCACCCCTTAAAGGCTCAACCTTCCAACATCATCACACTGGGGACCAAATTTCCAACACATGAATTCTAGGGGACACACACAAACCATAGCAGTCATCTTTAAATATTGTTTTCCAATCCATGAACACAGGATGTCTTTTCATGTATTTAAAATTTTTCTTTAATTTTTAAACAGTTTTGTAGTTCTCACTATATAAATCTTGTACTTCCTTAGCACAAGACCTTATAAATTACCCAGTTTATTACATCTTTTATAAATTACCCAGTTAAATTTACTTCAAAGTACTTTATTCTTTTTGTTATATTGTAAATAGAAAGTTTCCTTAATTTATTTTTCATAGTGTTCGATGAAAGCATATAGAAATACAGCAAATTTTATGTGTTGAGCTTGCATGTGTTAATCTTAATTTGTTTATTAGCTCTAATAGCTTTTGGCAGATTTTTAATATTTCCTTTTTATATTTTCTGTATATGAGATTACATTTTCTGTAACTAGAGATAGTTTTACTTTTTCCTTTCAAATTTGGGTGCTTTTTATGAAGAAATATTTTGAAAGTCACCAGAGAAAAATGACAGTTTACATATAGTTGAGCAACAATTCAAATGTTCATGGACTTCTATTAAGAAGCTATGGAGAGCAGAAGACAGTTGAATGAATGACATCTTAAAGAACTAAAACACAGAAGCAAACACTCATCCAAGAATTCTACATTGAGCAAAAACAGTTCTCAAGAATGAAAGCAAAATAGAAAATATTTCCATACATCAGTACCATAATAACATTAGTCACCAGCAGACCTACACTATAATAACTAGTGAGGGAATTTCTTTGGGCAGAATAGAAATACCAGTTAGAAACTCAGATATTTTGGAATAAATTAAGATGACTGAAAAGGGTAGAGATCTTAGCAAATATTAAAAACTTTTTTCTCTTAATTAAAAAAATAAAGGGGACTTCTACTTTCACCCCTAACATGTAAGGAGCTTGAAAGTTGCCATTCTCATCCTTACAATAAAAAAACGCTGGACGGTAAGTAGAAAACTGATTGCTTTCCTTAGCCTCAGAGAATTGAGATGGCAAAACAACCCAACATCTCAAAAGCTGGAGAGACAGGCACATTCATATCTGCCTATCTAATGAAGACCTGCTGGAAGCCATAAGCAGTATGACTACTTAATTAACTCTCTAGTAATTATGAAAAATTACTGGAGATTAAATGTGGGCTAGTGTGAGAGTGAGAAGTTTATGAGGGGGAAAATTATAGAGGGGCTCTCCACACTTTTGTGGGCTTTTCCTCCAGGAACTGCACAATATTCTCATAATAAGAATTAGGAAAATCCTTTCAGTGGCTCTGACAGGAGGAAGGGAGAAAAAGAACAAAATATACAATAACTATAAGATAATATCAAAGGAGGTAACAAATAGGTGGTTAGAATCCCAGAAAGAGAAGAAAGAGAGAAGATAGCATAAGACGTTTTTGAAGCATTAAATGGCCAATAACATCACAAATTAGTGACAGATACCAAACTACAAATCCAGTAAGTTCAGAGAACACCAAGAAAGATAAATATTGAACACACGGGCACACACACACACACACACACACACACACACCCCTGGGCATTTTGATTCAGACTGCAAAAATCAAATGCAAAGAGAAAGTCTTGAGTGAAGATAAAGTGGGGAGAGGCAAATCACTCTATCTATAGAGAAAGAAAATGTAAGGCTTATAGTAGACTTGTCAGAATCCATACAAGTGAGAAGAGAGTGAAGTGAAATCTTTGGACTGTTTAAAGACACTTCTACCAATATATAATTCTATATCCAGTGAAATTGTACTTCAAAGGTGAAGCAAGGTAGTCAGTGAAATCTTTTGAGTATGATTTCAGAATCCCAAACTGGCTTTCATATGACCAATAACAGGGCCCCATATTACTGCAGATGCCAAAGTCAAGGCACAGTAAGTATGAGTAAAGTAATTTTCACTTTTTACTGTTTGTAGACAATGTCCATCTTTCACTTAAATAGCCAGACTTCCATTAAACTCTGATAACATGTCATGCCCTGTGCTAGGCTGGTGCTCTGTATTCATCTGCTCAGGCTGCCATAACAAAATACCAGAGACTAGATGGCTTAAACAACAGGAATTTGTTTTCTCACAATTCTGGAGACTAGAAGTCTAAGATCAAGGTGCTGTCATGGTCAGTTTCTGGCAAGGGCTCTCTTCCTGGCTTGCAGACAGCTGCCTTTTCACAATGTCTTTACTGTTGCAGGGTGAGAGAGTGTGTCTCTTCTTATAAGAATGCAATTCTTCGCTGCTGCCTTGCCGCAAGATCACAGACTGCTGTGCTAGCAATGAGGGAGGCTCCGTGGGCATGGGACCCTCCCGGCCAGGTGTGGGATATAATCTCCTGGTGTGCCTGTTTGCTTAAAGTGCAGTATTGGGGTGGGAGTTACCCAATTTTCCAGGTGTTGTGTGTCTCAGTTCCCCTGGCTAGGAAAAGGGATTCCCTTTCCCCTTGCGCTTCCCAGGTGAGGCGATGCCTCGCCCTGCTTCAGCTCTCGCTGGTCGGGCTGCAGCAGCTGACCAGCACCGATTGTCCGGCACTCCCTAGTGAGATTAACCCAGTACCTCAGTTGAAAATGCAGAAATCACCGGTCTTCTGTGTCGCTCGCGCTGGGAGTTGGAGACTGGAGCTGTTCCTATTACCTACAAAGAACTCAAACAACTTTACAAGAAAAAAACAAACAACCCCATCAAAAAGTGGGCAAAGGATATGAACAGACATTTCTCAAAAGAAGACATTCATACAGCCAACAGACACATGAAAAAATGCTCATCATCACTGGCCATCAGAGAAATGCAAATCAAAACCACAATGAGATACCATCTCACACCAGTTAGAATGGAGATCATTAAAAAGTCAGGAAACAACAGGTGCTGGAGAGGATGTGGAGAAATAGGAACACTTCTACACTGTTGGTGGGATTGTAAACTAGTTCAACCATTATGGAAAACAGTATGGCGATTCCTCAAGGATCTAGAACTAGATGTATCATATGACCCAGCCATCCCATTACTGGGTATATACCCAAAGGATTCTAAATCATGCTGCTATAAAGACACATGCACACGTATGTTTATTGCAGCACTATTCACAATAGCAAAGACTTGGAATCAACCCAAATGTCCATCAGTGACAGACTGGATTAAGAAAATGTGGCACATATACACCATGGAATACTATGCAGCCATAAAAAGGGATGAGTTTGTGTCCTTTATAGGGACATGGATGCAGCTGGAAACCATCATTCTTAGCAAACTATTACAAGAACAGAAAACCAAACACTGCATGTTCTCACTCATAGGTGGGAACTGAACAATGAGATCACTTGGACTCGGGAAGGGGAACATCACACACCGGGGCCTATCATGGGGAGGCGGGAGAGGGGAGGGATTGCATTGGGAGTTACACCTGATATAAATGACGAGTTGATGGGTGCTGACGAGTTGATGGTTGCAGCACAGCAACATGGCACAAGTATACATATGTAACAAACCTGCACATTATGCACATGTACCCTAGAACTTAAAGTATAATAATAAAAAATAAAAAATTAAAAAAATTAAAAAAAAAGAATGCAATTCTTATTGGATCAGGACCCCACCCTTATGACCTCATTTAATCTTAATTACCTCCCATAATGGCCCTATCTCAAAATACAGTCACATTGGGGGCTTCAGCCTATGAATTTTAGTGGGACAAAAGTTTTCACTCCATAGCAAACTCCAAGATAAATATGATATAAGAATCACTGTTATATAAAATCTTCATGTACCCAACAGAAAAAGGCAAATGAACCTCAGTGAGGAGAGATGTAATCTATTAATTTTCACTTTAAAATTTGACAAATTAAAAGGAAAAAGAGGGCACTTAAACTGCACTTTGAGATTTTTACTTGGTTCCCACAGATCATAGCTTGGTAGCACTATATGTAAAAGACAGTTTGAAGTTAACACTCATTCAGTAGGTACCCACAATAATAGATAAAACAATAGATAAAAAAGCTGCTCTCTGTTTAGATTATATTTACAGGAGAAACGTTTCCAAAATGAGGGAGGCAATAACCCTGCTGCTCTCTGTCCTTGCAAGATGATGCCTGGAATACAGTACTTTGCTCATTTCTGGGGCCAGAATATATGAAAGTTATAAATAAACTGCCACATACCCAGATGTGTGACCAGGGTGTAAGGAATGCAAAACTATACCATATAAGGAATGGTTGAAGAAACTGGTAAGAGTTGATCTAAAGAATGGAAAACTAAAAGGGCTATAAGCTCTGCATTGAAACATGTGAATAATACATAAATCAAACATTTTCATTTTGGAGACATAATTAGGTTAATTATAAACAAGAACACTCAGTCAGAGCTATCTGAAGATGGAATGGGCTGAGTTTGAACATAATGAGTTCTCCTTCATTAATGGTATATAAGTACCAGCTAGATGACCACAGGCAAGTATGTTATAGAAGGAATTCTAGTAACAACTAGGGGTTGGACTAGAAAACCTTGCAGAATTCTTCCAATTTGAAGATTCTCAAAGGGTATGATTCTTAAGATCACTAGAGGATTGTCTCTTTTACAAAATAATCTATCAACAGTTCTTATTTAAATATTAAGTAATTCTGTTGGATTTAATATGAAATTCAGTGTTCTAATTGGGTAAACTGAGGCAGTTCTTAAACCTTCCCTGCTATGTTTCTTTGGTTTTTGTATTGAAACTATTGTTTATCACTAACCATCTTCAATAGTGGGCATGACACAAGCCCATCACATTTTATTGCCCCGTGACAGAGCTCAATTGATTAGTAAGTGTTTTTGACAACTCATTCTATGCTTAGCACTGGATAGGGCCTGTGAAGTGATAGAAGTCTCAGACAGAAACCCTGTCCCCAAGGATTTCCATTTTCCTTCAGGAGTCTACACAAACACAAAGGCTCAAGGGAATGGACCGGGCTCTAGGATTTCCCATAGAGGAGGTTGATGTGAACAACAGTGGTCAAGGGTACAAAACATGAGCTGATATGTCCAAGAGTGAATTTGTATTTGTCATCTGCTTCTCTTTCTCGTGTCCCCATCTTAGTGAATGGCACCACTATGCATCAAGTTTCCAAACAGAAGCGTGAGAGTCATCCTTAATACCACCTTATTTCTTCTACTGAAACTATCAAATCTGTGGATAGATAATGCCAATTTTACTCCCATATATTAAATATATATTTTCTATTACAACTGCCACCACTGCAGTCAATGTTGCTTAGAAAAATGCCCAATCTACTAACTTGTCTCCCTGCCTCTCCTTGTTCTATCCATTCTCCACACTGTAGATTGAATAATCTTTCTCAACTCCAACATGAGGATACCACTCTTCCATTTCACACTCCTTGATATGATGTTAAAAGCCATTTGTAACCTGGCTCAAGTCTCTCTATCCACCATCATTCTCTTGCTTGTTTTATCTTCCATGTTCCTGATGTACTTAAATTATCTTAAATGTTGAAATTTCTTCCCATACTCTCAATTACCTCCAGAACTTTCTGCCTTGTAGCTCTTTCTGCATGGAGTACTCTCCCGATTGTGCCCAGAGCATCCCAAAGTATCTTTCAAGTCTCTTCTTAGATGCTATTTCCTTTGAGAATCAAGTCCTGATTATCTTTCCAAGTCTGCATGGCTTCTTTTCCTCCATAGTATTAATATACTGTATTTTCTGCTATCATATGGCCCTTTCCAAACTACAGTGTAATAACCTGCTTAATTGCCTGTGAGTTGTGTGAAGGCAGAGACTTTAGCAGATTTGTTTAGACAGATTTTTGAATGTATATTCAGTTACTAACACTTTACTTAGCACATAGTAGGCATTCAATAAATTGTTGAATGAATAAGGCTTAAGACATGCCAGAACATGGAGGGAAAACAGCATCGACCAAGGCAAATGGATTGAAATAAACATAGTATGTGTATTCTAGGAAAGTAGGCAGAAAGGGCATGCTGTATGAAATGAGCAGAACTGCCTGACAATAGTCAAGAAGATATATGTAAGAATGTTGGCAGTCAAGGTTGGAGAGGCAGAGTGGGGTAGATTATGGAGAACCTTGAATGGTAGAGTAAGAAATCTCAACTTGATTGATAAGGCAATGAAGAATTCTGTGAACAAGCATCCTTAAATCTCTAATCTCTGCTTTGGGCCCCTAGATATCTTCTTTCTACACACACCCTGGAGAGGGGAAAGAAGTAAGGGCAACACCACTAGGAGTATATTGACCTAGGACATTTGTTTTTGCTTGTTTATTTGTTTCTATTAACATTATCAATGTATAATTTAGAATTCACTAATTGTAAGCATACAGTTCTGAGTTGTGACAAACATACATAGACATATAACCATCACCACAATCAAGAAAAAGAATATTTCCTTCTCCTCCAAAAGTTTCCTCATTTCCCTTTGCAGAAATTGTGTACTTCTAACCCTGACCAGTGGCAATCATCAGTGTGTTCTCCTACCTATAGTTCCCCGTTTTTAGAATGCCATATACATGGAATTATACAATATATAAGCTTTTGGATCTGGCTCCCTTCACTTAACATAGTATTTCTTTCAGGGTCATTGAAGTCCTTGTATGTATCAGTAGTTTGTTCTCTCTCTCTCTCTTTTCCTCTCTCTCTCTCTCTCTCTCTCTCTTGCTGAGTAGTATTCTGTAGTTTGAATGTAATACAATTTATTCTTTCCTCAGTTGATGGGCATTTGAGATGTTTCCAGTTTAAGGCTATTGTAATAAAGTTGCTGTGAGCATTTCAGAGCAAGTGTACCTGGCAAAAGATGAATGGGTCCTGGAAGAGATGACTGAACCAAGAACTCACCAGGACTCACACTTCTCTCCCTTTTCACCCAGTTTAATCCATCAGCACTATTACAAGGATTTGTTGTGATCAAAATTCGAAAAACAACCCTGTAGTTTCTCACTTTGATGATTTTTATGGAAATGGAGATGTTGTAGTCACTCAAATATTTGCGTCTTACCTCCCTCTCTCCTGTTTCCTTATTTTCCCATTTAAATTTATTTTTACTCTATTTTTGTACCTCCTTTCCCCTCTTCTTTTTCTTTTGTCCCCTTCGCCCCTCCCTCTCTTTTCCATCTGTCCTTCCCTTCCCTTTTTAACTGCTCTTTCTTTCTTATTGTTTCATCTTCCCTTCCATCTGTAACTTTCTAGCATAGAAATTTATATTTACAAAAATGTTTAAATCAAGGATGTAGCCAATTTACATGAACTGTTACACACCATACGCATTTTATGCACTGCCAACTCATTTTATTTATTTGTTTTAACTGTGAAGATACTGAGCACTCGGTCGTATTTCTATTACATGATATCACATCAGTCAATTACACTTAATTTCCCATAGTGATTCTGAGAATTTCAGCCAGATAGAGCTTTTATGTTTTGTTTTAAAGCACGCAGTTGTTGATTCCTACGTTGCATACCACTGCCTACCCTTCCTGCCCCCCATTAAAACTCTTATGTTTTGACAAATTGGTGTCATTAGGATTTCAGTCCTCTGAAACAGGTTTAATCATTCAGGCGGTGATGTTATATGTTCAAGCTTTTGTATTAACAAACTCTCCCCTCTTTTTTTTCTTGGTAAATGTGAACCTGATATTTAAGCATCCTAGATTAGTGTTACAGGTGCACTTTCAGCCCACCCATGAGGAGCTGTGCTCAAATTCCCATGTCTAATGCCAGCGAGTATTAGCAGGACTAAAGAAGTTCATTTTATTGCTTTATTAGAATTGCTTCTTTTGTACCTAGGCCATTTTTTACAAGGCCTCAGCTTAAGCGTCTGTGTTAGTTAATTCATATTCTATTTCCTTTCCCAGGGATATGAAGCCCTTTCTAAAAGGGGGAAGGGACTTGCTGTGGTTCAGTCCTGATGGCTGTGATTGACGAGGCAGAAGAACCAGGGAGAAAGAAAAAAGGACTGCAGGAAGTGTGGTGTTTAGGGTATGCATGGAAATAATACCAGTTTCAAAAAGCCAAATTTGGTAAATAGCTTTAGAGAGGGAACTATTTAGGGAGGAGGGATAGGAGAAAGAAATGGAGAAGATGGGAAATAGGGGTGAGAGAGAAAAGAAAAGGTTAGGGAGTGGAGACGTTTCCAGGGTAAATAAGCCCAAATCTCTCAGCAGCCCCTCACCAGCATGGTTTCCAGACTCTTAGGCAACCTGCTCTCTCCCTTCTAGATGCCTTGTAGCTTCTGGCTGCTACCCATATGTTCCCCCCATCCTGCTGTTTTCATTGAATACTTCAAGTACAGGTCTGCCAAGCACAGAGCTGGGATGCACTATCACTCCCTTGTTTCCGACTCTATCTTTCTACTAATGCAGATGAAGATGAATTTAGTTTTCTATGCAACCACAACACACAACTGAATAATATTGGGCTTACAGTCCCTAAAAACCCCTAAATCTTTTTTACACCTATTGTTACTTAGTCACATCTCATCCTCTGCTTGTGCATCTGGTGATTTGGGGACCAAAATGCAGGGTTTTACATTTATATTCCATATTTGTGAACATTTAAACATTATTTTTGATGCATTATTAAGCTTATTTCAGAGATTTTTGAAAATAACTCTCATCAATTTTGTAGTCATGTAAATGTACCATTTTGTTCTGTTTTCATTTCGATAATTAATTTTCCAGAATGAAGGCACAGATAATTAAGCATTCAAGGACATTTAGATTTTCATAATTCATCTTTAAAATGTAAATGCTCTCCAATTTAACCTGTTGATAAATAATACATTAAATTTTTTCATTTTGCTGTTTGTTTCAGCCAAGGTGGAAAAAAAGTGGCATACGCCTAGACTGTCCCCAGCCTCCTAAAATGGTGCAATGCTGCAAAAACAATCATAATCCCTCGTTGCTGGGCAATGGACAGCGTCACAAATCAAACTCTCTTCATTTTTGCATCTACTTATCTAGCTTAATGTTGAGACGGTCACAAACAAACAAGATATTCGTTATATAAATGGGATGGTTAATGTATTTCAGGAAATTTTTAGACCTTACTTGGTGTTTATGTGTACTTTTTGTGTTTTTAATGTTGAAAAAGAAACAAATTATTTAGAGCTGAAATTAAAATTACATTAAAAATTCAATCTAGACTTATTACCTTGTGATAAACATGAGTCTTAGAAAAACCTCTCTGTTGATGTTTTCCATATGAATGATTTCTAGCAGATGGCCTCAAGTTATAAGGTGACAGATTTATAAAATCACAGAATGGTCTTCTCATTTTAAAAGAAAATTTAGATTGTTGTTTGCTTTTATTACTCTCCCTAAACTCTGAGGGAACACAAATTTAAAGAAAACTTTCTCAATCTAGATACATAAGTAGTATATTTCCATTTCTCCTCAATGTATGCCTAGTCTTTTATAGCTGCTAAGAATACTATTCACAACATCTTTCAAAAGTATCATAAGGCTGTTATGTCCATTACCAATTATAATGGCTATATTATATATGACGTATCAACATTCAGTCCAAAAGCACTATTACCTCTGAACAGATTGTTTTTCTGCAATTAGGTGCTGTACACTAAGCTAGCTAAGAAAATAAGTATTGGCCCCATGTACCCAGACTCTATATGATAGCATTGTTGTGAAAGTAAATGAGCAAAATGGATCTATGAGCACTTTGCGGGAAAAGAAACAATGGTGCAAATAGACAAAGAATTATAATAAAAATAATATTGTGCAAATAGACAAATAGACAAAGAATTATAATAAAAATAGTAACAGCCATCAGATCTGACCTAATGAAAATTGGACAGCAGAACTAAAAGCAATTTCAAGAATGCCTCATAACTATCTTCTTCCTCATCTTTTTCCTTGGTTCCCATGGCAATCTGTATTTTCATATGAGGCCCACAATTGAGCCTTTTTTTGGCAATTAGCCTCCCATTTGTCCAATTCTCTTTACCTGACTCTTCAAAAGTCCCCTACCAACTTTCCATTTAACCAAATATCCAAGTCAATTCAACTAAACAGCTAGTCAGCTCAGTAAAAATAGTGTAATTACATTAAGACGTGATCATTTCAAGATGATATTTAAGAAGTTGGGCAGAAGCGAACTCTTCAAATGATATTATCAGTAACGTGGTCAGTTACGTAAACTAGGAATAGGTTTCTTTTGGTGCAAATGGCAACTTTAGGAAAGACAGGTAGGCAGCATTGGTGCTAAAAGAAGGAAAATCAACAGAAATAAGTGCTACAGGAAGAGTAAAGACTTTATTATTCTGGTGATTTTAAAAAATTATTTCTAAAATTATGTATATATGAAATTTAACTCATCATATGAACTATAAACTCTTCACTTACACACACTGTATAGGTATACATTTTCTCTCTGCTGCTTTGCTTTACCTATTCAAATCAGTGCATTTTTTCCCATTTTAACATAAATTTCTAAATATTTAAATGTGTATTTCTTTTTTGTTTGTTTGTTGTTTGTTTTTTGTTTTGTTTTTCTTTTTTTGAGACAGAGCCTGTCTCTGTCACCCAGACTGGAGTGTACTGGTGCCATCTCCACTCACTGCAGCTTCAGCCTCCTGGGTTCAAGTGATCCTCCTGCCTTAGCCTTCCGAGTAGCTGGGACTACAGGTGCATGCCACCATGCCAGGCTAATTTTTGTATTTTTAGTACAGATGGAATTTTGCCATGTTGGCCAGGCTGGTCTTGAACTTCTGGACCTAAGAGATCTGCCTGCCTCAGCCTCCCAAAGTGCTGGGATTACAGGCATGAGCCACTGTGCTGGCCTATTGTGTATTTCTTAACAACAAATAATTTTGATTATTTAAAAATTCTGCCCTAAATTGTTACCCAACTTCTCAAAGTTTGCTTTTTAATCATAAGTTATTTGTTGTCGCAATATAAAATACAGGGATGAAGAAAAAAGAACATCACCAATAATTCTTCACTACATAGAAAATAACCAACATGTACATTTTGTGTGTCTTCTTTGAAGTTTTTTCTAGGTAACCTTTATGGGATATTACTCTAGATATTTTTTAAAATCTTAACATTTCTCAAATACGTTATAAAATAATTTTTAAAATCCAGTATATGAGAGCTTATCTTTTACAGGAGAAAAATCTTTACATTTCTTAGCTTAGACTGAAAATACAGTGACAGTTTCTCACTCTCTCTCTCTTTCAGTCTTGCTCTTAGTCTTACTCTTTCTCCCCCAACAGTTTGCAGATTCAGTAGTTTCTATCTTCACACTGTCTCTGTTTCTTCTTCTTTTCATTTTCATTTACTTATTCTAAGTAACAGGTATTGAGCCACAATAACATGGGTTTTAGAATTAGATGACCTGGGCTCAAATTACAGCTCTACCTCTGACTAACTTTTTCCTTTTTCTGAGACAGGGTCTTGCTCTGTCTCTCACGCTGGAGTGCAGTGGTGTGAACACGGCTCACTACTCAAGCCATCCTCCCACCTCAGCCTCATGAATAGCTGGGACTATAGGCGCACACCACCACGCCCGGCTCATTTTTGTATTTTTTGTAGAGATGGGGTTTCGCTATGTTGCCCAAGCTGGTCTTGAACTCCTGGACTCAAGCAATTCTCCTGCCTTGGCCTCCCAAACTGCTGGGATTACAGTCGTGAGCCACTGCCCTGGTCTACCTCTGTATTATCTTGGGCAAGTTGCTTAACCTCTTTGAGCCTCAGTTATCTCATCTGTAAGAAATGGATGCTAATAGCTACAGGAAGTTCTTAAACTGGTGCCTGGCTCATAGTTAGCATTCAACAAATGTTGTTTGCTCTTGTTGCTCCTGCTGCCCCTGCTGCTGCTACTGCTATTGTTATAAGCACTGCTCTGGAGTGTTGTGAAAGAAAATGTGACAATGTTTGTAAGATGCTCAACATGATGCTTGGCAAACAGTGAGCACTTAATAAGTACTAACTATTATTAGCATTATTTCTGTATTAGGCACAGGAGATACACAGATGAATAAGTCTCTACTGTCAGAGAACTAACCATGTAGTATTTACAGCTGCCAGATGAATCCAATCATATGTTCATATGTGACATCACCCACAAGGCTTTCGCTGATCCCCTCAGATGAGAATATTGCTCTTTGCTAAACTTCCATGTCACTTTCTCTCCACTTTTCTTATCAAACTTCAGCACATTTTAATTTTTATCTGCTTACATGTCTTTGCTCCACTTCTAGTCTTTTAGTTACTAGAAGGGCAGTGAAAATATTTTGTTAATATTTTAGCTGCTAATGTATGCATAGAGGGTTTCGCATTCTTTTATCCATTCTTCCATCCATTCTTTGCCCATCTTATTCCACCAAATATTTAAGTGTTCCTTGTTTATAATGGGCATTTAATAAAGGTTGGCTAAATAAATGAGCATTGGAGTTAACCATTTGAAATTCAAGAAAGGGTATGGTATTAAGTCTGCCATATATTTTTCAAAATGTATAAAATTTAAACTACTTTTTAGTTTAGATAGAAGTCATAAGAATAAATTTCCACCTAATTTTAAGTCTATGCTAAGTTCCACTTGGTAATTTTTTGGTGCCATCTTACAGCTATTTCAAGTGGGATTCTTTCATGGTGTACATATTTTTAAAATATTGTCATGCTGTGCCCAGGATAGTCACAGAACTTCCACAGCAAGTGCTCCTTGTTGAAATCCAGGGTTATTAATAATGAAAAGTCATTTGGATACTTTAATTAGTGTCCAGCACTATTTCCATTAGTTAATATGTATTTTTAACATCGTGGTGCCTAACAACAATTGTAGTGTAGATTTCCTTGGCACTGTAATTTCTCAACTGGATTATGCCATCCTAAGTTTCTGAAGATCTTGCTAAAAACACTAAGAAGAAATTTTCTGTAGGTAAAGGTCACATAGTTAATCAAAAGGATATTTAATGCCAAATGGCCTTTTCCTCTACCCCCTTTTAAACATGCTAAGGGCTTTCTTCTACACTCCTACCATTCCTGCCTTACTTTCTCATTTGATTCTGAATAAAGGGCTTAAGGGAAAGAAAATCAGATAGGGCCATTCAAAAATCTTTTTGGAGTCATCTGCACCCAAACCAATCCCAGACATTGCTAAATGACATCCAAGAATTCTGTTGTTATAGTTTGGAGCAAAAGTCAGTTCTGTATCTTTAGTAACAGTAGAGTTATAAAAATAGCCCCTTATATTCAAGCATTAGAAAATGTATTTACTCAGATACCTAGTACAAATATTTACTGATGAATATATGGCTTTTTTCTGTTTTCTTTGCTGATATATATCCAGAACTAGAAAACAAAGTAGGTGTGCAATTAATATTTTTGAATCAATGCAGGAATACATAAATCCCATTTTCCCAAGATCTCACAGTTCCTAAGCACTGCGAGCACTAAAGAGTATTTTTCGGTTGTTTTGAATGTAGAAATACCAAGTACCTGTTCTAATTTTTAGTAGGTTAATCCTGTTAGGTGCTTATACTAATTTTCCATATGAATTCTGAGTATTTCTGAGAACTCAGATGAGAATCAGATCAAATCACCTTTTGTGTTTGAATTTACCAGACCTAATTTCGATTTTCTTTTCCCTACACACCATCTCCTCCTCTAAACTGTTCTCCTACAAACCCCATTAAACGTTATCTGCTTGGATACATTGAAGTTTAAGACAGAACCTGATTTAAAAATTATCAGAGCTTTGAAAAGGGTCAACATCTTCAAACATGGGTGTCTAATACATGTGACTCTAATTGTAAACTGTCCCATCTCCAGTTTTTGTTTTCTTTTGAAACAGAAACCTGAACTACTAGGAGACTGAATTAGAGGAACAGGTGGACTG
Organism: Mandrillus leucophaeus; assembly: GCF_000951045.1. Lineage (NCBI taxonomy): Eukaryota > Metazoa > Chordata > Mammalia > Primates > Cercopithecidae > Mandrillus > Mandrillus leucophaeus. Next base: position 2,040,782 of record NW_012103576.1, read on the forward strand.
TCAGCTCAGAAAGTGGCCTCTCAGTTCTGTCCCTGAGGATCTGTGCCCAGGATAGCATAACTAACATCAGGGAGAGCATTAGGAGCTAAACAAGGTCATTTTCTGCTTGGTTAAAAGCCCTCTGTTTGGACCTAGATCGTGACCTGGTCTTTCATTTGGCACAAATATGAAATTGTACTAAAAAGTGCTATTAGGGCACACATGGTTTGTAATGATCTGGCTACTGTCCAGGTCTCCAACCTCATTTTCTGCCACTATCTCCACACACCATGTACCACAATACTTTGTGATTCTTTGCTCTGTATTCCCAAAGATGTGAATCATATGGTGGGATGCCAGGGAGACATCAGGTGGGTGAAGCAGATGGTTTTTAGCAGGAGGCCATAAAGGTGACCTCACCATACTCAATGATAGAGATGCTTGAGTCTGGGGAACTTGAATGAAGAACTTCTAAGCTCTGCAAATTGGAATTAAATGCTTTCCTCTCTATGTTATGACAATGCTTTGTTTCACGCTCCATCTTTCAAAGTTTACTGTGTTCTGCATTATATCATCCTTAGCTGTGAATATGAATATATCTCCAATGAATTCATAATCTTGAAGACAGAATGTATTTTTCCATCTTTCTATAATACTTTGGGTATAGTCAAATGGAATATTTACTCTTTAATTGTTCAAAAAGAATCTGGGAACTGAGATGGTATCCATTTGAGACCTATTCAAGTTCCCCCTCCCTATCAAGTCTTATTTCCACTCCAACCAATCAAAATCCCAGATATCCACTGTAAAAAGATACATTTAAAAAGTAATGATTAGGATGAGGCAAACAGAAAGTCCTATATTCAGATTTAGCTCACAGTTATTGAATACTCATTTGACTGATGAGGAGATGGAGACTCAAATAACTTTCAGTAGCTTGCCAAATGTCACACTATTACCCAGCTAGTAAGTGGTTCTGCCAGGACTGAAATTCAACCCCCCTGACACTAAGTCAAAATCCCTTTCCACAAACACTGAAACATGTAGGTAAACTCTTCTCATTCCCTACTTTATAATTCTGATGTACCTAGTTGCTTAATCACAAACATATTCTGTGAACTCTCAGTCAGGCAGAAGCTAAATATTATGAACATATGAGACTCATTTTACATACGTATTTATTTCTATGTGTATGCACTTGTGTGTTCTGTTATATTACTTTTGTGTGTTTGCATATTTATGTATTCAGGTAGTTAGTGCACTTACATATTTATATTTGTGTATTTACACACTTATGTACTTCTTTATCTTATCTGTAAGGTTATGAAGCTCTTACTTCTAATCCTGTTAAGATGAGAACATCAGTTGATTATATCTTAATTTCCTGTAGCATTTCTAAGGATTTCAGCTTAAAATAGGTCATACATTTCAATAAAAAGACCTCAGCTCCTGAGCTTCTCGGGGAGAGGACAGAAGGAGCAGCTGTGCTCCGAACCAAATTGCTGGACTTCGGGAACACCAACAAAGCCAATGGAAACCTCAGCTATGAGAATAGCACAAAAAGAAAACGAAGCCTACTTGATCTAGAAAGACAAAAATGATGAAAACAAGCTTAGTAGCAACCAATAAGTACTGTGATGCTAAGGAGGAACCAGGAAGCCAGAGAGTTCAAGAGATATGGCTGTCCTGGAGGAGCAGCAGGCAGAACCCAGAGAAAGGGCCGAAGTGAGGGCCCTTTGATGCAAGACCATGTGGACATTTTTAAAAGCACACAGGAAAAGCTCAGCAAAGACTGTGGGGCACAACTAGTGAGGTCAAAGAATTGAAAGAAACCCCAAGAAAGAAATATTGCTGAATAAATATCATGGAAGAGAGAATCAGTACAAATGAGGACAAAATCGAGCTTCAGTCTTAAAAGATAAAACATCTAAGAAAACAGTTCTTCGTGGTGCAAGAAAACGTGATAGATCTCAAAAACACATCAAGGTGGTACAGTATTTATGTATCTGGCATCCTTGAAGGTGCAGCAAATGAAGAGATTAGCCTTAAAACCATTATTAAGGAAACTGTTGATAAAAATTTCCCAGAGCTAAACATAGATCTCGACTTATATACAGAAAAAATTTATAAGTTCCCACTCAAATGTATCTCTCATAATAAAAGTCCAAAGCATATTATTGTACAATTCTTAAACTTGAAAGATAAAGAAATTATCTCAGAAGCTGCGCAAAAAAGAAGTGATTTTCAACAAGATAAATATAGGGCTGACACCTGAGTATACTTTAGTAACAGTGGATGAGAGACCAATTTGGAGTAAAATCTACTAGTTGAAGTTCCTGGACTTGAAGCCCCACGTGAACCATTCAGCTAAGCTATCTTTCTTATTTCAAGATGAGAGAAAAATCTTTGGCAGTCAAGATGACTTCAAGGCATTTGTCAGTAAAACTCCCAAACTATTGGTTTTGTTGAAAACAGCTGCAGCCCTGGGAGAAGATACTCGCGGTGATAAGTGACTAAATTCACTTTCAAAGCCACATTTCTTAAGAGAGTGTAGATCTTATTTTTATAATTAATTGCATTTTTGCCGGGGTGATTATCAGAAAAGGAAGTAAAAATTTACAGTTGTACCAAGTTGTTTGTCTGTATGTATACACACACACACACACACACACACACACACACACACACACACAGAATGCATGGGAAAGGAGGATAAGGAAAGTACAAAAAGGAAAATGGGAAAGAATGAGGAAGGGATAAACAGTAGGGACAAAATGAAAACAGCAAACTAATAATTAAATGTGAGTTGGATAGGGAGACATTGAAATATAATAGATTAAGAAAAAAAAATTTGTATTGTCGACCTGAAAGTAATCAATTATATGAAATTAGCAGAATTTTATGGAGAAAGTATTTTCTCATCTTTTGTCAAGGATACATGAATCTTTTAGAAAGTTTGACCAGATCGTAGATCACAAAACAAGTAGAATTGGAAGAGACGCATGTATATTTAAATAATTGCCTGTAAACTGATGTTTTTAGGAACAGATTATAAACAGTGGGTAATATTGCAATGATGAGTTTTTAAATTGCTAATTTGTGTTGCTCTTGTAGTTTAGCCAACTTTACTTAATTTTAATTATATAATTGTTTAATTGTACAATACATGGGAATAAAAGAACCAAATTATTGAATTCTATAGTTTCCTTTGGACAAGTGATTACGAGTAAATAAATATTAGAGAGAGACCAGTTGTGCATTCCCAAGTGGCATTTCCCCCGCCCCCCCAACACACCCACTCCCACCCCTGCCCCACCATGCAAATACCTACAATTTGGACATACTGGGGGCAAGTCAGACTCTGAGACAGAAAAAGGCTTTCCTGGCACTGGTATCTGGAAGCATCCTTCCTGGATCAGGCCTAAACTGCTCATAGAATCTGTGCCTGCCTGCTCTAGACAGTGAGGCTGAGCCTATCTCCTTTCATTCTGGAGCCACCAACTTCATCTAACACAGGAAAAGGGAATACTGAAACACTTTGAAGCCCACTTTCGGAGCTCTCCTGCATTTTGGGTATCTGTCTCTGAACACCCTCCCCCACCACGTACTCAGATGCACACTGTTCCTCGTATAAACGAAAGGCATATTATGATGCTAAGAGAATTGCCATTTGGGGACGGTGGACTAGTAGATCACCTTTTTTGGTAGATGGTACATAAACCAAAAGGAACTTTGTGATTCTGCTAACATTGAAACACACACACACACAAATCCTCATTTTCTCCCTCCACCCATTAAACTTGTTAAATTCACCTAGGTATTCACATTGTTGGTTTGCTCTGTGACAAGCACCCAGAAGACTGATCATCCAGGCCTCTATCTAATGTCTTATACTCCACTATGAATGTTTTAATTAAATAAGTTTTTGTTCTAATTCATCACTTGCATTTGATTTATTCTAGGAAGCTTCTTGCACACTCCTGAAAATGCCCTCAGTTATAGCTGCTGGAAATGACTTAGTGCCCCAAACTGTGCCCTTAATAATTAAAGTGCTTGACAAAAGATAAGTTGAAATTCAAGCTCTGTGAGTTGGCCCGAGCTTTCCTTTCCAGCTTTGTCCTCCCCACCTCCAAAGCCTAACCTCCCTCCTCATCAGGTCTTGCTATTGGAATCTAATCTGTCTGGTTGGGCCTCCTCCCCACCCCAGAACTACACTTGCTTAGTTCCAGCTGAGTTCCTCACTGGTCTACTCCACACTGCTTCTCCTTTACAGAAAGGGATGGGGCCTGGGACTGGCTGAGGAGTGGGGTGGGATGCTGAAACACACGATCAAACTTTGAATGTACAGACCTCTCCAGAGATCTGACACAGTCCTCAGACAGCTTACCAGAGTGGTGAGGCTGGGGACAGGAGAATGGAACACAATGCTCATAACTTTCTTGAGAGTGTATGAAACTTAACAGGATCCTTGAGTAGTTTGGAAACCTTCCTGTTTCCCAGTAAAAATCACTGTCCTAAAACATAAAACTGGAAAAAAAAAAAGTGGTTTGCTAGTAAATGTTTAAAAACAGCTCCAGAGATGTGAAGGTTGCTGGGAGAAACTGATTTGTAGTACTTGCTTCTTCGGTTGTGAAAATTCTCTGACTGTGGTGAAAATTCTCTGACCATGGCCACTTTCAAGCTACTACCATTATGTCATTGAATGCTGGGATGAGATAAGATGTGAACACTGGGTTCTCCTGAACCATACAGAGCTTGCCAACATCAGTATAACACTGGGAAGGGGTCAAGTTTGCCTTGGGCTTCTCCTGTTTGGGATATATAAAACAGATTTAGGTTTAATAAATATCATCATCTTACACTAGACTTGCTTATGGAGAAAGGCTTCCCACAACACCCTGTGAACCTTTGTGTTTCACCTCTGTCCTTCGAGCTCCACTTTCTTGAAACTCTTCTATACTATAAATGTTTTGAAAATTGGCATGGATGTTTTCACTCTGACAGATAATAACTGTTACTATTGTCTTCCAAACAACCATCAAGTTTGTCTAATGTTGCCTTCTCAATATTTCGGGAACTCTTGCCCTCCCCTCCTTCTCTGCTACCGCTGCCCTAGTTTAGGCACACAGTAACAGCAAAGTGCTTGCAATTATCCAAACACATACTACCATGACTTACTTGATGATCTTTTCTATTGCAATCCTCTTTGATTCTCAAGGCTCCTCCTTCTCTGGCTGCCTCCTACTTCTTCTTTAGTATGATTTATCCTTAGACTACAAACTCCTTAAGAAGAGAAACTGTCATCCTTTCTGAACTGTCAGCATCCAGAACAATCCCTGCCACAAAGAAAGTACTTAACATTTGTGTTGATTCAATGACTGCTTGCTGTGTCCTAGGCGCTATGTGGTGGCTTACAGGAAAGTTTCCATTCAGTCCTACCCCAAACCCTTCATTGTAGTAAGTGCAATTATTATCACCATTTTACAGATAAGAAAACTGAGGCTTAGAGGCTAAATAACTTACCCAGAAACACATCTTTTTATTCATATGCTTATTCTATTCATTACACAATAATCTATAGCTTATAATGGAAGCCACAATTGATATCACCTGATGCATGAAGATATGATAATCAATTTGGCCAGTAAAGGAGCTGTTACTTTATTTTTACATAGTTTGTTCTTGAATTAAAGTGTTTTTCATTAGATAATTTGAAATCTTTTATGCATGTAGAAAATGTACATAAAGGGCTGGGCACGGTGGCTCACGCCTATAATCCCAGCAGTTTGGGAGGCCAAGGCTTCCAGACCAGCTTGGCCAACATGGTGGGACGCCATCTCTACCAAAAAATACAAAAATTAGCTGGGTGTGGTGGTGCGCGCCTGTAATCCTAGCTACTCAGGAGGCTGAAGCAGGAGAATTGTTTGAGGATGCAGTGAGCCAAGATCACACCACTGCACTCCAGCCTGGGTAACAGAGTGCAACTCTCTCTTAAAAAAAAAAAAAAAAAAAAAAAAGAAATGTATATAAAGAAAAATTTGGCTATTTTTTAGCCAATTAGTCTATCATGTTGATATTTCTTATCAATTAGTCTGTGAGCGCATTGGATGCTATATTTTAATCTCATCATATGTTATATATCAGGAGCTTTGATTGGTGTCTTATTCATACGTTATCATTATAAAAAGTCTTTCATGGTTAACATTTGTGAAAGGTTGGTCTATATTATCAAAATCATGTTGTTCTAAGACATTTGGGGAAGGGCTTACAGATTAATACTAGTAGTAGTAGTGGTAGCAGCAGCAACCACTACCATTTATTGAGCACCTACTATATGCTAGGCCTATTGTGCTGTGAGTTTTACTTACATCATCCCATTGAGGCCTTGTGAAATAGGTTCTGCTGTTTGTTTGTTTTTTACTTTACAGATGGGGAACCTGGGACGCAGAGAGTTTACTCACTTGAGGTCACACAACTATTGAATGTAAAATGTGGACTAAAATCTACATTTGTATGTCTCTAAAACCTGGGCTTTTAAAACCCCAAGATGGACTTTGAAGGCTGTCCAAGTTACTTAACCCTCTCTGAGTTTCAGTTTCCTCATCTGTGAAATTGAGGGGAGTAACACTTATTTTGTAGAGTTGCTCTGAAGATGAGAAATATAGGATCCCAGAGCCCAGGGGCACATAGTAGGCACTTAAACTGTGGTGGCGATGTTTATGCATGAATGGGGCATTGAATGGGCAGGGGAAGATCTGAGATCCCGATAGAGGTATTGGGGAGCTGGAGAAAAGGATCTACAAATCTTCTTGAGAGCTGGCCTTCTCCCCCCCAGAATACAGTGACCCAGTGAAACTCTGAGCGACCGGCGAGGGGGCAGGGGCCTGAATTTGGCTCCGGCAACCTCTGCAGGGAGTCCGGAGAGAGGCGGGGAGCTGGGAGGGGCGTAGAAATCTCCGTCGTCAGAGGACTGCAGGTGCCAGGCAGAGCTGGTGTAGGTGGGCTCCCAGAGCCCGGCGCAGGGAGCGGAGGAGGTTGGGGCGGGCCAGCAGGCGGGCGGGGGAGAGAGGAAGGCGGGTCTCAGAGCCGAAGAGGCTGTCCTTAGACAGCTCTTCTCATGCCGGGCAGTTTGCTGCATCTGGAGGAGCTCACTGGAGAATCTCCAACATCGGAGCGGGCCTTCAAGTACCGTAAGTACCTGCAAATGAGCGCATAGTTCAGTGGCTGAAGATTAAATACTGGCCACCAGATCCTAAACAAAATCCCGAAAGAGTCTCCTTGCTGTAATTAATTGCCGTAAATCAAACTGCTCCCCAGTCTGTCCCCCCACCCCCTTCATTACTGCCTTTCTCCTTTCCTCCCCGGATCCCACACCCGCCTCGGTGAGAATCTCTGGGCACTGTAGATATCTCCCCTTTTCCTTCTCAGTCTTCCCTCCAAACCCTCAGCGGAGCATGTACCCGGCACCCCGCCGAGCCCAACCCCTTTGATTCCTGGAGCCCTCAAAGCTATGCAGGGGGCGAGCCATTAGCCATTTCAGATATGTCACCCTCAAAAGCACTGCGGCGCTGCCTAAGGGTGGGGAAAGTGCTTGGGGTGGAGTAGAAGGGAAGGGTAAAATGGCTAGGCAGCCAAAGTTGGGGGTGGAGGTGGGGTGAAAGGCCAAAATGGGCGTGGCCAACTAACCTGAGGCTTGGGGCTGTTCTCACATTCCCCCGGTATAAGATTCATCATTTGGGCTGAATATAAATGGTACAATTTCCTTAGTGATTGAGGAGGGGTCAGCCATGCCAAAAAGCCCAGCTTCCCTGACTCCCCTCAATCCCGCAGTAGGCAAAGATCCTGGTTTAGGGGTCCAAGTGGCAAGGCTGAAACCTCAGATGGCATTTCCTGGGTGTAATCCCAGGTTGAACCTCTCCCTTGGCAGTGGAACCTGGCTTCCCCCAAAAACTCCTGGCCCAAAGCCCCAGGGTAACAAAGCAACAGGGTGGCATCCAAGCTTTGGCCTGGCCCTGAGAGGAGTGGGAGCAAGCGGCTGTAGGAACTGAGATGGAAAGGGCATCTTCAGGGTTCTACACCAGTTTGATGCCCCTTTTGAAAAGAAGAAAAAATGAGCACCTTTTTAAAATGTAATGTTCACTATGTGCCTGGCACTGTACATGTATTATCTGTAACCCAACACAACAATAATGTTAGGTCGATATTACTCCCCCACTTTACAGATAAGGAAAATTCAGAGTGGGTAATCTGAAAATCCTTCGATACAAAGTGAAAAATGAACAATGGACCTACGCTTCCTTGAATTTCTCACTGTCCACTTGTTCCCTACAGTCCAGATACTTTGAACACGAAATATCCTCCTCTTCCTGCTCCTCCATCCTACCCAGTGTTAGCACTGGGGCAAGTTAGAGGCTGAGGTCCAAGGTCAGTCTGGAAAAGCAAAATCAGTTCCTTTCTCTATTCTGAGAGCTGCCTCTTCCCCACTCTTCTGAGCTAAGATTTAATAACAGCTGGAGTCAGCCAGGACTTCAGACTCCCAGTAGAAAGTTAGTGGAAGAGAATTAGCTTGAGTTTGTGTGGCTGGGACATACCTCCCCTTGGTGAAAGGTTACTGTTGGGGGAGGTGGAGAGAGGCATGAAAGCTCAAGAGTCTACCTTGTGTATATGCAAGGCCTATGGTAAATAATGACTTTGGTCGGGGAGAATGGAAAGCCTCCCTGAACACAAATATTTTTGCCGTGTTTCCTGAGATTCAAACAATTCCATTTCCCTTAGAGGCAATCAACAAAACTGTTTAGAAGTTAAGGGCAATGAAAGAATCATTTAGACCTTATGTAAATTAACTCAAGCAGCTTGATTTTCTAACACATGCTTGACACTGGGATATTGAACTTTTAGGGGTAGGAGACAAGAATGAGAGTAATATTGGATCTAAAGCATTCTATGGAAGGGAAGGATATCCAAGGGATCAAGTGAGAGGGGTGAGGGAGGGTGAAGAGGGAGTGAAGGGTGCCTCTGGGAGTTTAAATCATTGTTTTAGATCCATAGGCCTTGGAGTTAAACATGAATTTGAATTTGGGCTCTAATATGTAATATCTTTTGACTTTGGGCAAATTATATATCTTCTCTAAGCCTCAGTTTGTTCATCAGTAAAATGGAACGATAATAATGCCCCCTCTCTTAAGTTGTTGGAAGTCTCTCTCTCTCTCTCTCTCTTTCTCTCTCTCTCTCTCTATATATATATACACACACACACATATATGACTCTCTCTCTATATATATATATATGACGTTCTCTCATATATATATGAGAGAGTCGTGTGTGTGTGTGTGTGTGTGTGTGTGTGTGTGTATGACTGAAAAGGTGACTCTGCACCTCCCATCTCCCCCATCCTGTGGAGCTTCTGCAGGCTATTCTGGGCCTCTGAGATCCCAGAGACAAATCCATATTTCAACAAATCTGGCATCTTTGATACCAACAAAGACCTTGAGCAGGAGGATAGGGAAGTGAGGGAAAGGAGCAAGGAGAGGAAGCAGCAGGTGACCTTGTAATACCCTGCATGCCTGTGAGGAAGTACAATGTAGGGTTGTCAAGTGCAATTTATCCATCTAAACTAAACTTTAAGGAGCAGGACAAGTCCTCTAAGTAAAAACAATTCTGCTTTTAGATACCACCACCTGCTGAGGAGAAAAATTCTTCAAGACTCAGAGCACACAGCCAGCACCAGAGGCCCCATGACCCTGGACAGACCAGGGGAGGGAGCCACCATGCTGAAGACATTCACTGTTTTGCTCTTTTGCATTCGTGAGTACAAGGAAGGGGTGAGGGGCAAGTGACCCTGTCATAGGTACCCACTTGTTAGGGGTGGGAGAGGAAAGTATTGAGGTTTGAGCACAGGGTGGAGACAACAAGGGAGCTCTCCTTTACCATAATCTCTCTTTTCAGGGATGAGTCTGGGTATGACATCGATAGGTAAGTGAGTCCTGCCCTCTCAGTCACCTCCTTCCTAAAGGATCCAAGATGCTGGCGTGTCTCCATGACCCTGGACATAATGCCTTGACATTCCAGAGATAGATTGGGCTGATTGGGAATCAGAGGACTTGGTTTCCTATGGCATGGTGAAAAGCTTTATCTCAGATGGAAAAGAAACCATCAGACTTTATTCTCCAACTCATTTGGACCCCTTGACCAAATATCTTGGGGTTCTTATACGATGCCCCACAGGAGCACATTCCTGTCCCCAGGGGAAGACAAAATGAGAGATCTGGGTCCGGGCTAATTTTAAGGGACATTGTGGGACATGTTATGGGAGGGAGAGGGCTGGACTGCTCACATCTTTTTGATCTGTGGGAATAACAGTGATGGACCCTCAACCGGAGCTGTGGATAGAGTCCAACTACCCCCAGGCCCCTTGGGAGAACATCACGCTTTGGTGCCGAAGTCCCTCTCGGATATCAAGCAAGTTCCTGTTGCTGAAGGATAAGACACAGATGACCTGGATCCGCCCTTCCCACAAGACCTTCCAAGTTTCATTCCTTATAGGTGCCCTTACTGAGTCCAATGCAGGTCTTTACCGGTGCTGCTACTGGAAGGAGCCAGGCTGGTCAAAGCCCAGTAAAGTTCTAGAGTTGGAGGCACCAGGTAAGAAGACAGCGATACTCAAGAATCGACTCCAGCTCCTGAGATTCAAACTTGCCTTCCAGGGGAGGGTTTGTTTCTCAAATGCATGCAAGCACGCATCCCACAGATAGTAAATAAGGGCCTACTTTGTATTGGGCAATGCAGAGGGGACATGCAGACTCTGGAGCAGAGATGGGAGAAGGAGGGGTGACAAACAAGGATCATACAGGGAAACCTCAATTAAAGTAGAGCTCTCCTCTGCTGCTCCCTAGACAGTACTATTCTTGCTTTACCTAATTACAGTTCATTCTATCCTTCCAGGCCAGCTGCCCAAGCCCATCTTCTGGATTCAGGCTGAGACCCCCCCTCTTCCTGGATGTAATGTTAACATCCTCTGCCATGGCTGGCTGCAGGATTTGGTGTTCATGCTGTTTAAAGAGGGATATGCAGAGCCTGTGGATTACCAAGTCCCAACTGGGACAATGGCTATATTCTCCATTGACAACCTGACACCTGAGGATGAAGGGGTTTACATCTGCCGCACTCATATCCAGATGCTCCCCACCCTGTGGTCAGAGCCCAGCAACCCCCTGAAGCTGGTTGTAGCAGGTGGGTGTGGCTATGGCTGCTGGCATCTGGCAATTGTTGTCCCAGGGATCATGGCTGGTTGAGCTAGGGTTTCTGATTTTACTTTCCTCAGCCAGTTTCTAAGGCCCTGCAAGGCCCAATGAGCTAGAGTCGTTTGAAGTTTTACTGAGATATAAATTAGAATCGCATGTGCTGCAAGGCAGATGTGTGGGAGCCAATCATTTGACTAGTAAAGGAGCCCAGCCAACTGGCCAGCAGCTTCAGCTCATCACAGCTTTGTTGTTCTCTACTTGTTGAATATCATGCATTCATTCATCAATTCAACCAATATTTATTGAGCACCTAATATGTGCCAGGCACTGCCACTGCAATCTTATAAATTGAGTCTTAAATTTGCAAATGTATTTTATTTGTAATTGTTATTTTTATGTGTGGAAAACAGAATGAATTGCTAGTGTTGGTGAGTAAAAACAAAGAAAACAAATGACAAAGAATGTGATAGCTCATATTTTAGAAATGGCTTTATAAACTGCCTTGGTTCCCTATCAGTAGAGCTAGTAAGGCAGCACCAATCTCTAAGTATAGAAGAAGTTTCCCCAAAATGTAAAATGCCAGACATGTCCCAGTCCCAACTCCCTCACCCCATGGCCTGGAGGTTTCTAGATGGAATTGGCCACATTTGCTTTAGTCTCTCCATCCAGCTAAATAGGCTTGGGGAAAGCTGTGGTGCTACAGAAAGTACCCGAGACTTAGAAGTGGTAATACTGGTTTCTAGTTCCATCTCTGACACTGCCTCCCTGCATGATCTTGAGCAAGTCACTTCACTTTTCTGTGCTTTGGCTTCCTCTACTCTAAAAATGGGATAACAGTATCTATCTGATCTACTGTGTAATGCTTATCTCTATGCCTCAGTTTTCTGATCTGCAAAATTGGTTTAATAATAATGCCTACCTCACAGGGTTGTTGTGAGGATTTGCCTAAATATATATGTACAGTGCCTGGCATATAAGTTCTCAATAAATGGTAGATATTAATTTTGTTAGTATAGCTTTTTATTGAGGATCAAAGAACAAAAAAAAACTGCTTGTTTGAACTGAGTGTATGAATGTTTGTTGTACTCATGCCCTTTCAGCATAGATTCCACTAACATACACTTCCATAGTTACCTGTTCAACAATATCCCCCACCAACCAGTTCATGGGCTTTTTGCTAGCAGAGACTTTGTCTTCTTTTCTCATATACACCTAGACCTACATGATGCTTGATGCATACTAAATGCTCAGTGAGCATATGACAGAGCTGATCCTTCCATAATGAATAGATAAGTGTGCCTGGCATTGGGGTGGAGGTAGGAAGGAGTAGTAGGAAGTGAGGTTTGCCCTCACTTTCGTGTACAATCTCCTTGGCGAAACAATCCATGGACATGAATGTGTAGCTCTGTAACAGAGATTTCTTTGGGTTGCAGACTTACCGGCCAAGCCCTCTTTATTGGCTTCTTTCAGTCTTGTTGTGGAAGTAGGATCTTAAATGAGCTTAATGTATTCAAAAGCTCTCCTTAATACTTCAGTGGCATTCATGCTCTGCAAAGATGAAATCATTGTTATTTTCAGAGGTTTGGTTTTTCTGGTGGTTGAAAGAACTACATTTGGCATTTCAGGGACCTAAAGATACAGGGAATTGTGGATGTAGATCTTCCACTGAGATACACCCCTACACATGGTTAGAGCTCAGTGAAGCTGACAGATTATTGAGAGAGAACAGGGGTATAAGTGAATCTACCCATGATTATGTTATAGAGGCAGAGATCCAAGGAAGGGATAGGGAAGAGAAGGTAAATTTCAGCTACCACTTCTTGTTCAAAGAAATTAAGAAAGAGAAAACAGAAGACAACAGGAAAGAATCATCTTGCCTCTAACTTTAGGGTCTCTTCCCTTTGTAGGACTCTACCCCAAACCAACTTTGACAGCCCATCCTGGGCCCATCATGGCACCTGGAGAAAGCCTGAATCTCAGGTGTCAAGGGCCAATCTATGGAATGACCTTTGCCCTAATGAGGGTTGAAGACTTGGAGAAGTCCTTTTACCACAAGAAGACAATAAAAAACGAGGCATATTTCTTCTTCCGGTCTTTGAAGATCCAAGATACTGGACATTACCTCTGCTTTTACTATGACATTTCATATAGAGGTTCACTCCTTAGTGATGTCCTGAAAATCTGGGTAACTGGTAAGAGACGAGTATGCCATGAAACTTAGGTTAAGGGCTAAGAATACAAATCTCCCTCTGTGCTCCCTGGAGAACCTAATCATGTGGCCAGGGCTAACAGTAGAGAAGGGAACAGAATTTGTAAAACTGGGTGTAGGCAGGTTTTTCCAAGGGTGGTTTGGAGGAAGCGAAGGAAAAGAATCCTAAGGAGTGGGAGCACGAAGTGAAATCATTAGTGCTTTTTATTCTGGGTCTTGTCCTAGACACTTTCCCCAAGACCTGGCTACTTGCTTGGCCCAGTCCTGTGGTCCAAATGGGTCAGAATGTGAGCCTACGGTGTCGAGGACCAGTGGATGGAGTGGGTCTTGCACTCTATAAGAAAGGAGAAGACAAACCAGTTCAGTTTTTGGATGCCACCAGCATTGATGACAACACATCATTCTTCCTCAACAATGTAACCTACAGTGATACTGGCATCTATAGCTGCCAGTATCTTCTCACCTGGAAGACCTCCATTAGGATGCCATCACACAACACTGTGGAGCTTATGGTTGTAGGCAAGTGTAAACAACTGTTTTTATTATCAACCCGTTTGTTTTTATCATCATTGTGGTGTTGTAAGAAGGAGCTAGTAGCCTTGTATCCTCTGAGAGCTATGGGCAAAACGCATATAAACACACACGCACGCATGCACGCACACGGAAGGTGGTGTAGAACTTTCTTCCAAAACTTTAGGGACTTTGTCTCCCAGGATTGTTCCTCAAGCTCCACCTCTCGGTATGGCACAGCCCCATTGTAACCCCTGGGAAAATTATTTTTCTTTAGGCCAGGGGAAGCTTACAGGTATGAGGTCTTCCTGATTGGTAGGGAACCAGGAATCTTTAGATCACCAAGGAGTGGGCAAAATAATTCTAATGCACAGTCAAATCTTGAAGTCACTGACCAAGTGGAAGTGGAAAGGAAGAGAAGATCAAATGGGGAGCTCAGAAACATTTTCTGGGGGAGAGGTACTGGGTTTGAGGTCACTTCTCACTCTGGTCTCTGGATTGGTTTCAGATAAGCCCCCCAAGCCCTCCCTGTCAGCTTGGCCAAGCACTGTGTTCAAGCTAGGAAAGGCCATCACCCTTCGGTGCCGAGTATCTCATCCAGTACTGGAATTTTCTCTGGAATGGGAAGAAAGAGAAACATTCCAAAAATTCTCAGTAGACGGAGACTTCATCATCAGTAATGTTGATGGGAAAGGCACAGGGACTTACAGTTGCAGCTATCGCATAGAGACACATCCTAACATCTGGTCACATCGCAGTGAGCCCCTGAAGCTGATGGGGCCAGCAGGTGAGAGGATAACTCTTCAGAGGAATGCCCCTCCATACCCCAGGGATCCCAGATCAGTGCCCAGAAAGATATGGGAAAGGGAGTCAGCGGCCTGAAAATCAGAGCCCTTGGGTTTCAGCACCCTTCCCCTGGGGTGGTCTCACAATTCCTCAAAGGCAGTTAGCAGGATAATTTCAAGGCTCCCATTCTCCATGAAAAAGAAAGCCACTTCTGCCTCACCTTCCCAATATAAGCACTCTCAGTAACCAGATTGTCCTCACCCCATGAATGTATTCACCTGCCCCTGTCCCCATCAAGGCCTCTGATTCTGGTCTTCTCTGGCCACAGGCTATCTCACCTGGAATTACGTTCTGAATGAAGCTGTCAGGTTGTCTCTAATCGTGCAGCTTGTTGCCTTGCTGTTGGTAGTGCTGTGGATAAGGTGGAAGTGTCGGAGACTCAGAATCAGGTAACTGTCTTGTCCCAGCTCCCTGTTCCCCCCCAACCTAATAGAGTCTGAAGAATGAGTCATACCCTAGTTGAGACAAGCCACAGAGGCACACCCTATAGAACCCCCATCTTCTGGGCTTTGGGAACAAGACTTTCTCACCCCAGCTGTCTCTTTCGCCTCACAGAGGGGTCAGCACTCAAGCCAGAGGGTGGAGAAATACATAGTTCTCAGAGGCAGGAGGAGTAATCAGAACTTCATTCATTGACATCCCCCCGGAGGGTGCCCAAATCTCTCCCACAGACCATCCTGCCCTCAGAGATGATTGATGTCTCCCTTATTAACTTGTTCTGGATTTTTCCTCTTGTAAGAAGCCATGCTGTCCTGTCTTCCAGGCTGTTATTCAACTCCTATCCCAATTTTTCACCCTTATCCCTAGCTCTCAGGAGCTATTAAACGTTGTGATGCATCCTAGTTGCCTTAGTAACCAGTCTCTGACACTGTGGCCTCCAACCACCTGTGCAGAGCATTCTGGGAATATAGACTTGATCTGGATGGCCATCTGATGTGACATTGGACAGGGCAACAGAATCAGACTGTTTCCTCTGACTCACAAACTCGCAGGCCAAACAGATTCTCCTGCCATTTCCTTTGATTCTATGGTGTGCTCTGGGCCATCTGCCTCTCTCATCCCCATGGCTCGTGCTCAGGCTACTCTACCGGGAACAAGGAGAGTAATGACCACTTCTGACCTAGTAGGGATGTTAGCTCCTGAATACCTTGTCTACTTCCCCCTACTCCCTGCTTCTGGTTGCACCCCCCGCCCTGCAAATGTGGTCAGTGTGTCTGGGAGTATTCAGTGCACAATGGATTATGATTATGATTATGATTATATGTGTCTGTGCTTTCCGCTGGAATCTGAGGGCCAAAATACTTGGGCAACCAGAAGCGAGCCACCTAAGCCTTCTGCAAAAACCACCACCCTTTGAGTTTTCAAAAAGTTTTAGCAGGGGTGAAGTTCTACTTCTTTCTGGAACCTGACCTGGATCCCATATTCATTAGAGTAATCTCCAAGCCAGTGGTTAGGAAAAAAAATGTAGCTTTATGTGCCCCACCCCAGCCCAGCAACACAGCATCAAAGAATAAGATGAGATACCAGATTTCAGAGAAAGCAGCTTGAAAATCACGTTTTCCTCACCAGGAAGGATGGTCAGTGTTTTCTAAGTAAAAATTTTCCAATGGATTTTGGGTTAATATCATCTAATTCTACAAGACCCATGACCCAAAGCTGCTGCACATTTCTAGTTATAATCTGGTTGAGGGGAGAGTTTCTAGTCTCTGAAAAGCTTAGCTCAGCACTGACAGTCTTCTAGTAATTCACCACAGCTGCCTAGGCAACCCTTCCATAACAAAGGCAGGTGAGGCAGGTGGGTCTGAGGACCAATACTGCCATAACAACTGCTTCCAAACTTAAACTTGATGACTGAGAAATACTCATGGTTTCTCCCTCCACACCCACACACACCATCCAGAGCTGCCGATCACACTGAGCTCCGGGGATTCTGAGAGCTCCAGATAATATAAAAGCATTTTCACATCTGACATCTCAATTCCAGCAACAGCCTAATCAGGGGCCATGGGGAGCTGACATATGATATAGGCTGGGGAGGGGGAGGGGGCAGAGGGGACATGTGGGTCACGAAAGAGCAAGAGGTTTGTAGGTGGTAAGGCCCTCAAAAAGAAAAGTCATTGATGTCAGAAAAGATTATATCCCATTATCTTGGCCATATCCAGTCCCCATTGGGTAGCGAGTAAGCCAATGACATAAATTGCCGCCCCCTTTCCTCCACCCTCCCCCTAATCCCAGCAACTCCTCTCATCTCTTTTCTGGTCTCACTAGAGAAGCCTGGTTGCTGGGAACAGCTCAAGGGGTCACCATGCTCTTCATAGTCACGGCCCTTCTCTCCTGTGGTGAGCACAAGTGGGGGAAGGGGCCTGGGCAGAAGGCCGGGGTGAAATCCCAGTGGGGGAGGGGGCTGAGTCCTGGCAGCAATTTCTTTTGCAGGACTGTGCAATGGGGTATTGATAGAAGAGACTGGTGAGTTTTTCCTGCTCCAGACTGGGACATTCCTCCCTGGAGATCCGAAATAACTACAGAGCGTCAGTGTCATTGGCCAGGGAGTGACTGGTTGGGAGGGAAGGACAGCCAGGAAGGGGCACTTGCTAAAGCTGCTGGCAAAATTCAGCCTCCAACTTTGCCTTTCTGCCTGCAAAATTTCCTCCAAGCTTCTGCACTTTTCTGAGGCTCAGCTATAAGACACCAGCTTCCCCTTTCCCCAGGACCTGAGGAAGGAAGGAAAGAAGGAAAGGATTTGGATTTGGGTTGCAAGGGGAGGTGGGCAGTGTGATCCGGGTAGGGGGTTCAAGGGCAAGGAGGAGGGAGGGGAAGGGAGGAGGGAGGATGGCTTCATTAATTCTGCTGTTTCTAGAAATAGTCATGCCAACCCCTAAGCCTGAGCTGTGGGCAGAGACCAACTTTCCTCTGGCCCCGTGGAAGAACTTAACCCTCTGGTGCAGAAGCCCTTCTGGCTCAACTAAGGAGTTTGTGCTGCTGAAGGACGGGACCGGGTGGATTGCAACTCGCCCGGCCTCAGAGCAGGTCCGGGCTGCCTTTCCCCTTGGCGCCCTGACCCAGAGCCACACCGGGAGCTACCACTGCCATTCATGGGAGGAGATGGCTGTATCGGAGCCCAGTGAGGCACTTGAGCTGCTGGGGACAGGTAAGAAAAGGTAGAGGGTCTCCCGGAGTTATTCCCAGTGCCCCTGGGACTCCAACACTGCTCCTGGGAGTGAGGGAACGAACTCCCAGGGACCCTGGAGCCCAAGGGGCTTGTGCTGCATGTAGGAGAGGAGGGGTGCTGAAATGGTAGGGAGTTACGGGGCAGGGGGAGGGGCGGGATGGGAAAGAGAGTGTGAGGAGACTGACTGGAAGAGCCTAGGGCCAGCCCAGAATGAATGTCTTTATTTGCTGACAAAGTGACCCCGAGTATCCCATCTGGGCAACTGCAAACTTCTAACTCCTTTTCCACCCCATTCTGTTTTCCAGACATCCTCCCCAAACCTGTCATTTCTGCTTCCCTCCCAATCCGGGGCCAGGAACTACAACTCCGGTGCAAAGGATGGCTGGCAGGCATGGGGTTTGCTCTGTATAAGGAGGGACAGCAAGAACCTGTCCAGCAACTTGGTGCAGTTGGAAGGGAAGCCGTCTTTACAATCCAAAGAATGGAGGATAAAGACGAAGGCAATTACAGCTGCCGCACTCACACTGAACAACACCCCTTCAAGTGGTCTGAGCCCAGTGAGCCCCTGGAGCTTGTCATAAAAGGTAGAGCTGAAAAGGATGTGTGAGGAAGAGGGGCGGGGTGGAGGGAAAGGCAAAGCCCCGGGTCAGACACTCCTCTCCCTGCAGCAAACTTTGCTGCTGGTCCTGGGAGCCTGTGTCCAATCTTAGAGCCAGGCAGGCGTGGCGCTGGGAGTGCCAGGGCCTCTGGCTGCACGATATTAATAGCCATAATCGTTATTAATAGCTTTGGTTCATGGAGTGTGATTTAATTTTTCTAATTATTTTCACATCAATTATCTCACTTCACCATAGAGCAACTCTTCAAGGTGAGTGAAGCAGGTACCATTTTCCCCTGGTCCAAATGGGCAAAGTGAGACTCAGAGAATCAGCAGAGCCCCAAGAAAAATTCTACCTTTTTACTAGCCTCCATTGCCTCACACTGAGGATTCATGTGGAGGTAGTGAGGGGTGGGGTTGAAGGGTCCCTATGTGAGAAGTCTATCTGCAGAGTGGATTTACCTTACTTTTTAAATGCACTTACTTCTGAATGAAATACTATAGAAAGCAGAGAAGCCTCCTAGAACCAATATTTGCTATATTTGCTTTCTCTCTTTCTTGTTCTTAATTTGGTTTTGTGTTGTATTTTGTTATTTTTGTTTTGTTTTGTTTTGTTTTTGTTGTTGTTGTTTTTTGTTTTGTTTTCTTGCCTTCTAGAAATGTACCCTAAACCCTTCTTCAAGACATGGGCCAGCCCTGTGGTCACTCCTGGTGCCCGAGTGACTTTCAATTGCTCCACCCCCCACCAGCATATGAGCTTTATTCTTTACAAAGATGGAAGTGAAATAGCATCCAGTGACAGGTCCTGGGCAAGTCCAGGGGCCAGTGCAGCTCACTTTCTAATCATTTCGGTGGGCATTGGTGATGGAGGGAATTACAGCTGCCGATATTATGACTTTTCTATCTGGTCTGAGCCCAGCGACCCTGTGGAGCTCGTGGTGACAGGTTAGGAGGGGGGACTCCAGGTAGAGGTGGTGCCAACCCTGGGATGGTGGGTGGAAGGCTGTCAGTGGGAGAGGAAGAAATGTTTCTTCTAAAAAACACTGAGAAAGTGCTTAGGACAGTGGCTGGTCCATAGTGACCAGTCCATGATGCACAGCTGTTCATGTTATTATTACAGGAACAAGAAACAAAGGCGGTGGGGAGGCAAGCAATTCATTTCTGGGGGAATAAATGAGGCAGATGGGGGAGTCCAATTCCAAGAGCTCAGTTCAAGTTGCCCTATTTCTGCACATTTTTATGGCTTGGCCTTGAGCTTTAGGCTCAATGTCCACTTTTTCTCTAGCTGGGCTGTCAGAGATTGGTGGGCTGGATGGCTCTCAGAGAAAGGGAAAAGACCTTGAAATGTCAGCTGCATACTATACAACTATACAACTGTGCATAAGTGGAGTCCCAATTATGTAAACAGTTATAGCTACATGGACATGGAAATATATATAAAGAATAAATGGCAAAGAAATATTAAAAACACTTATCTTTGAGTGGTAGAATTGTGTTTCCTTCATTAGTTTTTTTTTCTATATTTTCTAATTTTTGACAACAAACATATATTGTGTCTTACAATAACACTTTAAAAGGCTATTTGCAGGATGTGAGGGCTGGGTTTATCTCACGCTGCTGTCTCTTTAATTTCAGAATTCTACCCCAAACCCACTCTCCTGGCACAGCCAGGTCCCGTGGTGTTTCCTGGGAAGAGTGTGACCCTGCGCTGCCAAGGGACTTTCCAGGGCATGAGGTTCGCCCTCTTGCAAGAGGGAGCCCAGGCTCCCTTACAGTTTCAGAGTGTCTCAGGGAACTCAGCTGACTTCCTTCTCCACACTGTTGGAGCAGAGGACTCTGGGAACTATAGCTGTATCTACTATGAGACAACCATGTCAAACAGGGGGTCATATCTCAGTATACCCCTTATGATCTGGGTGACTGGTAAGGACAGAGCGGACATGGGACTGGGATGGAGATCATTGGAGTAGGGGTTAGGGAGGGTAATTCCTCCTAGAAGTCTAGGCTAGGCCACGGAGGGGAACTATTGTGTCCAAGAGGAGAAAGATAGAGGGTTAATTTAAGCAGGAACTGATAAGTTTCTATAGTCACCACTTTACAACCTTGGTCTCTTTCTAGACACATTCCCTAAGCCATGGTTGTTTGCTGAGCCCAGTTCTGTGGTTCCCATGGGGCAGAATGTTACTCTGTGGTGCCGAGGGCCAGTCCATGGTGTAGGATACATTCTGCACAAAGAAGAAGAAGCCACTTCAATGCAGCTCTGGGGATCCACCAGTAATGACGGGGCATTCCGCATCACCAATATATCTGGTGCTAGCATGGGGCGTTACAGCTGCTGCTACCACCCTGACTGGACCAGTTCTATCAAGATACAACCTAGCAACACCCTGGAACTCATAGTCACAGGTAAGGGGAAGGGGCTGTCAAGTGGGCATGGAAGTGGAGAAAGGAGGGAATAGACTGGTTCATGGGAGATAGTTTTCGGAGAGCTTGAGGAGAGGCAACCAGTTGTCTTTCCTCTTTATTGAGCAGAGACCCCAGGGGTGATGCACTGGAAAGTGACCTCTTCTCTTTGACCAGGAGTTCATTTCTTCCAGGCTTACTCCCCAAACCCAGCCTATTAGCCCAGCCTGGTCCCATGGTGTCCCCTGGCGAAAATATGACTCTTCAGTGTCAAGGGGAACTGCTAGACTCAACATTTGTCCTGTTGAAGGAGGGGACTCAGGAGCCCTTAGAGCAACAGAGGCCAAGTGGGTACAGGGCTGACTTCTGGATGCCAGCAGTGAGAGGTGAAGATTCTGGGATCTATAGCTGTGTTTATTATTTGGACTCTGCTCCCTTTGCAGCTTCAAATCAGAGTGACTCCCTGGAGATCTGGGTGACTGGTAAGGTCCTGGAGACTTCAGTACGAGTCATGATTTTGTAGTTTTTAGCAGTCAGCAGTAAGCGGGTAAAGGGCTAAGTTCAGGATCACTTATTCTAACTCTGTGTCCTTGTTGGTTGCAGACAAGCCCCCTAAACCCTCTCTGTCAGCCTGGCCCGGCACCATGTTCAAGCTGGGGAAGGACATCATCCTTCAGTGCCGAGGACCCCTGCCAGGTGTTGAATTTGTCCTAGAACATGATGGAGAAGAAGCACCTCAGCAGTTTTCAGAGGATGGAGACTTTGTCATCAACAATGTAGAAGGAAAAGGCATTGGAAACTACAGCTGCAGCTACCGCCTCCAGGCCTACCCTGATATCTGGTCAGAACCTAGTGATTCCCTGGAGCTGGTGGGGGCAGCAGGTAAGAGAATAATCTCTCCATGATCCTGGTGTGACACACCTGGGATCCCAGGGACAGTCCCCATGGAGACATCTCAAATCAGGAGAATGGAGGGGCTTTGGAACCAGGGACCTATAGTGTGTCCTCTTTCTCCTGAGGATGGTGAGGAGGTGGGACCTTAAATGTTTTTTAAGATAGTGAGTGGGTTTCTTTCCAGGCCTCTTGGCCCCAAGGAAAGGAGGGCTGCTTCTGCCTCAGCATAAACTCTGCCACTACCCACCTGCACTGTAGTCTTAACACATGGCTCCCACATGAACCCTAAAGAAGACCAGAGTGTGGGGCAATACCAGATTAAGGGGAACATACACACACTAATCTCCATGGCCTTGGTTTCTCCTCTTTCATCACCACAGGTCCTGTGGCTCAGGAGTGCACAGTAGGGAACATTGTCCGAAGTAGCCTAATCGTGGTGGTTGTTGTAGCCTTGGGAGTAGTGCTAGCCATAGAGTGGAAGAAGTGGCCTCGACTGCGAACCAGGTAAATAAATGCCTCATTATGGCCCCCTTCTGTGAACCAGGTGGTGCTAGAAAAGCAATCATACAAATGCTTCTCTAGTATCTGAGCCCCAACATGCAATCTGTTTTCAGGTTCTGGATCCTCCCTTACTCATGTCTTTTTCTTTACATAGAGGCTCAGAGACAGACGGAAGAGACCAGACCATTGCCCTTGAAGAGTGTAACCAAGAAGGAGAACCAGGCACCCCCGCCAATTCTCCTTCATCAACCTCTCGGAGAATCTCTGTGGAACTGCCAGTCCCAATATAATAATCTCCTCCTTTACAAGAGCTTTCCTCTCCTCTATCTTGCTTTCAGAGACCTGTAAATCCAACTAGTCACCCTGCAAGTCAGCCCCATCTGCTGTTCCTTGGTCTCTAATCACCTGAGCTGGGTAAAGGGTATTCTGGGAGTTGACAGCTCTGCCAGGGTGAGATGTTTCCTGAAGAGAGGTTCCCCACCCCTGTAACTCCTCACTGTACTGATTTACTGGCGCATGAAATTCTATTAAAAATGCATTCTTCAGAATAAAAAGAGCATTCACTATTTAACTGCAAAAACTACAGCTGTGGTCTTCTATTGGTCTGTTTTCCACTAACAATTTAGAAGTGATGTATTGGAGCTGACCTCGATGGCAGAATAAGAGAGTGCAGGGCTACAAGAAAAGAGAAAGTTGTTCAAGGATGGGTGTGGGGAGGGGGCTCCAAAATAGCTACTTCCCAGTTTGGTTTGACACGTATTCACTGACCAGAGTATTATTTTGCCCTTCCATTGGATGAATGAATGAATGGCAACACTCTCTCCCGGTTGAGCCTGAGAAGGGAAAACACAGACATTACATGCATTTCACCATGTTACGTTTGGGTCCATAGTACATCCACTTTCAAACAGCAGGATTGGCCCTCAGCAGAACTTTGAAACTGGAAAAGCGTGCTTTGTGGCCCTTACCTAGCAATCACAGGGTGTAAATGAATTCACTCTTAAGTATGAACAATTAATCAAATCTGATACTTTGCCTCTCTCTAAAGAGAGTCCCATTTTCCCAAAGGAATGTGCATCTAATGGTGGGATCTCAAGAAGCCAGTAAGCAGATGAGGTGGATTATTTGGAACAGGGACCTGCTAGTGCCGCCTCCCAGGATTCCAAATGGGGAAATGGTAGGGGTGGGGGCTAGCTCCCATTCTCAGCCCCTGACCTTTCCCCCTGGATTAAAAGGCCACTTACCCCATGAGTGGGAATTCAGTACACAGTAGGCCATTCGGCCATTTGGATTGGGGTGAGTGGCTTACCTAGTTCCTCAAACCTTGTTAAAGACCTCAGAAAAATTGACTCACAGGTCTGAGAGGGGGTCATGACCCCTTCAAATCTGACCCTAAAGAAGTTAAACTTGCCTCCCAGCACTGTTTAATTCTAAGCTAACACTGTTCAATAGAGCAATGTACAAGGGTACAGCACCTGGTGAGTTATTTAACCCTGGTTATAATAAAGTTTAGAAAGCAACTCCTCTATATGCTTGCATTAGGAAGCATATTTACCCAGCAAGTTAATGAAAAAAAAAAGCATCCCATTTCCTTTAATCCTTACAGAATGAAGCACTCTGAGTATTATAGACTAATTTGTGTTAAGCTCTTTGGAATGTAGAAGTACAAAGTCGCACTCTGATTTCCATTTGATGAGATTCTGTTAGTCGCTTATACTAATTTATTATAGTATTTGTAAAAATTGCATTTCAAAAGCACTTTTACATTTTAGTTTAGCCAAACTTAATTGTTGCTTGCTGCTGAACACCACTTTTTGCCCTCATACTCTCCATCTCTAACCCTCAATCAAGCAGTACATTTTGAACACTGGAAAGAGTTGGTCCTCAGTTTTAGGATAAAAGTCCTTTGATCAGATCTGATTCTGTTTTCCAACATTTGGGTGTTCCAAAGTGTACATTGTCAAGGCTAGTACAGCTGTGTAAGGTAGCAAGTGATAACTTGATTGCTTTAGCTTTCACCAAGGGAAAGAGAAAAGGGAAGATAAGAGCAGAGGGCCAAGGACTGAAATTTTGAGATGCCTCTGAGTTAGAAAAGCAGTGCGACGGTGAGACAAACACGACAGGAAATGACTCTTGTGAAATCGAGACATTGAACCTGGGGTCTCCTGTGTCAAAGGGATTCAAAGAGAGAAACTCTTGCACTCAGGGAAAATTGTGAAAAATTTTTCAGTGAGAAACGAATAGGGAGAAATATTGTGACCCTGGACTGTTAGTTGGCTTTCTAAAAACACTCACATATACTGTTCTTTCGCACAGCCAAGTTCTACGTGTTCTAGAAGGAAAAAAATAGTTGTCAATTAACTCTGAAATACTTAAAGACAAAGAGTGGCCTTGGGGTTTAACTTTCCTACTTGCTGTCAGAGCTATCTATATGAATTAAGTACCTATTTATAATGCAGAAGTCGTCACAAACTATCTCAATGAATTAAATATCTATTTATAATGCAAACGTAGCTCGTGGCTGACAATTCTCCACATGGTATGTTTTTTCAACCTGGTTGCCATGGGAATCAGTCCCTTTACCCCTGGCTGGCCACTAATCATCAGCCCAGCATCAGGTAATTTCTGGGAAATGGAATCGCAATTAGGATGGAATGAACTTTTGCAAGGAAAATTCGTCTCTGGGATTCCAGGAAGAAGGCCAAAGACCTCTCTCAAATTGTAAAAAAACAAACATATATTACCCCTCATCCTTGGGCTCACATACTTTTGACTTTTGGCTGCAGCATCTCAGAGCTACAAAGATTATCAAGGTGGTATGAACCAATCAATCCTCTAGCCAGTTCAGAATCTTTTTTTATAGCAAGACTAACAGAGAGATATATAGCTTCTTCTTGCACACTTCCAAAGCTAGAGAGTTCACCACTTCATCAGACAACCTGAGAATCTCAAATCATTCTATTGATCCCGTATCTACCTGTATGTATTCCCTTCATACTCACTGGCTCTAGTTCTGATTCAAGTTGCAACCCCAATGAAATCTACTTCTTATACATAATAATCCTCCAAAGTCTGGAAAATGGGAGTTGTCTCCGCCATGTCCTGTAGTGCTCACTCAGTGGTGCTTCTAGAGTTTGGCCAGCATTCGTGTGCAAATGTGTTCATGTAGTTAACTCTCAATTATTCAGGTTCCAGAGAGGGCAGAGTTCATGCCTACCACCCCTATCAGATTTAAACAGAGCACCTCTTTGATATATTTTATATATCTGTTTATTCTACAAATATTTATTGGCTGCTGTCTGTATGCCAAACACTGCTGTGGGCATTGGATACAATAGTGACAAAGACAAACAACAATCCCTGCCCTTCTAGTGTGGAAAACAAACCATTAATATAGTCAGTAATAAAGTATAAAGTATATGGAATATTAGATGATGATAAGTGCTGTAATGAAAAATGAAGCAGAGAAAGGAGATACAGAGATGTGTTTTGTGGGGGAGATTGTGACAACTTATAAAGGGTGGTCGAGAAGACCTCATTGAGAAGGTAATGCTTGAATTACGATTTGAAGGACGTGAAGGAGCAAGATGTGCAAATATCTAGGCAAAGTGGGTTTTGATCAGAGGGAACACCAGATGCAGAAGCCCTGAGACAGGAGAATGCCTGGCTGGTTTGAGGAATGTGAGTAAAGGAGTGTGACTGGAGCATAGTAAGCAAGGAAGAGAGTAAGAGTTGAAGTCACAGTGGTAATAGGAACCAGGCCCAGAAAGCCCTTGTAGGTTTTTATGAGGACTTTGATTTATGCTCTGAATGAAATAGGAAGCCACTGGAGATATATTTAAATAGGGCCCTCCAGCCTTCTGTTTGGAGAGCAGACAGAGGGGGCCAGAGTGACAGCAGAGAGATCTGCTGGGAGACTATTGCAGTAATTCTGGCAAGACAGGCTGGCTTAGGTCAGGATGGTAGCAGAAGAGGCAATGAGAAATGGTCAGAATATTGATACAATTTGAGGAAAGAACCAACAGAATTTGCTGACAGATTGGATGTGGGGTGCGTTCTGTAAACATTTTCACTAGAAGAAAGAACTGTTTCAAATATTGCCTTAGTGTTTCCCTCCCCAGATTATTTTCATCTCATCCTCAGGAAAGAGTTTGCCAATTCCCCCCAACCCAGGTCACTACTTCTGGACAGTTTGTCAATGAGCTTGTCATTGTCCATCCAAGAATATTGTAAGTAGGATAAAGTCCTGTACATCTGCCGCAATCTGACCAGCACAGAGTAAAGAGAACAGGGAATCATCACTGGCCAGAATCTCAACTCACCATTTCTATTAATGTCATATAAAATTACATCAGCCCTTGGACAGCCAGATCACACTGTTGGCTCACAGGAAACTTGTGGTCAACTAAAATCCACAGCTCTTTTTCACACAAGCTCTTGCCAATTCAATCCTTTCTTGTCCTTTACTTGTGCAAGTGATGTGTTATTTTGAAATTGGGTTTTTAACTAAAATGTAGACTTGACATTTATTTTTGTTGGGTTTAATCTTATGGATCCCAGCTTACAGAAGTCATGTGTTACCATCTAGTGAGCTCCTCTCTATGTGTCAGATCTATAGGCACTATCTCATTTTCTCTTAACAGCAGCCCTGTGTAAGATTCCTTGCTGTTATTATCCCCATATTACACATGAAAAAACAGAGGCTCAGTAGATATTCAATAAATATTTTTACTAAATTGACCACCTTCTCAGCCTACTCTTTTATGTATTTTATTGAACAAACTCTCCCATACACTTATGTTTGTTAGACCTTGTTCTAGTGCTTTACATTTATTATGCATCTTAATACTCACAACAAATCTATGAGATAGATGCTATCACCATTCACATTCCTTACAAAAGAGGAAATGGAGGCACATAGAAGTTAAGTAAACTGCCTAGATCACACAGCTAGGAAGTGTTAGGGACAAGATTTGGACCAAGACAGTCTGGCTTCAAAGATTGTGTTTATAACCACTAAATTATGCTGTCTC
The DNA here is from genome assembly GCF_000951045.1 of Mandrillus leucophaeus. Lineage (NCBI taxonomy): Eukaryota > Metazoa > Chordata > Mammalia > Primates > Cercopithecidae > Mandrillus > Mandrillus leucophaeus. The sequence goes on from NW_012103576.1 coordinate 2,068,165, forward strand.
AGGTTTCTCTGAGATCCTGACCTTGCAACTCTCAAGGGAAGGAGGTGCCTTGGCCTAACTCATCATCATTGTCCAACAAAACCTGTAGCCCTCCTGTGGAGATCTAGTCCAGGCCCCACTTATGCATGGAAGCTGGCCTGTAGGATCATTGAGAAGGAAGACTTATACATTCCCAAATTTAGTCTCGATCTCTCCCCTTCGCTCCCAGAAGTCCACACCACTCTGGTCTGCTGTAGACCAAATTATTTCAACTTCCCTCCCTGAGAGAGATGAAGTGATTCCAAAGCTGAGGAGGGAGCCAGTGTGATGAGACGCTCCCCATTCTGGGGAAATCCCTGAAAAGGAAACCACATGACTAGTGGCAACAGGTCTGGAGAAGAAAGATATTCCCTCAAGCCCCTCCCCACCCCAAACAATGGAACCTAAGCCAAAACGATCATATTATGTGGTAAATTAACTCTACAGGATCCTGGCTAGAGTCATGTTTTCAACTGGGTGTGGTAAGAATTTGTGGAGAAATTTGAGCCAATCATGAGTTATTGGCCTATGAAGGATGGTTTTTGTGGTGAAATCCCTGGTTATTTCAGAAGGCCATCTTTGGTACCATATGCAAAAGGTCCAAGAATGATCTACATGGAATCACAGGCTAGCAGAATGTACACCAGAGGCCAAAATTAATTCTGAGCTTGAGACAAATCCTGTAAAAAGTGGCACTTGGCAAGAAACCTGTCAAAACTAGCAAATGATTCCTTAATTTGCAGAATTATTACTCAAGTCATTGCTCCTTTTTGACCCCAGTCTTGGGGAATTCATCAACTGATGCCCCAAAGTTGGAGTTGACCATATTTATCCAGACACAGTGAAGGAATTCTAGACTTGGAAAATGTTAGAATTGGAAGAGCCATCAGAGATGATACAATGCACAAACTTTCTACAACATACCAAACAAGAGGCTGATCAGCCTCTGCTTGAACTCTTCTAGAGGCAGGGGGTGGGGTAGGGGCATTACTAACTGTAAAGAATGGTTGTCCTTCAATTATCAGGTAACTATAGTGGTCAGGAAACTTTTTAGTGTCCCGAGAGCTGCCTTCACAAAATTCTTCCTTAAATCTTCATGTTTCCAGATAAAACATCTTTTTTTTTTTTTTTTTTTTTTTTTGGAAATGCAACAATCAGAGTAAAACAGTACCTTAGAGATGTTCTGATTAACTTTGGAAGCAAAGAAACTATCACCTCCAATGTGATGGACACTGTACTTTCATTAATATACCCCTGAGAACTCAATAGCATATTGAGCAACCACTTAACACTGTGGGCTAGTACTAAGTTTGAAGCTAACTAAAACTGCCATGCCCTGTATAGAATTACTGCTAAACCTTGCCTTCACTCTGAGTTCATGCAGCTAGCTTTGAAGCTGACACATAAAACTTTATATTTGCCCCAAATATACAGTTTTTTAAATGTTCATTTTAAAAAACTTTTTGCATTTTTATTTTTAATTATGGGTACATAACAGTTGTGTATATTTATGGGGTACATGTGATGTTTTGATACAGGTGTACCATGTGTACTCATCAAATCCAAGTAATTGGGATATCCATCACCTTAAGCACTTACTGTTTCTTTGTGTTAGGAACATTCCAATTTCACCTTTTTAGTTGTTTTAAAATATACAGTAAATTATTGTTAATTATAGTCACCCTATTGTGCTACCAACCACTAGATCTTACTCCTTCTATCTAACTGTATTTCTGTATTCATTAGCTACCTCCACTTTATCTCCCCCACCCCCAACTACCCTCCCAGCCTCTGGTAACCACCATTCTACTGTCTATCTCCGCATGACTTCAATTTTTTTTTTAGCACCAACATATGAGTGAGAACATGTGGTATCTTTATAGGTATTTGTCCACTTGACAAATTACTGAATCTTTCAACTTCGGTTTTCCTATCTGTAAAATGGACATAATCACTATTCTAATTTTGCAGGGTTGTGGGGAAGATCAAATGAAACAATATATGTGAAAGTGCTCTGTAATTAGAAAAGTATTATTCCAATGTAAGGCCTGATGGTACAACAATGAACATTGTTATTTTCTGTTATACAATGTATACAAATATTCCTCCAAGCTTGGTCTTAGTCCTAAATTTGGTCAACATCTTAACCTGATCCAAGTGTCTTTCTGGGTTAACAATAATTCATTAAATCCATACATTTTGTATATGATCATTTAACGAGTTAAACATTCAACTATCCACACTCTCAGCTAGTCCTCATTTCTCTACCTTGTCTGAAAGGACATCACAGAAGTGTTTGTTAAGATCCTTGCTGAAGCCCAGGTAAACAATTTTTGCAGCTTCCTCTTGTAAGCCTATCCAAAAGGAAATGAGCTTAGTCTGACATGACTTGCTCTTAATGAACCCACGCTGGTTTCTAGTGATTAGTAAGTCTCTTTCTAAGGGCTCAGAAATCATCTTCTTAATAATCTATTCTAGAAGTTTGCTGGGGACCGACGTCAAACTCATTAGGCTACCATTTGTAGATTCTCCTTGCTTTGTGGGGGAAATCATTGTTTTATTTAGTCTTTTGGCACCTCTCTCCTTATCCATGAGTCTGTGAAGACTACCAGCAGAAGAATCCAAGCTTACAAGATAGACCAGAAAGAAACAGTGCTACACGCTAAGTTGTCTACCTTTTCCTCTCATTTTTCTGTGGTGGGAGAGTTCATCTTTCTTAGACTGATGTATATACTCCCTCTGCAATTGATGTCTTAGGGTTTATTTGTCGTATTTTAGAAAACCCAGAATGCCAGCGGGCATGTTGGTTGACTACGCTAGTGTTCTTTCCAGGGTGTGCTTTTCAAGAGCTGACACTTCTAGAGCAGTGCCTCTCAAACTTTAATGTGCATATGAATCACCAGGGCACTCTGTTAAAATGTACATTCTGATTCAGTAGGTCTGGGGCAGGGCCTGATCATCTGCATTTCTCACAAGCTGCTAGGTAATGTTCATTCTATCGGCACACATATCATACTTTGTGCAACAAGGCTCTAGATTAATGGTTCTAGACCTTGGCTACATACTATAATCACCAAAAGAGCTCTTTAAAATCCCTATGACCAGATTGTGTCCCACCCCACCGGATTACCTAAATCAAAGTCTCTGGGGTTGGGACCCAGGAATTAGTATTCCCAAAGTCCTCAGGTTATTCCCATGCACAACCAAGATTGAGCACACTCTTTTAAAGCTAGACCTCAGAAATTATATCCTGTCTCATACAACTGCTTAAGTGTAGGTTCCCACCTGCCTACTACAGGCCTATACGTAAAGACAATCTTTTTTGTTAAAATGTTGTTGACTCAGAGTATCGCCTTAAGAGACTGTATTTCAATGTTGGTGATATTAGGGTTACTTTTGCTCTCCTACTGCTGCCTACTACCATAATTGAGGGGCCAGAAGGGTGACATGTGTGGGAGGAAAGTTAGGTTAAAGTAGTTTTATAGCAATAAAAACTCACTTTTCCCCCAGTGTGTTATTTTATCTAACACTACCACTTGCACAACAATTTACAAAGTACTGTAGAAATGCCCAGGTTGTGGTTTGGCTTAGACCTCCATAGAGAACTCCATTTATAAACATCTCTATTTTGATCAGAGTGAGTACACACATAAAACAGAATATGCCTTACTGTTAAGCAAACCCTGTGTTTATTGATAGCGGGTCAATGAGAGCAGAGGCAGGCTAGCCTAGGCAGCTAAAATAATTCGAGACACAGAATATTAAACCTGAGACCGAAAGACAAATCATTCAAAGGTAGACTCATCCATGAGAATTTCCCGACATAAAGGTTAAAGGTCAAGACTATGAAATAACAAAAATGTAACAGAAAGCAAGCATTGGAATTGTATGGAACTTGGCATTTCCTAGTTGATCAATCTTGATATAAATCCTCTCCCTGGCAGCCAAGCAAAGGGAGCAAGCATATCGGTCTGCGGGTGGGGTGTGTGAAGGGCAACAGCTTGGCTGGCACTCTAGCTAGGGGCATACCAGAGGGAGAACAGCCAAATGAGGCCAGGCTCAAAGAGGAACAAAGAGCAGACTGGATGGTGGCAGGTCTCAAAAAAGTTCTAGGCGAGATTCCTCCCCCAGCAGCAATTCTTGCTGGCGCCAGGCCTGACAATCCTTTGGGACAACATGGAAAAGGGCCACTTTGAGGTCTGCTAATAGGGTCACCATTATTACACTACTGACCATTTTACAACATCAGAGAGTCAACTTGGGGCAAATCCCTTTGCTTTACACACTGGTCACACATTAGGAGACTTAATAAGGGAAGACCTGGTAGGGAGCATTAGAAGTTCCTGAGTGCTTTTCATTAAAGGCCCTGTCAAAAGGTGTTCCAGTGACTCATTCCCTCCTGGAGACCTCCTGAAGACAAAGAAAACATGAGATTTCATTTACCTTCCCCTTCTTCAGAAATGAGCTTGTCCCTACTCCTTACGTCCTTCAAACCTCGCAAAATTGTTCCAACATTTTATTCTAAACCTTCTGTCTGCCTAGTTGTGTCAGAGAGAGAGGGGAAATAACCCATCTGGTATCACATCTTAGTTCCAGATGCCATCCAGTGGTTCAAGGGTCACACTACTGAAGGCAACAGCTTCGGGGTGAGGGGTTTGTTGACACAAATTTCTGGGGATGCTTCTTACTCTGCCAACAGCTCACCATTTTCCTCTTCCTTCCATAGGCCCTGGGCATTGTTCTTTGCTCTCTGTTAAACAGCTCCCACTCATCCTCCTCCCAAGGCTAACACACAGTGATTCTTTTCTTTCTTCCTTATCTGACCAAAAGCAAGCCATAAACCCTTTTGAGGTAGCATGGTACACAAGCAGTCAGTTTTATAGTGTTGGGAAGAACATGAGCTTTGGAGTGAAAGAGCCCAGGGTTTGAATCTTCCACTTAGCCACTTATCAACTGCATGTCCTTGGACAAGCCATGAAAACTTGCTGAGTCTCAGCCTCTCTTTTTGTAAAGTTGAAGTGAATAATAATAGACCCAATCCTGAGAGTTGTTAGAGGATTCACTATGATGTCTGTAAATTGCCTAGCATGCAAAAGGTAATCCATAAATGGTAGCTATAATTATTTTTTTCTACATATTTTTCTCTTAGAAATCATAGAGAAAACAGATAATGAAGTTCAAAGGATACTAAGTGCAAACAAAAGTTAAAGGCTACAAAGCCATAACACATTTAAAAGGAAAATACAAGAGAAAAATTCTAAAAATCACAATCTGAGGTTATCATTGAAACATGAAGAGAAATAACCTTGAGCTGTCTCTGTCCCAGGCTTGCTCAACTTCAAGTTTGTTTTCTTTTTCTTTCTCTTTAAACTGCAGCTTAAGGTAGAGATTAAAGTCCCTAGCCCAGGAGGCAGACAAGCCTGTGACCTTAGACAAATCTCTTAATTTCTCCTGCCTCGGCATCCTCATCTGCAGGAGGAGAATAATGAGTGTCAAACTCTTATGAGTGCAATAGGGATGTTATGTGCTTAGCACAGTGTAAGAGCTCAGGAAAAAGAAGTAACTTTCATTATCTCGCATTCATATCTTCTCAGAAATTCTGGGTCTGCAGCTCATAGACTCCATCCACATCTGAAGAATTATTTCACCTTCTCTTAATATCTAGGTCCTCCTACACTTTCTGGTGAAACTCAAGCTGACTTGCTACCACCTATTGGTTGAGCTTATTTATTTCAATCACTCCAACAAGGAAGAAAAGATGAGAGAACACAAACCCCAAACTGTAGGAGACACTGGGACCTTGGCGAGCACAGAAGGAAAGGTAGGAGGGGAAGCAGAGCTTGGAAATCCATTCATTTCTGCCTTGTTGGCCCTCTTCTCCACATGCTAAAAAGCCAGCCAGGCGGCTCTGGAAGGCAGGACAGCGCTTTAGCTCTGCTGCTCCCTCCAGTGGTGGGGCCTGGAGAAGTCACGAGGTGGAGTCAGGAGTCATAAGGTGGAGTCAGGAGGCTCGCAGGGAAGGGTAAATAATAACATCAGCGACCTTCATAATAATAATGACAACAGGAACAATAATCGTCAACAGGGTTATAGGGAAGAAGGAATAATAATAATAATAGTAATATTTGGTGGACTGCTGGAGAAAGAGGACAAAAGTTCTTGGAAGACTCATGGGCAAGAATGGATAATGATAATTTAATAAATATGACAAAGACTGTTAACAATCCTTAGTGGGTTCATGCGGAAGTGGGAATAGTCATGATTACAAAAGCTAACACTCATCAATTTCTCCCTACACATCAGGCACTGTGCTAAGTGCTTAAAATACATTATTTCACACAACTCTACAAGAGACTTGCAATTCTGAAAGATTAAGTAACTTGCCCAGAGTTACAGAGCTAGTGAGTAACAAAGCCAGTATGAAACCCAGATTTGCCTTACTCCAGAATCTATGCACCTTCCCCTGGACCATGTGGTAGCAATAGAAAGAAACCAGCAGACCTAGCTGGTTAGAACACCTGTTTGCCTCCCAGTCCCTCTCAGCTATAAGTGTTTACAAGGCTGTGGGCACTGGTTGCCATGGGAGCCACCCTCTATCCCTAGCTTCTTATTACCAGTGATGGACTAGGGGGCTTCTGGAAAATAGAATCCTCCGCGACCTCCAGAAGGGTGGCAAGTTCCCTACTGAGTAGAACAGTCTGGTACCCAGACAACCAGGTGTGTCATCCTCTCATAAATGTGTGAACTGAGAGACATGAGGGAGATACTTCTTCCCTAATTACCAATGCTTGAAATTGGACCTGTGGAACATTCTGTGCTTTATTAAAATGCAAATACCTGTTTTTATTTATTTACACCACAGTGTGAATCTTTTAGTCCATCATTTTCAAGAAAACTAGTCCCTGAGACTTTAGTCTAATGTAGTTAGCATGGCAGGCAAAGCCCTTCAAAATCTCTAGTCTCTGTTTCTATCTCCAACTTCAACTGCTCCCACTCTCCAACCTAACATTCCCTACCATACTGCAGCTCCCAACCAATAATTTCTTTATGTTACTGTTCTCTACAATAACATATAGAATATAGAATAACATGTATTTTCTTGGAGTAACCCCTACAACTCTCTTCTTCACCTAATTCTTAGTCATCAATCACAATGCAGTGCAGATATCACCTTCTTCCAGTAAGCCTCCCCCTGCCCGCAACCATGATGGTGACATAATTCGGCTTAGGTGACCATCTCCTATGCTGTTAGAGTAGCCTGTGTAGTAGTCTAGCTTTCTGTCTATATATTTATACATATGTTATAATTGGAGTTGGTGTGCATTATATTTCACTTACATATAAAATAATATTTATTTAGTGATAACGAAGAACGGTAATAGTAATAAATGCACATGGTTAAAATATGCAAACAGTACACTAGATTATGAAATGAAAAGTAGAATATGTCCGTATCAAAGCCTCCCACCACAGTCTTAATCTCCAGAGGTAAGCTCTCTGTTAATAGTTTCTTGTGTATTTTTCCAGAATTGTTTAATGCATATGCAAGAATATCTGCATATGCTTTGTTGTCACACAGATCAGATCATACTATTCTGCACCTTGGTTTTTCATTTAATGTATCTAGGAGCACTTCCCATATCAGAGAATACATATATATATATATATACACACACACACACACACACAGACACACACACACAGACATACACACACAGACACACACACAGAGACGTGGACACACACACACAGACACACACACAGACACACACACACAGACATACACACACATATATATATTTAATCTGTTACATACTATTCAAAGGATGGATGTACCGTGATTCACTTACCTATTGAGGAGACTGTCTTTTTTTTTCTATTGTTGTTTTGGTTTGATACTGCTGTGCTTGTTTTGTTTTGCTTTGGTTTGCTATTAGAAACAATGTTATAATGAACATCCTTTTTACAAATGTATATTTGCTTGTTTATGTAAATGTGCCCTAGGGATAAATTCTTAAAACTAGAATTGTTGGGTTAAAGATTATGGCCTTTTACAACTTTGATAAATATGTCAAATTGCCGTCCAAATATATAGCTCCAAGTTTTACTTCGACTGTGCATGAGAGTTACTGCATCCCTACAGCCTCAGAAACATTGTTCTATAAAACTTCATCATATTTTAAATGTGATAGGGGAAAATTATAACCCATTGTTTTGATTTGTCTTTAAACAATTATAAGCAAGTTTGAGCAGAATTTTTATATCCATTGGGTATTTATATTTCTTTTTCTGTTAAGATTCCTTATCCGATCTCTAGAGTCTTTTCCCTTCATGAACTGTAAATGCTTCAGGTATATTTTTAAAAGTAGTCGGCTGTCATTTTTGTAATACATATTTTTTTCTTAGTTTGTCATTTGCCTTTTGACTTGCTTAATTATTTATTACTGCCATACAGAAATGATAGTATTTATGTAGTCAACTGTATCAAATTTTTCATATATATATATATATATTCAGTTTTTTTAACATGCTTACTTAGAAATGTTTCTTTTATTGCAAGATTATAAAAGCAATCATCATGTTTTCATTTAGTACCTTGTAGTTTTTCTGTCTTTTAATATTGAAACTGTTGATCAATCCAGAATTTATTTCGGTGAATAGTAACTTGGGATCCAGATATTTTATTCAGGTAGCTAGCCAGTTGTCCAATCACTTTGTGTTTTTTAATGTTTACTTTTCTTTCCCACTGGACTCTGAGTTCTTCCAAGAAAATAACAATTATCTTATTAATGATTGGAGCTAAACATTTAACACTATGCCTGATACATGATAGCACTTGCTATTATAGAATGCCAGAATGTGGAATGAATGCCAGGTACTGTTTCAACTTCCTCTGTTGGTGAACAAAGCCTACTTAAAAAAAAATTAATAGCCTGTATGTGCCACATTTTGCTAAGTCTACTGCTAACCCAGTGGGACCTCTTCACATCAGCTACTGCCTGCTACCTATAACCTCTTATGCAAGCCAGATGATTAAAAAGGCTAGATAGATGTGAATAGAGCCTAATTAAATATTGCAGGCACATGGTAAAAAGAAACATAATAAAGCTCCATCTGGCCAAGAAGCCCCCTACTCCGTAATTACTACTGCCTGAAATTCTATCTTTAAGATTTCATATTCTTTATTAAAATGCAAATATCTTGTTGAACTGGGGTTTTTTATTCGTTCACATCACAGTGGGAATTTTTGTTGTCTGAGTCAATGCAAATGCAAGTGCGTACACACACACACAGACACACACACACACACACATACAAACACGTCTATAAAAACAAGTTTTGAGAGGAAGGCCAGAAAGAAGTAAATACCATCCAGAGGCACAAGAGGGATCACTGAGGAACAAGGAGTGAGAGGGGCACATGGAGAAGAGCACTTACAACTCATCCTCTAACGATGACACTTTAATATACCAAGCTGCTTAATCACAAAATACATCATCCCACTCACCTCTTCTCAGCCTCAGCAATCTAAACTTTCTGGACCTATTGGATATATTTGTAGATAACTACTTAGAGAAGATCACATGAGCCAATTAAGGGCTAATTTCTTTGGAGTATCTCCGAGAGTTGTAGCTTGAAAGAGCATTTGGATATTATGTTTTCCTTTAAAAAAAAAATCTAATAGTTGATTCTGGTGCCCAACATGCCTTCTCGTCCTCTACTGACCCCACACTTAACATTCACCTGATTAGAAGTACTTTGGGGAAGCAAATGGTAAAATAAAAATGCCAAGATGAATCTCAGCATCCTTCTGATTTGACGTTTTAAAATATATATTGTAAAATTCCCTCTCCCCTATTTTGCCTGGCTAAAAAGAAACCCAAATGTCAAGGGTCTTAAATTGGTTTGACAAGTAAACTTGCAAGCCTGCTCAGCGCCCAGGCTTGTGCGTTTTGGACTTGACGTCAATGAACAATGGGGGTTAAGAAAGTCATTTTCCTGGCTTATTAGAATCTCTCTCTCTGGGCCCAAGTCATTCCTCACATGCCCTGGTCAAGTTCGTCTGAGCTTCTCCCATCACAAGCTGTTTTTCATTTACTAGTTTGTATGAAAAATTGACTATAAAAGTCTGTACATAAGCCATTTGTTTATTGCTAATCTATCCCTGGAGTTGAAGGGAATAAAATAACTAACGGTCTCTGAAATTAAGAGACTGCCTTTATTAAAAGTGTAAATTCAATGGAAGGTGCAGGATTTGAGTTAACACCCATTCATATATTAGCAAGAATTCGTGTTGGAGTCTTCCCTCCAGAAACTCTGAGGGCAGAGTTTATGAAAAGACAAATAATAGAAAGGGAAATAAGACAGTGAACCCTTGAGGGTGAGGGGCTGCCACCAGTCCTAAAAAGACTCTGAAATAAGAAGTAGGGTAACACTAGAAAAAAATCTTTAGTTTTCTCCCAAATTCATCTGAAATCTGGTCCGAGGACTAAGAGCTCTGGAACTTACAAATAATTTATTAACTATGGAAGATAAAATAATAATAATAGTGGAGTTACTGGTGATACTAATGACAAGTTACATTTACTGAGCACTTACTTTGTGCCAGCCACTGTATGCATAGTAACACATTTAAGCCTAACAATAACTCTAAGGAAAGCACTATTATACTCTTAATTTTACAGAGGAGGTAATTGAGGCTCAGCCAAATTAGTAAATTGCCCAGTGTCATATAATTGATAACCAGAGTTCTTCTCCACTATGTTGAGAACCAAGGCTGAGTCACAAAGTCCTCTTTTGAGCCATCGTGCTAGTGCTACTTAACAGCAGGCTTGAACTGTTACTGCATGTTATTTCAGCACTTTGACCCACAGAAATCCCAACCCTGGAAATAATTCTGAGTCAGAGTTGGACTTTCTGTATTTTGCTTCTCCTGCCTGGGCCTACTCCTCTAGATTCTTTGGGAGCCACTTCTACACTCCATTTTGCCACCTACCTCCTCAGTTGACTGATACAGATCAAGTGACAGAAGGTAAGGACACATCTGATGCATGTCAGGCACTTTCTTAGGTACTTTCACATTTGCTTTTCATTTAACAAAACAACCTTTGAGGTAGAGATTATCATCTCCATTTGGCAGATGGCTTAGCTGAGGCTAAGACAGGTTAAGAATTTACCTAAGATAAGTGACAATTGGGGGCATAAGTCTTATTTGACTCCAGTGCTTGAGAGGACTTGTGAGACACGAACAATTTATACCTCCTGAGAGCACTTGCATGTTAAAAGGATACTTCTATTTTTCCAAGGGACTGAATGACTAACCAATGTTGGAAACCTGTGGTGGAAGGGGCAGGCAGGTGAGGTACAACTTTTGGGATGCGAGATCTTTGTCCCAGGGTTCTTTTCACATCAACCCAAGCAGATGCCTTCTCATTAACCCTCTCTCGTCCTTCCAACACACACAAAGATAACACTAGCTAGGCTGACCCTGCCCCGAGTCAGTTCTTTCCCTTGCTGGGATTACTCTGTAAAACATGACAGAAATACAAAGGTCAGACTCGAGCTCCTTTTTCCTGACTCAGTCTGCCCCTTACATAAAGGCAGAGAGTTCAATGCACATTAGAATATTTAAAGGAGGGTAGTATGGAGTTTGTCTAGCCCCTAAAATTGAGACAAAGGTGTCTGGGAAGAATAAATGAGTCCTGGAAGAGTCCTGTTGGTTCAAGCCCAATAAAAATTCATACTGCCCCTCTTCTAGTCACAGGGGCCACCATAAAACGGTGCCCTCTCCTTTGTCTTCCCAACACTGATGAGTCACTAAGTAAGTTCTTTATTTCTAATTTCAATAAATTAGAATAAGGATTCAGACTTTCTAACACAGAGAATTATATTTACCCAGTCACTTAATGAAAAATGCATCATTGAAGCCTTGCAGTACCTAAGCACTAGGAGCACGATAGATTAATTTTATTAAGTTGTTTTGCCTTTAGGATACAAAGCACTCTCTCTCATTTTTATTAGATGAGAACCCATCGGGCACGTATGTTAATTTTATAGTGAATCTGAAATTTTCAGCTGCAAATCACTTCTCCCTTTGTGTTTAATGAAGCCACTCTGACATTGCAAAACACTCTCTTTCTCCATCTCCACCAAACTATCTGACCAGTACTACTTCCAATATGATCTAAATTCATGAATTTTTAAGATTTGGATTTTTATGACTTTCCATTTTAAAACTACCTTTTCTTTATTCTTTCAAGCAGAAGCTTTAAACGTAGGCCTATTTATTTATTTATTTATTTATTTATTTATTTACTTGTGTGTATATTTATTTATTTTTAATGGAGATGGGGTCTCGGTATATTGCCCAAGCTGGAGTTCAGTGACTATTCACAGGCATGATCACAATGCCCTGTAACCTCAAACTCCTGGCCTCAAGTGATCTTCCCTCTTCAGGCACCCGAGTAGCTGGGACTACAGGCATGTGCCACCATGCCCAGCTTGAAACTTAGGTACCTTAAGTCAACGTTCTATGAAAACAATCAGCCTACAATGTTGTTGAAGAATTTAGTACATTCTTCACTGTATGTGGATTCATGGTTTAACATTAGCAAACTTTAAAAGTAATTGTAGTTCATTTTTTTTGTGGCCTATTAGAATCACTCCCTTTGAGCCCAGGGCATTCCTCACAAACCATCATCTTATGGGATGTTAGACTTTGCTCACAGTTTCATAGTTTGTATGAAGTACTTCCCATAAAGTTGTTTCTGTATCGGAGGTGGGTTTTTTCGTTTGTGTGTGTGTGTGTTTGTTTGTTTGTTTTGAGACAGAATCTAGCTCCATCACCCAGGCTGGAGTGCAGTGGCGTGATCTCGGCTCACTGCAACCTCTGCCTCCTGGGTTCAAGCGATTCTTCTGCCTCAGCCTCCTGAGTAGCTGGGATTACAAGCATGCGCCACCACACCCAGCTAAATTTTTTTTTTTTTTGTATTTTTAGTATAGACGGGGTTTCACCATGTTGGTCAGGCTGGTCTCGAACTCCTGACCTCGTGATCAACCCACCTTGGCCTCCTAAAGTGCTGGGATTACAGGCGTGAGCTACCATGTCTGGCGTGTATTGCAGGTTTTTCCCTAATTAAGGAGAAAGCAAGCATGACTATAGCAGACCTATCCCTGTAGAAAGTGACTAAAGGTAGACTAGGCTCACATGGCTGCTTTCCTCTCCAGCCCCTAATCTCTATAAATGACAGAAAATATATATTCAAAATTAATATATTCACAACAGAAATTAAAAATAAGAAATATATTTGCCTGTCATACATTTTGAGGAATCCTTTTGAGTCAAAAGGTAAAGGGAATAAAATTAATGGAGGAAAGCACAGCCTAAAACATTCGCAGTAGAGGATGACTGAATAAGGTGGCTATGACTCCATATGATCTCCCAGCCCAGAGACAGGAGAAAAAGGTGGTATATGGAAGTCACAGGAAAATCATTATTTGTTAAGGTACCCCATTTTGAGCAGCTGAGTGGTTTTATTCATTCTCCTCTGCCTAACTGTGTCAGGTACTGGGCAGCACACGTGGTTTCTCAGACTAGAAAAAATATTTTGGATGCTTGGGCTGGAAAAGCAAGGCAGGTTGCAGAAGCAAGACCAAGTGGTTGGCCACACCTAGGAGAAACAGGAAGCCTTCATACCCAGAAGATGAACTACTTATACACTCCACTCAGCAGCATGGCCTGTCCTTTCTCAAAATCTTGATGAGTGTTCAGGCTGTGAGAAACAGAAATGTCATCTAGAAGCAAAGAGAGGTTCTCAAAACCCATGGTAAGCACTAACATAAAATTCACAAACATTTGGGGAAAACCAGCACCATAAAATGGAGTCACCAAACTCACGAATCAGGACTAATACCCAAGGAAGCAGAGTAACTAGGAATTAAAGAAGAACAAAGAAAAATTGAAAGGGAAATTGATCTAAAACACTGATAATAGTAAACCATTTCTCAAAGTTGAAGAAAGACAAACTCTTCAAATAAAAATCACATACCAGTCACTGAAAAAGATATTTTAATACAAAGATATCTGTACCTAAGACACATCATGGCAAAATTTGAGAACTCTAAGGATAAAGAAAACAAAATTTGTGAAAGTTTCCAAAGCAATGAGCAGGCTACCTGCACAGGAAAGAGAACCAGGCTAGTATCAGATTGCTCATTAGCAATACTCATATTAGGAAATAGTAATGGATTAGCTTCAAATTTATGAGAAAAAATAATTTGGAAGCAAGAATATCATACTAAGAAAGACTAAAATTTAAGTTGGAGGGCTGAAGGTTGTTGCAAAAGGAAAATATTTTTCAGACATGCAAGAACAAATATTTCACCAACCATTATTCATCTTTGAGTGAATTATTAGAGGATATACTGTAGCAAAATAAAAACTGAATCCGAGGGGATTGTGTGGAGTAAAAGAAGCAATGGTAAACAATGAAACCAGTAAAAAACCATAACTAAATCTAAATAATTATTATTGTAAAAAACAGTAACAATATGGACCAAATCCTAGATGATCTCAACATGAAAACTTGTGAGGTTTAAGAGAAAAGAAAAAAGGAAGGTAAAATATTGCTGTGGTTGTTATGTTTTTCAGATAAGTATATAAATAATCATAAATTCTAGAAATGTATGGAGAATTTATCTGTGAGTAAATTTGAAGAAATTAAGCATTGCCACTGGAATATGAAATATAACGTAAACCTTCCAAAATATTACTAGAGAACAAAAAATAAAATACAGAAACACCACCAATCTCGTGAATTACTGAAAAGAGAAAACCAACAAGAATCATAATAATAGAAAAGGTAAAATAAGATGGCAGGGATAATCATAAGTATCAACAATCATATTAAACCAGAATGGGTTGAATCCCCTTACTAAAAGATAATCTCAGATTGAACAAATAACAACATCCTGTTTAAAAGAGACACACTTTAAACAAAATGACACGTGAAACTTGAAAATAAATGAACTGAGAAAAAACAGATGACAATGCCAACAAAAATAAAGTAGATGTAGCGATATTAATGTGGGGCAAAATAAAGCAAAGACAAAAATTTAAAGGCACAAGTGGGATATTTCAAATTGGTACACTCCATTAAGAAGATATACCAGTCATTAGACTATTCATAAGAACACAGTTTTGAAATAAAGAAAATAAATATGAATTTAAAAAACAAGAAGAAATGGCAACCCACAACATTAATGAAAAATTTTCCACACCTCTCTCTCAGAAAACTGACAACAGGTCAAGTAGAAACAAGAATAAAGATGAAGAGAATTTGGAGAACAAAATTCATGAGTTTCATAGAATAGCTATGTAAGTGAATGCATCCAACAAGCAGAGAATAGTTAGTCTATAAACGTATATGGGACACGCACAGAATTTGACTATACATAAGTAGGTATAAAATTACAAAGGAAATCTCAACAAATTCAGAGAAGCATAAAACATTAAGGCTGCATACATTGAACACGTATTAACACAACTAGAAATTAGCAATAATGGTTAACCAAAAAAATTATAAAGAATTTCTACATAATTATTAAACAATTCCTTCTCAATAGTTCCAGGTCAAAGAAAAACATTAAGGTTAACATAGCAAACTATTTAGAAATGAGCAAGAGTGATAGCACTGTATAGCAAAACCTATGGAGCATGGCCAAAATGGCACTCAAAGAAAACATAGCCTAAATAAATTTATGAGAAAGCTCAAGATGTTAGAAAAACAACAAGGTTAACTCAGAGAAAGTAAAAGTGAACACAAATATAAAAGCATGAATTAAACAAATTTTGACAAGTACAAAACAAAACAAACAAAAATGGGTAGTGCTGATGGATAAAACCTGAAACAATTGATTTGAAAAGACTACTAAAATAGCTAAACTTTTGGGGATGTCTGATTAAGGAAAACAGATAGAAGATATAAGCCAACAATGTTTAAAACAGTAGTTAAAATAACTACATATGTGGAAGATATTTAATATTCCATTAAATGTAATTATGTATAATTTTATAACAATAAAATTTTAAAAATCAATACTTAATGAATTACTTTATAGGAGAATACAAATTGCTAAAATTTACCCAAGAAGGGGTAGAACATCTGAACTGACCAATAATCAGAAAAGTAGTCATAGATTTACCCTTAAAACAAGGGCCCAAAAATTGAAATAGACAAATTCTATCAAATCCTCAAGGAACAAATCACTCTTATGCTCTCAGAAGTATTCTGAAGCACAGAAAAACAATGAAATATTTTCAACTCATTTTGCAAGTCTAGCACAATTGTGATGCCAAAAATTTGGGTAAACAGCAGAAAAAAGAAAACTATGGGACCAATCTCACTTAGGAAGATAGACTCAGAATGCTAAATAGAATATTAGCAATTCGAACCCAGCAGTGTATTAAAAAATACATCATGACCCATGACCAATGAGGCTTTTTCCATGAAATAAATATGACCTAATATGAGAGGATTTATTAATGTAATTCACTACATTAACATACTAAAATACAGAAATTATATAATCACCTAAATAGATGCCTCAAATTATTTCATGAAACTAGCTATTCTCAACATAACATATACCATTCTAGCAGATCTTATTTTAGTATTGAAAAAACATTGCTGTTTTCAGTCAGCAGACTGAGCTTACAGTTGTAACACATTTTTCCCAAGTTATGCTCTTCGTTGTTGATTACACCTCACTGACAAATTTGAATCTGATACTTCCCATTAATTAATCTTAAGGATTTTCACTCTGTTATTTCTCCAATGTTTTGCTTATTTACTGATTTGAAGTTTAGTTTCTATATTTTAGTTTATTTGATCTCGCCACTAAAGTTTTATTAACACTTATTCTGTGGTCCCTCAGAGTTCATATATACAATTCAAGCATGTTTTCATTCTTAGAACTTTTGAATCTCTGATTAACAAATGCAAATAATCATGAATGAGTAGAATCATGCTAAAAAATCACTTCTTAAAAACAGTTTGCGTAAGTGTTAATATAATCACAATCGCTGAATGATTGGAAATTCATTGGCTAGAGTGATTCCATGAAACTTTAGATTCAGCTGAATCTTCAGGAATATACATGAGTGTTTTACATAGACCTAATTAACAGCATCTTCTTAATGTTAGGTAAAGTTGGAAAAGAATAACATATTCTTAATTCGTGAATGATATCTACCATAAACCTACAGCAAAAAAATCATATTTAATGATGGAACAGAAAAATTCCCCTAAACTACAGAAATGAAAAAGGATTCCCACTATCTTTGTTTTTATTCAGCATTATACTGGAGGTTCAAGCCAATTCAGTGAGACAAAAAGTAAGAAATACAAATATTGGGAAGGAAGAGACAATATAACTGTTTACCTTGAAAAGGCCAAAAAAAAAAAAAAAAAAAAACTCACTAGAAATTTTTAAAAGTCTGTTTTGTTACATTTTAATCCCCAGGACCAAACACAATGTCTGGCATATTGCGGGCACCCAAGTAATATTTCTTGAAAAAATAAAATAAATGAAGCAACAGATCTGAAAACGTAACAGGAAAAAAATTGCAATAGGAAAAATGTAATGAAATACTTAGGAAGAAATGTAATAAAATACATTCAAGCCTGAATAAACCTAAGAAGGCATATTCAAGACCTATCTAAGGAAATCCTAAACTTTACTGAAGGTCTTAAAAGAAGAACTTAATAAATCAAGAGACTTATAATATTCCTGGATGGGATGAATCACTGTTATAGAAATGTCATTTCTATCCAAATTATTCTTTATATTAAATTCAATTACAATCAAAACCTAGGTAGGAATGTTTACAGAATTTGAAGCTGATTCTAAAACTCACAAAGAAAAGAAATTGTATGAAAATAGTCAAGAAAATTTTGGAAAAGGAAACCAAAAAATGATTTATTCTATCAGATATCAAAATATGTTAGAAACTTACAGTTTATTCAGACAATATAGTATTGACACAGGAATAGCCAAAGAGGTCAGTGAAACAGAACATAGAATCCTAAACCAGATCCATGAAAATAAAAGGAAATTCATTATATGATTAATAAAGAAGTGTCTCTAATTAGTGGGGAGACGATGAACTCTTCAGTAAATGTTAGGACATTTCATGATTGGTAAGAATATGTGTGAATAAATATGTATTATATGTAAATATACATGTATATATAAACATATATATGTATATACACACACGTAAAGACACACAGAGTCAGATGGAGATAGAGATCCCTACCTCACAACATAAACAAAAATAAATTCTCAATGGATTAAGGAGTTCTATAAAAAAGCAAAACTATAAGTTATTAGAAAAAGATATAGCAGAAATAATTTCAGAGAGGAAAAAGACTTTTTAAGCAAGACTCAAATGCAGAAATCATAAAAAATAGATAAATTTGACAGAATTGAGAATTTTTAAGTTCTGCTTGGTATTCACCACAAGCAAAGTTAAATGAAATTGTATTCTGTAACATTATTATAATTTATATATGATTTTATAGTTATCGACATATGCATTTACATGAATATAAAAAGTATAATCCTTCATATCAATACCAAAAACATAAACAATCCATTCTAATGAATGGACAAGGGATATGAATGAGCAAATGACCAGCAAACAGGAAATGCAAATGGATAAGAAACATAGGAAAAAACGTTTAACCTTCCAAGTAACCAGAGATAAGTTTCTTCATCCATAAGACTGGCAAATGAAAATGTCTGACCATATCAAGTGTTGATCAAGTTGTAATGAAACTGCCAGCAGGTGTGTAAATTGGCACTAGTAGTTTAGAGAGCAGTTTGACAGTGTGGAATAAAACTGAAATGTTGTATATGTGCCACATTTTCTTAATCCAGTCTGTCACTGATGGACATTTGGGTTGATTCCAAGTCTTTACATATACACCATGGAATACTATGCAGCCCTAAAAAAGAATGAGTTTGTGTCCTTTGTAGGGACATGGATGCAGCTGGAAACCATCATTCTTAGCAAACTATCACAAGAACAGAAAACCAAACACCGCATGTTCTCACTCATAGGTGGGAACTGAACAATGAGATCACTTGGACTCGGGAAGGGGAACATCACACACCGGGGCCTATCATGGGGAGGGGGGAGGGGGGAAGGATTGCACTGGGAGTTATACCTGATGTAAATGACGAGTTGATGGGTGCTGACGAGTTGATGGGTGCAGCACAGCAACATGGCACAAGTATACATATGTAACAAACCTGCACGTTATGCACATGTACCCTAGAACTTAAAGTATAATAATAATAAAAAATAAAAAATAAATAAAAAAAACTGAAATGTTAAAGCCTAGCAATTCCACATCAAAGAATATACCCTAAAGAAACACTTGCACATGCATACAAAGAGATGCCCAAGGCTGTCCACTGCAGAACTGTAGCTATAATTATTTGTAAGCAAATACTTACCAGTGAAAAATAGCTAAACAAATGATGGTACTGTATATGCATACTATGTAGCAGTTAAAAAGAATGAAATAGATTTTTATGTACTGACATGAAAATATCCCCATGAACATACTGTTCAATAGAAAAAAAAACTGACTTGTGGAACAATACACACAGTATGATATCATATATTTTTAAAATAACCCCAGAAACTACACGTATCTATATGACTATAGATACATAACAATTGTCTGGAAAATGACACTACAAATATAATTTGTGTCTCAGAAGAGAGATGAAGTGGGAGCTGAATGGGGATTTTGGTATTCTTTAACATTTTTACAATGAGAAAAGATCCACGTATTACTTGTGAAATTTTAAAAAAATACATTTTAAAAACACAAAAGAAAAAGTGACAAGCAGGGCAGGCAGGTACTCTCCTGCAACTCCCACATTTTGTAAGTGAGAAAACTGACCTCAAGAGCAACTGAGTGACTGTTTCAAGGTCACATGGTTAATCAGTGGCAGAACTGGAATTGGAGTCCAGGCCTGTGGTCTCCCACGCCAGGGAGTGCCACCTAGGAAGCCATTTCCATTATTACCTAGATTCCCACTTGTTCCATCCAACAATAGAAGTCATTTGTGATGTTACTGGGATTGTCATTTTGGGATTATTAGACCAGTACCTTCTTTGTAAATGCTATACAGGCCAAACAGAACTTTTTGGCCCCTGTAGAATGGAACACAACAAAACATCATTTTCTCCAACCACCTATTAACCTTAAGACAAATTACCTTGGTAATCACAATACTGGATGTTTTCTCTGTGTGTGCATAGGGAAAACAATTCACAATAGACCTCATCTAATGCTTTATGGTGCTGAATGATTACTTTTATGAAATATGTTTCTGTTAGGACTTTAGTCTTTCACTTATCTCCAAGTCCTCTGTATAATTCTGAAAATATTTTCATTTATACTTTCTGAAAACCTTTTTAGCTCCTTAAACTTGGTCTTTAATAATTGAAATACTAGATAAAGGAGAGAGAATCCATTCTTTGGATCAACATGACCCCAGACAACCATTGCAGGAATTCTTTCCTCTACTGCCCTACAAGAACTCTTGCCTCTGGTTACACTGGACTGGGTTACTTAGTGTCCCTAAAGCACATTTTGTCCATTCTTATTTCTAGGACATTGTTCAAGCTTGTATCTCTCTCCAGCTTGGAATACTGTACCTCATCTATCCACCTACTCTTATGCAAAGTAGTATATTGTACTGATTATTTTTTAAAGCATAGACTGTGGATCAAGACTGGGGTTCAAATCCCAGTCTCTTAAATTTTCTTTTTGATTTTAAGCAATTTATTTAACATATCTGAGATTCTGTTTCTTCATCTTTAAAATGGTAATAATAATACCCATCTCATACAAAGGTTTTGAGGATGCATAGCTCCTTTAGCACAGTGTCTGAAACATACTGAGTCTTTATTATTACCCATCTTTCAGCAATCCCCCTACAATCTCCTTAGCCTCAAATATGTGTGAGACCACATGCGGTCACATGCACATGTGAGCTTGTCTGCCCACAGAACTCAGGCATGAGGAGAGGCCAAGTTATTCTTGTCTCAACAACCAACCAGAATCAGGTCAATTCCCATCCTATCTTCATACCCCAAGGATGATGGAAGTCCAACTTCAGTTCTCAATTCCACTCTGCATGGACTAGAGGCATTCAATGGCTGACTGCAAAGGCGTAATAGATAAGCTGATCCAAAGTACTTCTGGGAAGTTAGGAGAAATTACAAACCTCACCTTGAGCAGCTGTGCCAGAGTTGGAATTCATTAAGGAAGAGAAAGAGCTACCACTATCTAAAATATTTCCTGAAGGGTCAAATTTACAATGCCTAAAATTTTCCCATTAGAATTTATGTCTAGAAGACCTGTAGTCTGGGGCTTTGTGCATAAGTTTCTGAAAAATAGATTGATTATTGGAATGGAAATTTAAAAAGAAGAATGTATGTCTCCAAATTGAGTGGCTGGTCTTCGTTAAAATGCAAATATCTCATAAGGGGTATAGCATTAAGTTGTTTTTATCCATTCACACCACAGTGTGAATTTGTATATCAAGTCTGTTCCAAGAAAAACAACCAGAGAAAACAAGCTTTCAAAGAAGAAGACTAGAGAGAAGAAAAGGTCACGGCAGTGCACATGGGCACCCACCCCTAGAGAGAAGGACACAGGAAGACGGTTGTGTAGAAGACAGCACTCAGAGATCATGTTCTCATACCGGGACGTTTATTTACAAAGCAGATTAATAAAAAAATGCATTCTACTTACTTCTTTATGTACCAAGGCAATCTAAGCTCTCTAGACTCAATGGACATATTCCTGTTAGAGGGAATTGCATTTGTTGGTTGTGGGCTAATTTCCTAGAATATTTCCCAGAAATTCAGTAAAGAGTATTTGTGCATTATATTTTTCTTGAAAAACTCCACTCCAATTGATGATTCATATGATGAACATATCTCCCCATCTTCCACCAAAAACAACAACCCAATTAATTTTTTTTTTTTTTTTTTTTTTTTACTCTAAGTTCTGGGATACACATGCTGAATATGTAGGTTTGTTACACAGGTATATATGTGCCATGGTGGTTTGCTGCACCCATCAACCCGCAATCTAGGTTTTAAGCCCTGCATGAATTAGGTATTTGTCCTAATGCTCTCCCTTCCCTTTCCCGACCCCCCAACAGGCCCCGGTGTGTGTTGTTCTCCTCCCTGTGTTCACGTGTTCTCATTGCTCAACTCTCACTTATGAGTGAGAACATGTGGTGTTTGGTTTTCTGTTCCTGTACAACAACCCAATTCTTTAAAAAATAGTGACTTTGAGTATTACTAGTCATAGGAACCTGGAGAAGGAATGTGGGGGATTGGGGGTATACCTGGGAGCCAGGAGAGATTGATTCCTACAAAGATAAACCCTCACAACTGGCTCACCCCCAACTTTGGTCAAAGTGTCCATGCTGCGAATCAGTTCATAAATTTATCACTACTCTTACTATGTTTTATTATCATTACCTATCGATGTCTCTGAATCCTTCAGAAAAGTAGGGACTATGGCTTCATCATCAATGGATCTTCAACCCTTTGCATAGCGTCTGGCACCTAAGAGATACTCAATTAAGTTGATCACGTGAATGAATGAGTGAATGTATGAATGGGTGAATGAAGACATGAATGCCTGAATGGAAATCAAAATGCCAGGGTGGAGAGAACTCTTGATTCAGGTAATTCAAGAGCATATGGTGAGAACTGGGTATTCTCCAGTGAGAGACTGAGAATGAATTACTTGCAATTATTCTCTGGTTGAGTGAGAACCAAGGTAAAACCCCTGGGGTTACAACAGTTAAACAGAATGAGTCTTCCAAGATCCGCCTCCCATTCTCCATCAGCCTTTAGGACACTACAGTAACATCTGTCCCTGGGAACATGTCAACCCCTAACATTCTCCTCACGGAGTGGAAGAAAAACCAGAATTGGTTGCCAGAAGACCAGGGTTCAAATCCTGACTCTGCCACCTACAAGTTCTAATCCCTTAGGCAAGTCATGTGAATCTTGTATCAGTTTCATCATCTGTAGAATAGGAATAACAAAATGTTTACTCTGCTGGGCTATTTTGTAGATTTGGTGGGTCAGCATATGTGAAAACACATAGTAGGAATTTAGAAAATGTTGTATCTTATACCTGATCCTTATCCTTCAGTGGCACTGTTGGCCTAGATTAGGAATCCTGTAGGGCCTCTGAGATTCCAGGGGCAGGCAAACAGATATTTCATCAAATCTGACATCTCAGATGTCAGCAAAGGCCTAGGGAGCGTGTGTGGGAGGAGGAGGTGGGGCGCAGATAGAAGCAGGAGGTGGAAACACAGAAAAGTGCAAATAGCTGGGGAAAGAAAATAACAGGAGACCTTGTAATATACTTCTAGGGAGAAGGAGAGGAAAGAAGAGTGAGGCTGGTAAGGTAGTGGTTGTGGCTTAGCAGTAATTAGAGGAAGCTGGAAAAGTCCTCAGAAAAAAAAGAGCAATCAACGACCCTTGGTTTTGACTTGTACCCCTAACCACTGGTGGCTGCCATAAAACAGAACCTTAATCTCCTAACACAGAGTGAACAGAAAGCTTCAGCCACACCCCTTCATGCAAAGAGGCCTGATATTCTGTTACTCCTCCCTTAGCACAGCACTGCCACCCTAAAGATTCATTTAGTCCCGTCACAGGCTAGAATGTTTGATTGAAATAGTTCAAGGAGGAGAGAGGATATTTGAGAAGGGTAGGGCATGCTGGATTCACCTGATACTCACACCCAACATGGCCAAAGCAGGCTCACAAGAATGTCCATGGACACTCTGATCCTTTTCTGTACTGTCTCCCTTCACAGAAGGCTGTAGAGAGAGAAGTAACCAAACAAAGCAGTGATTCTTCAGCTTCAAGGAACTGGAACAGTATCTAAAATCTGTCCCCAGCACTCACAGAACAATTCTAGATATGCCCTCACACCACCTTAATCCCCTATGCACTCCAGCATAGCCCTAAAAGACAAAGGTCTAATATTTTTTCCCTTTGAAAATCCATATTCCTTCTCAAAGCTTCCGTTTCAGAGGCCTCCTTCGGGTCTGAGATAGCCAAATGGTTGCCATGGGAACCTGCCCCTCATTTGCCTCTAATCACCTGTTCTAGAGGGATAAAGCTTCAACTCCCAGTTCTGTTAGATGAGATCACATCAATCAGTTATATTAATTTCCTATAGTGTTTCTGAGAATTTCAGCTGGAAATAGCTTTTATGTTTTTGTTAAAAGAAGCCAGTTGTTGATCCATGGACTGCATACCGCCACCATCCCTGCCTGCCCCCATATAAACCTCTGTTTTTAATATGCTTGAGTCCCATCAGATGGTGATTATAAAATTTCAGCCCTCTAACGTGGGTTTAATCCATTAGATGTCAAAGTTGAAACCTTTATATTATTAAACTTTCAGTGGCTTTTAAAAATAGAAGCTAGAAAAATAAACATCTTCAATTAGTATTACAGGAGAACTATTAGCACACAGAGTTTCTGTGAATTCTGCTCATGTAGAACGGTCCTCGGATCTTTGTGTATAACATCATATAGCATTACATTTGGGGAAAAGAGAAAAGTACATTTTTCTGATGTCTTGGATTTGATCTGGAAGGGAGATGGGAAACCCACAGCCTTTCTCCCTTGCCACACCATTTTGTGCTTTTCTCCCATTCCTGGGAGCTGAAGTCCTTTTAACAGTATAATTGTAAAGTCAGTTTTGTGCCCAGAGATTTGGAATGAGATAGAAATTTCTGTTTCCTCTCCCTGAGATGGCTGTCTGTCAGTTCTCCAGTTCAACTTACCCTGGCTCCATGATAAAATACCCACAGTACTTCTTCCTGGATCTGTCTGCCCCAATCCACCTCTTCTGCTGTCCTCACTCCAATCGCAGGCCTGAAGGGTGCAAAGCACTCTAGCTGCTGACCAGTGGCAGTTCAGAGACCATTCTGCTCCCTTCACCCCCACCTTCTTGTACTTCCCCATACAGATCATTGTGCTTAGCACAAAACCTCTTGTAGAAGCTTAACACATACAGACAATAAAGCAGGCACATTTGCATTTTCAATTCGGGGAGAAATTGGGTTAAGAGGAACTTCAATGCCTGAATCGTGGACAAGGAGTAGGAATAAAGGGGAGGGTCTTCAAGGAGATGCCAAAATCAGTGGCCCAAGGAGACTGGACTCTGGAAACAAGGAGAAGCAAACAGGGGAGCCAGGGCCAGAGGAGAGGACTACAAAGAGGGAGTGTCATTTGCATTAAGCCTGCTCCTAATCATGACTTATTTGGGATTCAGAGTCCAATTGCTCAGCACTAAAAAAGCTGTGCCCCCATCCCATCTTATAAGGATGTAAGAAAGACGAAAGAGAGAAACAGGCCCACAAGAGCTATGGAACACTTTGTAGGAAACAAATGTAGAGCTACCTGCAGAGCAGTGAATTTTATTAGGTAGCATTATCTCTCTTGCTTTCAGAAAATAACAAATGGCCTTAATAGCTTAAGGCATCGTTACCAACAAAATATATACTGCAACTTCCTTAAAACATTTTTCACTATAAAACAAAACAAGGCAAGTCCATCATGGATCCCATTAAAGGAGTTTTAGTTACTGAAGTATCAAGAGCATCTTGCCATTAGGTGTTCCCAAGACAAGAAACCTGAGGAAACTGTTATTGCGATGCCAAGGGTAATAAAAGCATCTAGGAAAATGAGGTACTTTCTTTACTTTGCAGCAATGACTCCATCGACTGCTAGCAGGGCATACATTGGCCCAGACCCCCTTGTGGCCAATAGCAACAAATCTGAAGAACAAAGGTGAGCATAACCTGTCAAGATCAATAGTCCTCTCACATTAAACCCAAGAAAGGGCATATGAAAAATTTGGCAAGCCTACAAAGAAAATATCATATATCTGTATGCTTATTTACTGCCTGTCTACTTTCAAAAAGAACTTGAGGGGGCTTACAACTGGTTAATTCTTGGTGCAATTAGACTAAAATCTGTTAACAAAGAATAAAAGCGGTGCAAATGGAAGGAGATGGTGACAAAATATATTGACCCCACCCTCACCCCGTGATGCTACTAGACTGCTCAATAAAGCACACAGTTTAGAGGTGAGTTTCCTAGAAACAAAGGTGAAAATCAAAACATGATGTTTACATTTGTCCTGTGATAATAGCATTCATGCTGGTCTTCATACAGATTTCTGTAAGATGTGACCGATTGGTCTCATGGTCAATTAAAAAGGGTTGCAGGAATGTATAATTGAACTAGTCAAGGAAGTTAGTGGGATTTAGAAAGCCAAATACTTCCTGAACCCTGTTGCAGAAGGATCAGTGTACTTCTGTAGATCTATCAGATCCAGAGGCTTTTCTGGACATCCCATGGACAACTAGGCCTTTTTTCTGCCTGAGTACCACCAGTTCCCAGAGTTTCTTCACCCTCCTTGAGAGGAAGATCTGTCTGAGATCTGTTTCCCACATGTTCATGGCTTTTCCTAGCCCTAGAAGCCAGGCCTTGTTCCTAATTTTCTGCTAGAAAACTCCCTAACGTGGTTCCGCCTGGAATTTGTTGGTGCCATCATCATTGCCTGGAAATTCTCTGGATTCCACATTTGGTCTTGGTATGTGGATGACCAGTCCTTCCATTCTGAAACTGTGGCTTGCCCTGCTTACCCAATTTTGAGTGAGTTCTGAGTGCTCCCTCTGGCTTCCCCATCACCTGTGATACTCCTTCCCTTGGCAGACTCAAAATTCATACAGATGAAGAGTTTATGTCAACCCTCTGGCTGGGGTGTGGCGGGGGGTGCCTTTTTATTACTTTCATTGTCTGGCAGAAGAAAGCAGACATATTCACTAGGAGAAACAAACTCTTTCCTGGCCCCAAACTTGGAGAAGAATTTGTTATGAATTTTTATATAAGGAGGAGCATTGAGCAACATAATAGATGATGTCCTGGAACAGAAACAAAATATGGGGAGCCAGCTGCTAGCTCTACAAAAAACGTCAGTTCACAACTCTGCATCTGGTGCTCATAAATCAAAACCTCACTGAGTTTGTGATGCTGCTGTTGACACTCCAAGACCATGAAAATTTAGTCCCGGATCAGGCATGCCCCTACACTTCCATCCCAACCAGTCTTTCTATGGTTTTCAAAATCTGAGCTCCCCAAATTCCCATTCTCCACTCATTTTGCCGGGCTTTAGCCCAGATCTGCCAGGTGTGATTAAAATTGTTCCTTAAGGTAATCATCATGCAGAGAAACTTGTGGAAAGGGGCTTTTGCAGATCCCCATATACTAGAGAGCAATGTTCAGTGCCAAGGAAGAGAACTGAATGGTTATCAAGGGGTGACCCTGTAACTCTTGGTCACTCTACTTGGCAGCTATTCCAAATTCCACACCTCCCTAAGACTGCCTGCTGGAGAAGGCTTTTCCCTGGCCTGAAGTGGGCTGTCATGAGGGCTGCTCCTAAGGAAACTTCCTCCTCTTGTTCACTCACTATTCATTACTCCAGACTTCACTTCATTGTAGCCTCACTTCCCAAAAAGCAGGAAGCATCTGACTGACAAGAAGGATGGGGAAAGAGGAGACTAAACAGAGGTGGAAAGGGAGAACAGAGGTCAGCTACAGAGATGTTCTTGCTTCTTCATTTTGTCTCTGGAACCAGAGGGTCACCCTTTTCTCAACTGCTCTCTGCCCAGTAAAACCACCCAGGAAAGAGAAAGACAAATAAGGCAACTGTTTTGGAAAGGAGAAGATAAGAATCTTTCACCTCGCAGTCCTACCTTCCTTTCCACCTCTCTCTGTAGGGGCAGTGTGTAAGTAAAGAGCCCTCTCTCAGAAATCACCTGACCTACCTGAATTCATTTCAGCAACATTCAAGTTTATATAACTCTCTTAACTTCATCCATGCTTATTCCGTTTACTCTAACTCCCGAACTTCTGGCTCATCCATTCCAGAAATGAAGGACAACTGGTCCCCACTGCAAGACTAAAATTGTGTTTCTTGGATGCTGTGTAGGCTGAACAATGTCCCCAAAGATCTCTGGGTTCTAATCCCTGGAACCTCTTAATCTTACCTTATATGGCAAAAGAGACTTTGCAGATGTGATTATGTTAACGATTTTGCAATGGGGAGATGACCCTGGATTATTTGGGTGGGCCATAAATGTAATCACAAGAGACCTTAAAGAGGGGGACAAAGGAAATTTGAGAACAGAGGAAAAGGCTTGAAAGAAGCAAAGAAGTACTTGAAGATGCTATGCTGCTGTCTTTGAAGATAAAGGAAAGGGCTGTGAGCCAAGGAATATAAGGAATGCAGCTCCAGAAGCTGAAAAAGGTGGCTCCAGAGCCTCTGGAGGGAGAACAGCCATGCCAACACTTGGACTTCAGCCCAGTGAAACTGATTTCAGACTTCTGGCCTGCAGAACTGGAAGAGAACAAATCTGTATTGCTTTCAACTACTAAATTTTTGGTAATTTGTTGCAGTAGCAACAGGAAACTAATATAGGTGTCCTCTGTTCTGCCTGTGTCAGGAAATTAGCCTACCCTACTCTCCTTGACATGCCATTAAAGATATACCTTAGGAAAGAAAAGGTCAGGGATCTACCTAAGAAAGTGGGAAAAGCAAGGATTTGGCCAGAGGGCAATTGTAGAGAGCCTCAGGAGAATAGAAAGAGGTTACTGAAGAGGAAGGAAGGAGTCTATGGAGGAGAAGGTGTCTCAGGAGGGGCTGCATTTGAAGCAGGGGATCTATCCCTGGGGAAAGGCTGTGAGGGATTCACAGGCACAGGGGCTGAGGAAAGACTTGTCTGCAGCTCTTATTTTCCTTCCAAGAAATGACAAACCATAAACTGGTATAATCCAAAGAAACTTGGATAAGGACCAAGTGAAAATCATAGCTGTGCAATGTTAGGCAAGTCCATTTGCCTTTCTAAGTTTCCATTTCCTTCATCTGTATAGTGGGGATAATAATACTTATTTCATAAGGTCATTTGAGAGAATTCAATGAAATAATGGACAAGACATTACCGTGGCTGGCAGATAGTAAGTGCTTAATTAACTTTTTAAAAAGTTGTTTAATTTTAAATTTTTGTGAGTACATAGTAGGTGTATATATTAACTTTAACTAGTAGCCCTGGCCTCCATGTTCCCTGACAGCTTCTTTAAAGCACTGTTTCCTATTACTCCATTCTCTCTTTCTTGCTTCTCTTGCCTTGGATGCAGGGGAAGGCCTCTTCATCACCTCATACAGAAAGCGTGTAACTTAGCATATGGTCCTGGGCTTAGATTTGGGAACATTAGAAGAGGTGAACTGAGAACAGATGTCCAGGTCCTAGAACTGGCTGAGAGAAGAGAAGAAGCTATCAGGCACAGTCACAGGTTACTATAACAACTAATTGTCGTATTCTAGGCCTGCGACACCTGACTTCAGGGACGGAAGGGACAGAGAGAGCAATTGGACTTCTACTGCAAGGTTCTGGTTTGGGAGTAAGGAAAGACCTGGCAAAGGTCAGAGCTTCTACACCCAACTTGGTGTCCTCAAAACTTGTGTTCTAGGGCTCAGTCCACCTTGGCTAGGATCTCTCACTCCAGAATTGCTTTTATTAAAGATGAATGATTCAAGGTCAGGCAGAGGGCTCTTTAGGAAGAAAATATTAGGATGTGGAGGAATTAGGGGTGTTCTGATACTCTTAGTATGAGGAAAAACTAGAGCCTGAGATGATTGCCACACACCTCAGAACACCCGCTGTGAGAAGGGAATTAGAACAGGAACCCAAGTGAATGGGGAGTGTTCTTGATCTGTATTCCTGCAATGGATAGCTTAAGTCACCTCCAACATGAACACTTCTTTGAGTATTTAATAATTCTTCTGGAGTTAAAAAAGTTAGATTGTTAAGGAAATAGCTTTATAGGTGTGTGCATGTGTGCATGCAAATATGTGTATGAATGTGTCTGTTAAATATACGTGTTAATAGGTTGCCTACAATAAGTGAGATGAGTGACAAAGAAGATGAGTGGTTACTACTTCATCACTATGCCTAGAGTCATCCTTGTCTCCCAGGCCCTTACACTAAAGTCAGTGGGTCACAGAGGAAAAATGGGGTAGGACATTACCTGGCTGTGGCTTTGGTTTTATGGGCAGTGAAGACAAGGCAAGACAGGATTCTTTCACTGAACTCTTCTTATGATTTCAACTACATCAGCCCACACCATACTTCCTTCTTCCAACTTGCCAAAATTTGAGAAAAGCCTCCACTCCTTGATGGGAGAGAAAAAGCATAGCTTTTGGAGCCAGGTAAAACTAAGTTCACATCTCAGTTCTCAAAAAATATATATACCCAGCATTTGGGGTAAGTGACTTTGAGTAAGCATTCTCTGGCCCTCAGTTTATTAATCTGTAAAATGAGAGCAATAATATACGTACTGCAAGACTGTGCAGATTAGCAACAATGTGTGTAAAGTTCTGACTCTATATACAGTATCCAGTAGCCTTTGGAGGTATTTGAATAAAAACTTTGTGGTGGCCAGGCCCGGTGGCTCGCGCCTGTAATCCCAGCACTTTGGGAGGCCGAGGCGGGCAGATCACGA
This sequence comes from Mandrillus leucophaeus, assembly GCF_000951045.1. NCBI lineage: Eukaryota > Metazoa > Chordata > Mammalia > Primates > Cercopithecidae > Mandrillus > Mandrillus leucophaeus. Next base: position 2,098,888 of record NW_012103576.1, read on the forward strand.
GGTCAGGAGATCAAGACCACGGTGAAACCCCATCTCTACTAAAAAATTAGCCGGGCACGGTGGCAGGTGCCTGTAGTCCCAGCTACTGGGGAGGCTGAGGCGGGAGAATGGCATGAACTCGGGAGGCAGAGCTTGCAGTGAGCCGAGATCACGCCACTGCACTCCAGACTGGGCAACAGAGCAAGACTCTGTCTCAAAAA
>NW_012103576.1:2099137-2111393 GCF_000951045.1 Mandrillus leucophaeus
AAAAACAACAAAAAAAAACCTTTCTGGCAAGAAAGCCCAGAGTTCAAGTATCAGCCTTACCATTTATAACCTGAGTGGGCTCAAGCAGGCCATTTAACCTTTATGATGCATTAGTTTCTATGTCCTGGTATGGACATTCTTGCTCATGTCTTTTGGTGAACTAGCACACTCATTCATCTTGGATATATATCTAGGAGTGGAATTGCTAGATCATGAAGCATGCATATGTTTAGCTTTAGTAGATAAGGCTTGTCAAAGTTTTTCAAAGTGACTATATCCATTTACTCTCCCACTAGCAGTGTACAAACATTCCAGTTGTGGCACATCTTCGCCAACCATGGTATCATTTCTTTCTCATCTTAAGCATTCCAGTGAATGTTGCTCTGCAATTTTTGAATTCACTTTCTATGACATCATAGTTTGTGTCTCATAGTGGCTTTTGTAGATCTTGTTTGTTTATTTATTCCAAATAATACTTATTAAACACCTTTTATGTGCCAGGTACTGTATCAATTGAGGGAGACACACACTTCTGAAGTTTTCAGTCCCATGTCCACTTGCCTTCCCTTCTACAGATAGTCTGCTGGTAACACCAAGACCAGCCAGTGCACGGGGCACAAACTTCTTTGAAAATGCAGAATGCTTCTAGTTTAATGCCCTCTCTCCATCTCCAAATATTTCTGTATCTTTAGTTGGCCTCTTTTCTCTCTTTTTATTTTCCAAGGAAGATACCACCACCATACTTGTCAAAACAAACATTCCACCCGACACATGACCCTACCCCTTCTCGCCTTCATCAGAATCTTATTCCAACAACAGTCACCTCTGACCTCACCACACATCTGTAATCTCGACATCTTCACTAACAAATGTTAGTTAACAAATATTTTCCTTTAGCTAACAAATGTGCTAAGGTCATCCTTACCCTGAGATGATCTTTCAATACTTGAGCACACTTTAAGTGTCTGTTTTGCTCCTTAATTTCACCACAAAAATTCTGAGAATTTTTTAGAGTCACTGTCTCCAACTTGTCACCCCTACTCTTTTCTTTCTTCACTCCCTGTAATCTGGTTCTATCCTGAAACTGCTCCTGGCAATTCAGGAAAGATCTTCTAATTACCAAATTCAACAGTATCTTTGCATCCTTCTTTCTCTCTGACCCTTTTACTATATTAACAATGTTCATCACCCAACCTTCTAGAAATCTCTTTCTCATGATTTCCTGTTTCTTCCCCTTACCCCATGACCTCTTTTGCCTATCCCCATTACTAACTATCCCTCCTAGCCATACCACTTCAGTGGACGCATCCCCCAAGCTTTTGCCCTTGGCTGTTTTCTCTTCTCAAGCAGATCCCATTCATTTCTATTACTGCAAAGATCACCTTTAGAGATTTATCCCAGTTTCATTCTTAAGTCGAAACTTCTCTCCAGGGTAGCCATTCCTCAATGTTTTGACTGGCATCACTGTTCTTCTAGTCACAAAGGCTCCAAACCTCAGTTTCCTTATTTAATTTTTGTCTCTCCCAAACCCTCACCATCACTCCCCTCTCCCCATCTAGTTAGTCATGGACTTCTTTTTCTTTTTCCTTCACAATGTCTCTCCTCTGTCCGTTCTCCACTTTGGATTTCTTAGCTCAAGAAAATGGTGTACCCTACCTTACACTTGGACTATTGTATTGTAATAGTCTCTTAACTGCCTCCAATCACTCCCCTCTCCCATCTATCCTCTGCACTGCTAACAGATTAATCTTCCTAAAGCACCACTCTTACTGTCATTCCACTACTTTAAAACTTCCTATGATTTTCCATTGTTTAAAAGATCCAGCCCGTACTCCTTAGGCTGCCAGGAAAGAGGCCCCACAGTTTGACTGAAGCTACCTTTCTAATCTCTTCTCCCACTCCTCCTTTCCATGGGCTCTATTCTGTAGACACATTATGCTTTCACTAATTTCCATAACCTGATTTGCAAATAGTGTATTGGTTAAGTGCATGCATAGGCTCTGGGCTCAGATAGGCTCGAGTTAAAAACCTGGCTCTGTCACTTTATAATTGTGTGACGTTGGAAATTTATATAACCTCTCTGGCCTCAGTTTCCTCATCTATAAAATGGGGATAATACAGCTGGGCGCAGTGGCTCAAGCCTGTAATCCCAGCACTTTGGGAGGCCGAGAAGGGCGGATCACAAGGTCAGATCGAGACCATCCTGGCTAACATGGTGAAACCCTGTCTCTACTAAAAATTATAAAAAACTAGCCGGGTGAGGTGGCAGGCGCCTGTAGTCCCAGCTACTCGGGAGGAGGCTGAGGCAGGAGAATGGCGTAAACCCGAGAGGCGGAGCTTGCAGTGAGCTGAGATCTGGCCACTGCACTCCAGCCTGGGCGACACAGCGAGACTCCATCTCAAAAATAAAAAATAAAATAAAATAAAATAAAATAAAATAAAATGGGGATAATAATAGAATATTATTAACCTCATAGGTTTATTATAAGGATGAAATGAGGTATTGCATCTAGAGTGCTTACCACTGTGCCTGGTGCACAAAAAAACAGAAAAAGAAGTTTACTATCATTTTATCCTACTCTTCCATCTCTTTGCTTAGTCATTCTTTCTGCCTTGAATATCTTCTTCCAATCATACCTACTAAAGTCCTTTGCACCCTTCAAGGAACACCTCAAGTGTTACCTTCTCAAGGAAGCCTTCTCTACTTCTAATTCTAGCACTTTGCTTGAATCCCTCTCTTGGCATTTTTCATCCCACTCTGGCATAAAGTGATCACCTTCTGTGCCAGACCTAAAGCTCCTTTGCACTCTAACCATGTTCTGATCATGTCTGTATCACTCACAGCACCTATCACAGTACGTGGTATGGAATAGGCACTCAGTAAATATCCATTGCCTGACTGGAGGTTACATGCCTAAATGGTAAAAAGAGAAAATATAGAGGGTTCTGAGATTGATAAAGCATGACTATGGAGTGATTAAAGGTGCTAGTCATAGCATTAAAACCTTTTTCTCTCCTTTCTTTCTTCCCCCATCTCCTACTCCCACTCATTTTCTTTGCCATCTTCTTCCTCACCCGACTGCCTGGTTGTTAGTCTTGCCAGTGTGAACCATGGTCATTATTTAATCCTGCTGATGGCCCTTGAGGGGAAAGAGGTTCCTATGACAACCTCAGATCTTGTCCCTTTGTCGTTACCACTTAAGCTCTGATGAAAACCACCCTCCTATCTACTACAAATTCTTATAAGAGGGGTTCATTAAACTTATGATTCAATTCTCCATCTGGAACCTGTGATAAAAATACAGAGCAGGAAATTAGACTCCTTTATGTAGTGGCACTTACTAGCCTGCTCAGATACCAATCACCACTCTCTATCAATAACATTCTTTAGCTCTTGAAGATTGCCTAGCCTGAACTTTGCTTTTAGCATACAACTAAACTTTGAGAACTAGTGGTCCAGTTTTCAAAGTTTCTTTCCTTGGCTTCTCCTAAATAAGTTCTGCTAAGTGCAGAGCTATCCCCATGTGAGATCACCTGTAAGCTTGATTGGTGTCCTCTGGATTTTCTACCATTCAGCGAACTGTGTGAATACAGAGAGAAATGAGATAGACTCAGCCCTTTGCCCCCAAGAAATGTATAGCCTAGTAAATAAGATTTCTATGAACTTTGAATTTTACACATCACTTGAGAAGAAGTCTTGATTCTCTCAGTTCCTATGTCCTAATCACAACATCACGCTGGCATTCCAGCTGCCATTCTCTGCAGTGAATGAAGCGATCATCATTTTCTTTCATTAAAAAAAAAACAAAAGAGGAGAGGAGAGAGGGAACTAATATCTATTGAGCATCTATTTTAGCAGACACTTTGCACACAAGGCACTTGCATTTAAACCACACAACAACCCAATGAGGTAGGTATTGTTCCCATTTTACAAATGTGGTAGCTGAAGTCCACTGAACTTAAGCAATTTTGCCCAAGGTCGTCCAACTATAAGAGGCCAAGTTATGATTTCATGAATTCCTTCTGACTTTAAAGCATGTGCTCTCTCCACTCCACTCCACTACTACTCCTGTTTAAATCAATACCTATAATCCAGAGGAGTCCCTTTTTCTTAGCACTTGCATAGTGGATGTGAGCCCTCTGCTATAGTCTCTGGTATCAAATATCTACACTGCTATCCTCATTCTGTGATCCCCCATACCAATGGAAGTCATATTGCTTTCTCTACCTGCTCAGTCACCTCTAAATTGGGTCTTCTGTGGGGGAAGCATCCCTGGGAACCTTACAGCCTGTCTTTTCTACTGTGTGATCACCCCCCAGATTGAAATCCCTTGCTTTTACCCTAATAAACAAATATATGGGAAAGGCCTAAAAATACATCTAGTGAACTACCTAAAGATGCGTTCTAAGAAGAATGAAGCCAGCTTTTGCTTCTAAGGCCTTCCTTAGAGGAAAAGGTCACACTGTACTAGAAAAGATGGAAGTGTACTTTCTGAATTTGTCTGACCACAGAGATTTTAGAGGTGTAGAAGTGTATGTTTCCCTGATACTATCTGAAATCCAGACAAACGGAGGGTCCCACATTACCAGATTAAAGTAATTGGTATAAAGGCCAATTTAAATTACAGGGATGACTCACTTTGAGAAAATCTTAAAAATTTACATTTGTAAAACAGAGCCATAGGAATCAGACAAGTGGTTATAAAACATTCCTCACTCTTTCACAATTTCCTACAGGACGTCTTTTATTAGAAATCACCTCTGATGCATTTGAAATTGAAGCAGTTTTACAAAAGTTTAAAGATATATACTTTTTAGGGAGCACACTCATTATATAATTCAAGATATATCCTTAGCGAGATATTATCCATGTAGTAGAAATTCAGTAAATATTTTCTGACTGAATAATATGTTGGGTATCTAAAATGCAATTATTTTCCTCTTGAGTATATTCAGTAACTTAAATTAACAGTTTTAAAACATTATCAAAGAACTGAGGTATTTGCTTTATGGAATAGACATAAGCAATTTGTAATCAGCAACATTGGTTTATACTAGGTGTGTTAGGTTCTCTTATGGAGGTTAAGAATGACACCTTGCATTTTTGTTTACAACATGAATTTGTTCAATAAACTCTTCCCTCATAGCTAGTTCAGTAACGAGGCTCTGTACCTCCTCATTCAAAAGATTCCAAATTCATTATGGGTTCAAGAAACAACTACAAATCAAAGCCTGATTGTAGGCTGATATTTTGAAGGGGCCTCCTAAGAGTATTGAGCTGAGGGCGAGTAGGTATAAGTTTGAAAACACTTTCTGTTTGCTATTGATTCATTACTGAACATACTCAGGAGGAACTAATTGTATTTCTAGATCTTTATTTTGTTTAGTCAGCAACTATTCAGTGCCTACTCTGTGCAAAATTTCCACCACAGGCCTATATTCGGTTTTATATTAAGTGAGTTCCTGAAAAACCAATGTGTATTTAACTGCAATGCATAGTTTTAAAGAGGAAATAATATTTTGAAAGGAACTACTAGGAGTACTGACCTAGAGGTGGAGAGATGGCAAAAGAGTTCAGAGACAGTATGAAATGAGTATTAGCTAAGGTGCAATGTGCTAAAGCAAGAGAGAGGAAATGTAGCTGCAGAAAAATCTTTCCCCATATCCCAGTGTTGCTGAGGGTTGGCCCTGTTCATTACCACGGCAGAGAAGTTTGGCTTTCAGAGTAGTAATTGGCTCCTCTGAACCCACAAACTTCAGAACTCAGGGTTTGGTGAGAAATTTGTTGGCACAGGACAGTCTGGATGCTCTTGTATACTCAACTATTTTGTTTAACTTTCCCAGGGGAGGGGGAAATATTACCCTTGGGAAACAGGCTTCAGGGAAATTGATTTTCATGAGAAAAACATATTGAGCAAACAGGCAGGACCTGACTCCCTAATGGGAAGAAGTTAAGGCAGGATATTAAGTTGGGCAGTTAGAGAAGCAGCTAGACTGAGAATGCTCTGGAAGGTGGGTCCTGACTCTCTGTCAGGATGAACGAAACAGCCAGATCATGAGGACATGGTGGCCAGTCCTTCTAGGGAAGAAAAGGAAAATGAGAGGTAAGAAAAATCTCTCTGGATTTCTGTCAGCAGTGACCAAAATAGAGCTTGCAGATTTTAGCTGGGATGGGGAAAAAGTGATACCAATAAACATTTACTAAGATCCTACTGGGCACTCGCCTCTTGTGTTAGACATGTGGAGAAAATCAGGGGAAAACAATAGAAAAATTGTGAGATTGCACTTACTTTTGAGGCACTTACAATTTTTTGAGGGCAACGACACAAGAAACAACTTAAAAGTAATGGTATACATATGCGCACACATTGTGAAATGAGAATGAAATTGACCACTTATGGAGTGCTGGTACCTTGCCAACACATTTTATAGATTATCTCATTCAATCCTAAATAAAACACTATGAGGTATGCAGTAGTTTTGTTATTGTAAGTATTCTGTATGTTACAACTGTGAGAATTGAAACACCAAGAGGTTTAGTTCCTTGTCCAGAGTCACATGGTACGTGGCAGAGTCAGAACTTGAACTCAGGTCTGTCTGACATGAAAGCCCATGCTCTTAACTACTACAATATACTACTTCCCCATGATATGATAAATTCTCTAGTACAGACTGAAGTTATCATGTTCCTATGGCTATGGCAGCTTGCTAACAACGGTAAAATTTGTCATCATCAGAGAATAGGAGTATAGGAGCAGGGAGCTTCAAAAAGAAATGATGAGTGGTGATAGATAGAGTCTTTGAATTCTATGGGGTAGAGACTAGAGAGCAGCAAGTGAGAGGGGTACTGAGATTCTTTTCTATCATCCAGCACGAGGACAAAGAGTGAAGGATGCAAGCAAATAAATGTCCCCACTATTCAGAGGGCTAGCACCATGAGGATATGAGTAGGTAAGTATTAGAATGATAGATCAGGATGTTCCAGTTCTCCTAGCTATAAGAGAATGGAGCAGGCATAGAAAATCTCAGGATGTTCCAGTTCTCCTAGCTATAAGGGAATGGAGCAGGCATAGAAAATCTCACAAATGCAATTTCTTCCCCAGAGAGCAAGATGAACAGAAGAAGCCACTTAGAAAAATATAACTGATTAGAAAGTAAACTCATTCAAGCTGAGTATGAGGCATTGTAAAGGCCAAGTGTTTTTTTTCTAGAATTTCTATTGACTGAACGTTCTTTGAATTCCATCAATTTCAGATGTTTTGCTATAACATAACAGCCATAATTGGTCTATATTTGTAGGTTAAATGACAAACTTTAGGTGTTTATCTAGGTTATTTAGACTCCCAAAATTTTTATGTTAAATAACCCGAAAGTTGGGACCAAAAGTATGAGCTCGTTATTCTTTGCACAACTTACCTGGATAATTTTTGTCATTCTTCACATTTAGGCTAGGTATGTCACATAATGACACATCACAAATCATTTGGCCCAAGATATTTCCTGGCCTGTTTCATTGTCTGTCGTGTTGACAAATGGAACAGAACAGGAAAAAAAGTATTTGGCACAAAAGAATATAGTTGAATTAGAAATATCTGTCACCAAGTCTCAATAATGCCTATCTTCCGGTCTATTTCTGGGTCTCAATAATATTTGTCTGAGGCATCTCAGAAATGCCTGTCTCCAGGTCTCAATAATGCCTGTCTCCAGGTCTCAAGGTGCAAACACACAAATAACAGAATCATTCCCCTGGACACCAGGGGGCTTCTCGCATTAATGTACAATTCCTTTAAAAAGTGAGCTGTCTATTATCTTCCACAAGTTGTTTTCACAGGAAAAAAAGAAACTTTCCACCAAATTTTCCTGCTGCATGGCACAAAATTGAATTATTCAAGAAAAGCACTACTTTTAGAGAGAGTTGACCAACAAAATCAACTTCCTCTTTTTTAGGAGCACTAGTATAGTACCAGTCAAAGATGTCTTCTCTTCTCTGCCCTTTCAAAGTCTCTATCTCTGGGTAGTTTGCCTGCTCGCCAGCTTAATTTCTCTCAGTTAGCACTTTCAGAAACAGGGCAATACATATTTGGACCAATAGTTGAACTAAATAGTGAGGCTTGGGCTATCAAGATGATCTTCTGTATTTACCAGCTACCCCTGATCTTTATTATTAAACAATTGCCCCTGATATCAGTCATTTGCACTTTGGGGAAGATAAAGATCCAAGAGCATACTTGAGTGTTATGTATTTGTTACTTATCTTTTTTTTTTAATGGATAGAGGTGGAACTTGGGAGGGAGATCACTGGGTACCTGACTGGTACAGCCAGATCATCACTCTCCTTGTCTAGCCGTACTTTTCTCCCTTTCAGCATCCAACTTTCAGCTGTTCTTTGGATTCCTCCTCACTGCTTTTCTTCCCAAGAGGTTTTCCTGGATTGACTTTAGAAAAGGTAATCAATTTCGGCTTCTATAGCCAGTCTCTCACTCCCTACTTAGGCTGTTACACTTTCCATTTTATGATATTTCTGTAATTATTAACATCTTGGGGGTGGGGGTATGAATTCTGGAGGAGGGTTACTTTATATGTTCACCAAACAGTTTTTCATGCTAATGCATAGCTTCTGGTGATCATAACGATGTAAGAGAATTAGTACCGAGGCAAACCCTGGTTAAGGGAATATCAGAAGAAAGAGGTAAAGGGGATATGGTTGATTAGGTTTTCTGGGTAACTGGAGGTTAAGAACAAAGCTGTTTTCCATTATCTTTGCTTTTAAAAATTCCATTAAGATATCGGAGTCTACTGTCCCTACTTAGTAAATCGAGTATAATGATGTACTTGAATCACTCTTTACTGATTGAGGATCTTTTAGAGCCTCGAGCCATCATTTTGGCCATTAATTCTGATTGGCCAGAACTATAAATGAAGATGGAAGAGAGAGAAAGAGTAGGACTGAATGTATTCTGACCCCGGAACATCTTCTGAAAATTGTTTTCTTGACTGAGCTCTTTTTTTTTTGTCATCTGTCTCACGCAAAAGCAAAATGAAATAAAACAATTTTTTTAGGCCTCCGATAATGGAAATTGTTGGGTAGTTGCACTGCCATTAATGAAGGTTTTCTGGAGACTCATGTCAAAGGGGGTCTAACAGTCCCCATTGAAATATGATCTCCCATGATTCACATGCGAAAAGATGTCCCTGACATGAATCACTAACCCTGGGCTTTGAGCAAGTAAAGGGTACATTGACCTATTCACTCTCTTCCCTTTTGAGACCAAGGGCAAGAATTTGTGAGACTTTTTTAAGAGCTTGTTTTGTAGCCACAGTGAGAGCTCTGCCTCTCAGGGCCACAGCTGTGTCTCTCAACAGTTTACTGATCCATATGAGGATCGAAACTGTCATCCCAGATATGGATCATAACCCACTAGATCTGATAAAAGGGAAGAAAAGAAGGACAGGAAAAGAAAAAAAAATCTCCCCCTTCCACACTGCCAACTAAATTACCCACTTGGTCTTCCCACCTCAGGAACAGACATAATCATCTGTGCAGTTGGTTAAACCAAATCCTGGGATTCATCCTTAATTCCTTCTTGTGCCTCATGCTCTCTCCTAATGCAATTCATCAACATTCTATGTTATTTTGTTAGAGTAAACTTTTAATTAATGTATAATATACATACGGAAAAATGCACAAAGACTTATCAATGCTACTATGTAAAAAGACCTAAAATTAATCCATCTTACTGCATCCCAGATTGATTTAAGCCATCATCTCTTACCTGGACTACTGTATTTTAATATGACTTCCTTTTCAGACCAACTCACAGAAGCTAGGTCACCTCTCCATGCATATTATTCTTTGCATCAGGACCCTATATTTCTCCCTCATAGCATTGTCACAATAGAAATGTCACCATTATTTGTAAAATCATGTGTTAAATATCTCCCTCTACCACTAGAATGTAAACTCTAGGAACGTTGGGGCCATGCTTTCCTTGTTCATGGTTTTATTCCCCCAGTGCCTACTTAGCCCAACAGATGATACAAAGTATATGTCCAAAGGTGTGGTGAGTGAATAAATGAAGGAATGAAAGAATGAATAGAGCCCTGAGCTGAAGCCTCTCTTTTGCGTCTACATTAACTTCTCCTCACTTCAAGAAAAGAGAAGATGGGAAGGGATTGAGGGAGGTTGATGTGCCTTTGACTTTGGAGGTACCAAGGAGCATGTCTATAAGCCAAAAGGGAAAATGAAGTTTATTCCATTACTAATTAAGGAGACTTGGGATTGAATGATACAAATCTAACAATTTTAATGTCAGTTCTGAATACTGGCTGGCAGTCTCTGAAGACAAGGTAAAATGGTAAGAGGACGCTGCAGTTTAATCCCCGAATTAGAAAGCAACTGTTACCCCCAGGGATAACCCTGAATGCTGATTGATTTTCTTTATACACTGTAATCATAATCAGTACTACCTTAGGCAGCCAAGATCCCCCAACTATAGGTGGACTTGCCCTTACACATGTGCAGTGTATTAACAATCCAGATTGATGAAGAGGGTAAATTATGAAGAAATTATTTCACATCACAGAAGCATTCTTAATAACATTCCTTTGAATAGCCAGTTCCCTAAGTGGATTTAAAATAGGATTTCATTTACTAAAATATGATTTCTCTGTAAGCTTTTAGGGACACTTTGCCATTACCCAAAACAAAGCAACAAAGATGACTTGGCTGTATTCCCTGGCTACAGACTGAGCCGTCAGCCTAGAACATCAATTGACCTAAGCCGCTAACTCAGGCCTCACACTTACCTCTAATTTAGGTCAGGGGGCAGACTGATATCAAATCCTATCACAGCCCAGCCACTATGACCAGACAGTCATTTAACAAGTATGGGTCTTTGGGCACCACGGGGGGGCATATGGGGAAGGGGAGGCTATATCCATGACTCACTCTAACCCATCATCACTGCTAGAAAAGAAAAATAACTCTAAATGCACATCCTACTGCTTGTGAGTCAGGAATGTCATTTTCATTTATGAAGGATGGAACATTATTTTTCTCTAACATTTCAAGCGAATAACTTTACATACATTTCCCCCCAATTTCCATAGGAATTTGATGCCTTGGAAGCAATCAGTCACATATCCCCAGAGCCTGGCAGAAACTCTTGTTTTTCTTACAGATACTTTAAGATCAATAGTTCTGAATCCCCCTCCTCCCTCCAATTATGCTCCTGGTGAAACCCACCCTGGTTCAAGGGTTCAGTGGGAGATAGGGTGGTCTGAATTCTGACATTATTTTGGGATTTGTACTCACATTTCTATTGAGTCTTAAAAGCTGAGTTTCAGAAATTCAGGCAATATTAAGTTCAGAGAAGCTTCTGCACTATGTCCCCATTAAGTAGTGCTTGCCTCCCACTGTGAAACTCCTAAAGGTAGATTCATCACCGGTTATGTCAAGGGAAATAGTAGAAAAGAGCAGAGGAAATGCCCTTTCTGTTCAGTCCCCAGGGCATACTTTTGGATTCCTCTGTGACTATTAGGTAAATACACCTAGTAGAACAAAACAGAAAATGTATTCCAGGGGAGAAAAAACAGAGCCTTTGAGGTATGTGCTAGATGGCATTTCTGGTGCCATTGTTCTCCTTTGGTAGCATGACCCTTTTTCTAATTAGCTAGATTTGTTTTCTTTTCTCACATCTGATGCCTGAATCTCACGGATATGACTAATCTGACCATGATCAAAGAAAACAATCTTACCACACAGGGATAAACCTGAAGATCCCAAGAGCATTACACTTTAGGACCTAAAGGAGGATTTCTCCTTCTGGGATTTGGGAGTCTCCATGGGTTACAGTTTTTCATTTTGAGGATATTTCTGGTAATCTATATAGTGACTTTGCTGGGGAACATTCTCATCTTTAGAGTCATTTTCATTGACTGAAGTCTCCAAACCCCCATATACTTCTTTCTGTTTAGTGTCTCCTTCCTTGAGCTTCCATTGTGCTCAACCCCATGATCAATCCCATCGTGTACAGCTTGAGAAGCAAGGACATTTAAAGGGTTGCTGGCCGGGCGCGGTGGCTCAAGCCTGTAATCCCAGCACTTTGGGAGGCCGAGACGGGCGGATCACGAGATCAGGAGATCGAGACCATCCTGGCTAACACGGTGAAACCTCGTCTCTACTAAAAAAATACAAAAAAACTAGCCGGGCGAGGTGGCGGGCGCCTGTAGTCCCAGCTACTCCGGAGGCTGAGGC
>NW_012103576.1:2111833-2120437 GCF_000951045.1 Mandrillus leucophaeus
TCTCTCTCTCTCTCTCTCTCTCTCTCTCTCTCTCTCGCTCTTTCCACCTCCGTGCATGCATGTGTGTGTGGGTACGCACGTTACAGAAATATTTGTTGATCCTAAGGTTTTCTGGTTGCATTATATATTTGTGTCCATGTGTATACACACACACTCTCCAAACATACCTACATACACACATAGTTGCTATACCCTACCCATCCCTTATCTTCCAGTCCTTCCTATTACACCCTCTTAGCTTCTGTCTAGCAGCGCCCTTCACTGTACTTCTCCTCAGTGTTCATGTGCATTCCAACTGCTACACTTCACCTTCTGTTGTTTCTGAGATCATCCACTTTCATCACTGATCAGAACTGTCTCTAACATCCTAGAGTGGTTATTGACTATTCCACTCACTTGAACACTTAATCAGGCCCATCACAGACTGAAATAAAATTTCTTTTAACTTTCCCTAGCATGGTGCTCTACACAGAGTAGATGCAAAATAATTATTTGGTGATTAAATGAATCAATGACTAATCAAAGCAATGGGTGTGTACTGAATAAAGAGACTAAAATAAGTCACCTTTTTCTCTCTGCGCTGGCCTCTCCTCCCCACCATCCTCCTCATGATCATAGACACTCCCAGTTCCCTTCATAAGCAGCTTCAACCAAGCCCCCGACGTTGCTCCTTGCCACGCTCCCCATCTACCTACCCCACAGTGGCTAGATGGATCTTTCTAGAGTCCAAACACGATCCTATACTTTCCCTATTTCTCATCCTCCTTGGTTCCCCAGTGCTCCTGGATGGAGTCGGAGCTCCTCAGCCTGGCCTCTGGACATCTCTTGAGCTCACACCTCACCATTCCCCTTCTCCCACTTTGATATATTCTCCAGCCATATCAAACTTCTCAAATACACATGGAAGCACCTTAAAGTCAAGATCATATGCTTACCATGCCTCCCCCATAGTCTTTAGATCCAGAACGGGACAAAAAATAGTTGTTCAAATAAGTTAATTGTATGCAATCCTTACGTTGTTTTTCCCTTTGCTTCTATTTATTGGCTCTTCGCCTATGAAGCCCTTTGGCTTGAGGAAAAAGATAATCTTGACTGGTTGTCAGTGATGTGTGTGTGTGTGTGTGTATATGTGTGTGTGCATGTGTTTACTTCATTTCACCTGCCAACACTCTCCAGTTGTAAAAAGACACCAGGAGCATAGACACACACCTCAAAAACCTCTGCTTACAACGAGTCAAAGGATGCCAAGTACTTGGGGAAACACTTTCCCAGCTGGTTCTCCCTACTCCCTTCCTGACCACCCACAGAGTTCCCTGTTGTATAGGGTCTAATTGTCTCTAATCTAGTTTTAACTTCTGTAATTACCTTCAATTATGAAATAGAGCCTGCAGAACACACTCCTTGTGGTTAAGACACAGATCCAGAGTAGAAATGTAATTACTCTTCAGCCTCTCAGGGATTCTGCTTAGACTTCTGTGCAGATGCAGAGTGGAAATGCCTTACCTGCTCCTTCCATACATGTATTTTGTTTTGTTTTGAGTCCAGGTTTCTGAAACAGGTCCAGGGGTGTGTTTAGTGTGTTGGCCATTGGGAAACTTAAAAAAATATCTACTAGCCCAAGATCAACTAAACCTAGAAACCTTCAATGACTTCCCATTGTCCTTAAAATAAAGCCCAAATGCTCCATGGAAGTGGCCATCACTACCTGTCACAAGCTCTAAAGATATGTAGTCCATCTATAATCCATTCATGGCCTACACAGATGTAAACCCTTGCCTAAATCTCTAGTCTCATCTTTTGCCTTTGTCTTGCTCTCTAAACTTCTCCCCCTCTGGCTTTAAGTTCCTGACCCATTTGCCTCTTCAGTACCTTCACACATGCTATTTTTTCTTTTTCCTCACCCCACTTTTCATCTGGCTAATTTTTGGGGTATATCTAGTCCCTTTATGATATACTTTTAGAGCACTCTGATTCTCTTTCATTATAAATTTCTCACAACTGCAATCAAATAATTATCTGACTATATATATACATATATACACACATGTATATATTACACATGTGTTTATATATGTATATATATAATATATGTGTATATATAATATATACATATAATATATATATAATATATATATATATAATTCTCCTCTACTTGCACTAGAAACTCCACAAAGGCAGGAGTGTGTCAGTTTTGTTTGAATATTACATCCTTAGCACCTGGCACAGCCACTTAACACTGAATAATTGTTTCATAAATACTTGTTAATAAAAGAAAGGAAAAGAGCCATCTAGAGTCATTTCATTTATTTGATAGGGCATTCTGTTGCTCTCACTCGAGATGTGGTTATTTAATCTTCCTGTGAGCCAATTAGTTTCACTCTGTTCCCAAAACCACAGTGTACCTTAGTATCCCCTGCCGATCATCTCACAAATGTGTGTTAATTCCCCAGAGGGAACTGGAAGACATTGTTTGGCTTAGGACAGTCCATCCCTAATGGTGAGAAACGTGTCAAAGTACATGTCCTACTTACAGTGGTAGCACAGCTTCCCTGCTGGACACAAAAGGCAATACTTTTCTATTATCGTGCATTGGTTGATACGCTTGCCTCTGCCGTGTGAATAGATTTTTCTTTATTTAGTGAAACACTATGTTAATGATTGAACAGAGTAATTAATAGCAGATCAGATTAAATTTTCATGTCTCTGTACAAGCCAAAGAGAAATTATCCCCATTAACCTGATCAGTACAAACTGTCATACTAGATTAGAAGAACTCCAGTTTCAATTTGTACTTTAACCCTGCTGTTTTGGCCAGATGGCTTGCTGGTACCTCAGCAGCTGCTCAGGAAAGAGGGAGAGGAAACCTGGAATGGGCAAGTCTGAGACAAGAAAAGGCAAAGTGAGCTTTGGGCCTGGTCTAAAAGAAAGTTGCCAACAGTACCTGCCTCAACAACATCAGGGGACTGTCTGTATTAGCATTGCTATATAAAAGGGCCAGGCTAAGAAGGAGGAAGGCAAAGTGGCTCTCCCGGCAGTAGGGTTACTCACTTTCAGGTGCAAAGCTAGAATTAAATTGCAGAGCAGTGTGCCTGGAAGTAGAACTCCAGAGAAAGGACCTAGAGATAGAGTCCAGGACCTGAGGAAGAAGGAACTTCCAAGAGTTAGGCAGGTATCAGGAGCCCAGCCAAATGAATTGGGATTCAGAGTGGGGTGCATAGGCCAACTGTAGTACAAACCAAAAATAGAGGCAAACTATATTCAGAATATCCTGGCAGGGTCTCCAAGATTTCTAAATTTTGACCCATAATCTGTTTCTTCCTCTTCTCAAGCTCTACAGGCTCCTTAAGTTTACCTTCCATCCCCAACTTCATCTGTAGTGCAAGATTATTGCTGGCATAAATACGAATGAAGACACAAATAGAGCATGGGGACTATAAGGTCTCAGTACTCTTTGGATGGTCAAGATTGGAGTTTAACAAAGCTGATATCAAACTCTGTTTCACAGTAATAGCAAAGTGACAGGAATAATTGTGTGACAAACCCATCAGAATTTATAATCCAAATGAGAGTTTTCCTCTCACAGAAGTTCCCTGGGAAACTACACACTTTTTCCACTGATGCTTTAAAAAAAGCACTGGGACTTTTTTCGAGTATATTTTTTAGATCCTTAGATACAGACTTTTGGTCCTCCTTAGCTGAGGTTAACTTTCATCTTTTGAGAATAGATTTGCATGCTACAAATAGCCAAGAGTCTTTCTGAGATTGCTATAATAAATAACTTTGGAGACTAGGTTGAGTCATACCATTCAAATAAGTTAGATTCTTTAACTATCAATTTTAGTTACAATTTGTTAAGTGCAGTTCAGGCCCTTGGGCCAAATCAGAGAAGGCCAGGATCTGAAGGTTAAACAGACAAGTCAGTGTGACATAAACTCTAAGATGGGTCTAAGTATTATGGAGCAAGCTCAAGCAGGTGACAAATTGTCAGAGTAACATGGCAGTGGCAATAATAGAGGTTAAGGCAAAAAATAGGCAGAGGGAGTACAGGAAACCCAAGAGCAGATAGAAATATAGTATTAAAGTAAGGATTAAAAAGACTTGTAGAGAGGCAAACCAGAATCCTACTCTCAGGGATCTTGAGTGTTAATTGGGGGACCAAATGCGAGATTTGGGTTCTAGAAGAGTTTCAGGAAATTAAGTAGGATCCCAAGTAAAGTCATGAGATGACAAAGTCAGAGTAAGCCTGAATTTCTAATATTTCTTCTGTGCCAAACTACGATTGTTCCAAGAGCCTAGGACAGAGCCGACCCCACAAGAATTATTGAATGGCCGAGGCACAATGAAAATTACACAAGTGATGTGTCATTCATAACACTGTGGTGCTGAAGAAGTCAACCACATAATTCTGCCAGTGCTTCAGAATGTCTATCTTATTAGTCTGATTGACTACCTTTGAGAGGTGAATTCTACATGACAATGCCATGGTTGTTGGAAAAATAGCACAACTCCATTATCCTCATCTTAGTTGGACTCTGCACCTATCTTGGTGTCTCTGGCAGACCGAAGTTTGCCTCTGAAGATTCTAACACTTTTGTTTCTTAATCACATTAGCAAAACCATTTTCCTCCCTGGTCACTATTTTACTCAAGAACATCTTGTTCTGTTGAGCTTCCCTGGAAAGTTCAAAACAAATGTCAAATCTTCTGTTTTCATTCATCACTTAAAATGAATTGACATCTTTATAGAAACTTCGTTTGTGTTTAGGGTTTCTTCCAGAACAAGTCAGCTTCTTCATCCAAATTGGATTCTTCAGACATCATTCTCACAGTTGCAAGACATAAAAACATTTAATGAAGCAAATCTCTGACCTTTTCAATATTTCCATCTGTCCTGTGGATGACTAGATGACCCAGTCATGCATCATTATGGACACTTTCCCTAAACCTTTCACAGCAGTCCCAATGTTTGCTCTTGATATTATTCATGCCCTCATAAGCATCTCTTAATACATGAAGTATCTCACTTGCAAATTCATTTTACGCAATATTTTATATTGACATTTTGCTCTAAACAATGGCCACTGATTTTTGCAGTGATATGAAACTAGCATGCATTTCAGCACCAATACTAGCTAGTGCACGACTGATTAACTGAGTTTGACAGTTTTGTTCCTGAAAGTTAAAGCGTGTTGCCAGTTTGGCCTCGGTCACAGTTTCCAACATTGAGTAACAACTCAATGTATATGTGATCCCAAGGATAATTATTTTAGAAATTAAGACGCTTATATTGTTCTTTCTCTTTCATATATCTTGTCATCATCATTATCTCAGCCTGAGCTAGTTGGAGGTCATTTCCATATGGGCTTCGAAGGCAAGTAAGTAGGGTTTGGGAGAGCCCCTCACCCCAAGTCTCAGCTTAGTTGCTGACACATACCTATTATGGCACCCTAGACTGTGTTATCCTATCCCTTGAGTAATTACAGTTTATGGTAGTGGTTAAGAAAGCAGGCTCTGAAGTTAGAATTGGGCTTGAAACTTAATGATCATTCACTAATGTAGTCAAGTGAATCCTTACCTACGTGATAGAAATAATATCCACCTGCAAAGTTCACAGAGATTAAATGAAATAATATATATAAAACACACTTAGCATGGTACCAGCCTATCTATTATTAATCAGTGGGAAGACCAGCCTGACTTACTGAAAAGTCAGGATATCTTTCAAAGTTATAAAGCAACACCTCTATTAATATTGACTCTTCTTATTCAGAAACTTCCTTCACAGAGTAATGTCAGAAACAATTTTCAATTCCAGTCATACTCCAAGGGGAGGTTGTGTCTCACTCAAGTTTGCAAGTGTACTTCTGTTTCCTTGGGATTTGACCCTACACTGGTTATTGCTGAGCTGAAGACACTACAGACCTTTAGCTTCCTCCACCAAAAGAAACTAGCTAGGCTGTCTAATTTATTCAACTGCCACTGCTGCTAGTCAAGGACTGAGAGCTTCCATTAGTCTTCTATGTCTCTGTGTACTCAGGCTAACGTTATTCAAATGAACTTCCTACTTAATGGATTGATTAATTGAGATGTTGTTTGCTATTGTTACCTCCAAATATAAACAATGACTTGTATTATCAAGTAGATGGCTTAATGGCATCAATATTAATAAATAGATAAATATAATCAATGTTTCACATGTAAATGAAACTTATATTAACCTGTAATTTTGTTTAAGGTATTAGTTTACCAAGCATATCCTTTCTTTTGTAGCTGGTGGAATGGTAAACTTCAAAGCCTAGTCTATAAATAAAGCAGTCCCATGTCATGAACTAGTGAAGTCCAAATTAATAAGGTTTACTTTATCTATACTAACCCTAACTACACTGATAAATTATTTATCTAAAGGTCCCTTTCCTGGAAATCATAATTGTCTCGTACTCACAGAGCTAAAACTAAGAATTAACATTTAAAGACCTTAGGACAGCCAAAAGAAACGATACAAAATCTATGCCCCAAACTTCATCCAGAGTACTTACAGAAAAACCCCCTAAGGTTCAAAGTTCTACTTTATACACAATTTTGTAACTCAGCTTATTTTCTGAGCCTAGGGTAGAAGAGAAAATGTCAATGGGCTACTGGAGGCATAAACAATGTTATCAGTAAGTAACAACTTTAGATGTAAGACAGAATCGTTCTTAAACAAAAACAAAAACAAAAACAGACAGCCTGCGGCCATTTACTGGATAATTAAACAGTCTGATATACCTCACGATAGCTCCTAAAGACACTACACATCTCAGCCCCACCCAATGATTAATGCCCTTAAAGATGGCCTGCAATCAACCTGAAGAAGGCAAATTGTGTCAAGTTCACTTGGCATGAAAAGACAGAGACCTATTTGAAATAATTAGCTACTACAAGGGACACTACTATTATTTGGGACATACACTTACAAACATCTCCTTCCTGACCAATGCCAAACAGATCGGGTGTTACAGTATCTGCCAACCAAGTCATGTTGCACTGGGTTCTGCCAGCCTGGCTCAGTGAACAGATAAAGAATTTTGATGAGCACATTGTTTGTATGTACATAAAATAGATACTAGTCAAATGTTTGTGAAACTTTTCTTTTCCCCTCCCTGAGGTGGTGCACACGTGAATACAAGCAGTTTGGTGGTGTCTGAGTTACTTCCAACTTTGAATTAAAGAGGTGGCTGTTTTGCCCTGTGTGAGTGTGGAGGCGGGGAGCGGCGGAAGTATTGTCTAGGATGAGCCCTGAAGCTCCAGGGAGTTTATTACGGCTCCCTTTAGACAAAAAGTATGCTTGGGCCAGGCCATTTTGCCATAGCACCCTCCAGAAGAAATGTGTTCCAGTAAGAAAGTAAGATATTGGCAAATAAAAGTTCTTTTTCTGGGTTTCTAATGAAGTCAGGGAATTTCTTCTCACCTTGTTACCAATAATAAACATACTTCTGGAGGGGGGTGGGGGAGAAGTACAAAACAATGACCTCCCAAGGAGCTGTTATGCACTCGCTTTTAATAACTCCCCTTGTGCCCATCTCCCAGTGAAGTTCTTTGTAGTTAAAATGCCTTCTTTTAACTAAGTCAGATGCGACCAATTAAAACTATCAACGCAGTGAATGAGGTGCTAACTCCCTAATCCCAATAATTAGCGTGCAAAGGAAGATAGGAGAACGGCAAAAGAAGCAGGTTATCGGCTACAGGAAAGGGAGTTAACTTATGAACCTAGCTGCAAAGAGTGTATAGGTAGCTTTTGAGTAACTTCGTTGTGTGTGTCTATGCAGTATGATTTCTGTATGCATTTTGTATGGAGATATTTACATGAAAGATGTGTGTGTGTGTTTATACCTATGTGTTTCTGTGCATATATAAGGGTAATATGTGTCTCTGTGTAAATAGAATATTTACACTGAGGCCATTTCGTGGAGCAATAGAGTCCAATACACCTCAAGATAGCACCTAAGGGCACTCTGTATCTCAGCCCAGCCCACAGTAATTAATATGCATAAAGATGTCCTGGAATCATCCAGAAAAAGTGAAATTGTATCAGGTTCACTTGGTACAAGGCAGAAAGCTATACATTTGAAACAATTACCGTGAAAAGTACTTAGCTACTTGAATGAATGCCGCTATTATTTGGTACTTGCACACATACAGAGAATCACTCCTTCCCTGCCAGTTGCAAACAGATCAGGTGTGACAGTATCTGCCAATCATTCCACACTTAGTTCTGCCAGTGCTGGCATGGGTCTGTGTGTCATCACTTTGCATCTGTGGGGTGTGTGTGTGTGTGTGTGTGTGTGCAAGATTGCTCAGGCTGAGGTGTGTTTATGCATGTTGAAATGGCTGGAATTAAAGGATGCACATTTTTAAAAAAATAAATTTAATCTGGTCGGGCATGGTGGCTCATGCCTGTAATCCCAGCACTTTGGGAGGTCAAGGCAGGTGGATCACGAGATCAGGAGTTTGAGACCAGCCTTGCCAACATGGTGAAACTCCGTCTCTACTAAAAATACAAAAAAATTAGCCGGGCGTGGCAGCAGGCGCCTGTAATCCCAGCTATTCAGGAGGCTGAGGCGCGAGA
>NW_012103576.1:2120572-2169984 GCF_000951045.1 Mandrillus leucophaeus
ACATGGTTTCTGCCTAGCCTCTTGCCTTGGCCATCGTTCTTCCTGGTTTCCTTTTTTAGTACCCTGTTTTGCCTTCTTCAACGGGGATCCCATGGGTCAAATTTGGCTCAGTTGGAGATTGCTCTGATTATCTGACCCTGCCCACCTGTCAAATCCAGCCACTTCATTGCCCCATCCTGTAGTGTCAACTGTATCCTCCTGCCAAAGCTGCCGCCTGTTTTTTGGTTCATTCTGGCCAGAACTACTTCCTTGAAACTGACCTAATGACCCTGCTTAGGCTAAGTTAAGCACTAGTCCTGGCAGAGCTAGGCTCCATGGGGGCAGGAGCAAGGTGACAGAGTTGGACTGGAGGGCTTTGCATGGTGTGCACCCAGCTCCCTTGGGGACAGTAGGAACCCAGATGCATGAGAAGCTGCCTGAAGTGGGGACTGCTGATTTGGGGTAGGGGTGGGGGAAGCATGCCTAAGGTTCCCAGGGCCCTTGGCCCACAGGGCAAACCAAGTGGAGAAATGGAATGAGAGCCAAGCATGGAGAGTGCTGGGTCATCAGTGAGAGGAAGGAAGAGGAGAGCAGAGTCAAGGGAAAATGTGGCGTGTCCTGGAATATCACCCTGAAGTGATCCAGGAAGTCCCAATGCGTCCCAAATAACATACCAGACAATCATTTATTGAGGACCTACTATATGCCAGGCACTTTCCAGGCACTCGACATATCTATCTCAGTAAACAGGACACCATCCCAGCCTTTAAGGAGCTTACTGTGTGTTGGAAGAAACCAAGAAGCAAATTCTTGTTTATCGTTCTGTGTGAGAAGTGCCACAATAAATGTAAGAGAAGGCTTTCTGGAAAAAATGGAGTAAGGTGGGTGAATAGTGGAGGGGGGAATGAATATTTAAAGGCCACCCATTTGACTTTGGGATAAAGTCCAAATTCCTTGGCTGGGAATAGAAGGCCCTTGATGAATAGAAGCTTCAGCTTCTCAGGACTCAGTTGTCACCACCATTGCCCACATGCTCTACATGCAGGCACACTGGATTACTTGCAGTAGTTTAGCTATGCATACTCCCTTTCACTTCCGAGATATTGCAAATGATGATCACTTTACATGGAATATCTTCCGTAGACTCCACCCATGAAATCCTACTTATTTATCTTGATTCAGCTCAAATAACACCTACTCTGGGAAGTCTTCCCTTAACCTGACCACCACATCCTGAATATGTTTAAATGCCTGATTTAGTTTTCTTGGACTGCCATAACAAAGTACCACAAACTGAGTGGCTTCAACAACAGAAATTCATTTTCTTACAGTTCTGGAGGCTGGATGTCTAACATCAAGGCACGGTTGGTTCCAGTAAGGAAGAATCTGTTCCATGCCTCTCTCCTAGCTTCTAGTGGCTTCCTGGCAGTCTTTGGTGTCTCTTGGCATGTATGTTCCCAGTCTCTTCCTGTTCACATGGCATTCTCCTTGTGTGCCTGTCTGTGTCCAAATTTCCGCTTTTATAAGGACACCAGTTATATTGAATTATGGCCCACTCTAATGATGTTGTTTTAACTTGATTGCCTCTGCAAAGACTCTACCTCCAAATAAGTCCACATTTTGAGATACTAGGCATTAGGACTCCAACACATCTTTTTTGGGAGACACAACTCAACCCATAACAGTGCCTCTTCCTAGTGCTTCCATAGGACCCTGTGCTTATAGCGTTAATCAACCTAATTATAATTGTCTGTTTAATTGCTTATCTCTCTCATCAGATTGTGAGCTCCATGGGGGGCAAGGATCATGATTTACTCATTGCTGGATCCTTAGGACTTGAAATAAAACCAAGAACATAGTAGGTGTTCAGTACATATTTGTCACAGTGTAAGTGTCACTCTGATCAGAGAACACACTCTTCACATGTGCTCTGGACCTTGGGCCTTCCTGCCTTTGCAGGGAACATATTCATATCCCTGCATCTTCAACTTCTCCTTCTTTAATGAATCCTTCTTCTAATGGTATTCAAACATTTTCTTTTATTTACATTGTAAAACAAACATCTTCCTTTAAGCTTCTTGTTCCAGCTCTCATCAAATCTATTTTCTTCCGGAGCCAGGCTTCTCCAAAGAATTATCTACACATAGTGTCTTCTCCACCTTTTATTCATTTCTTTATCTCACTCCAATATGGCTTCTGCACTCATCACTCTACCAAAAGTATCTTTACTGAGGTCATCACTGCCCTCTATGTTATCAGATACAATGAACCCTTCTTTGTCCTCAGCTTACTCCTCCCCTCAACAGTCTTCAGCATAGTTTACTAAGCTCTCCTTAAAACATTCTCCTCTGCCTACCTGAATGAACCAGCATGAAAATAGATTTGATGAACACTCAGGGTTTTTCTCCTACCTCTCTATCACCTCCTCATTTGCTGGCTATTTTTCCTCTACATGATCTCAAAAAGAGGAATTCTCAGGGCTCCGTTCTGGGTTCTCTTCTCTCTCTGGACTATTCCTTTACAAGATTTTACCCACTCCCATGCTTTTAAATGCCTCCTACATGCTGATGGCATCTAAATTTGTATTTCTAGCCCAGATATCTCTTCTGAGTTCCAGATCAGTATATTTAACTACCTACTTGACAGCCACTGCCATATCAGAATACTCTTGCACAGAGTTGATGTGATCATTACTTCTCTCCCCCAAATCTGGCCCTATCTCAGGACTCTCCCATCCCTGTCAGTGGTATAAGCACATATTCAATTCACAAACTAGTAACCAGAAAGTTATTATTGATGCTTCCTTCTATAATCCATCACAAACCTATCTAGAATTGATAGATATCAATTCTATCTCTGAATATATCAGCTTCAATTCATTTCTCTCCATCTCTACCACTACTCTTTTAGTCCACACCAACATCATCTCTCACCGGTAACATTGTAATAGTGTCCTGACTGATTTCCGAAGGTCTATTAGCCCTCCAGTCCCATCAACAGTTGTTCTCCATGTAGCAATCCTAGTGATCTTAAAACATAAAATGGGCCAGGCGCGGTGGCTCATGCCTGTAATCCCAGCACTTTGGGAGGCCGAGGCGGGCGGATCACGAGGTCAGGTGATCGAGACCATCCTGGCTAACATGGTGAAACCCCGCCTCTACTAAAAATACAAAAATTAGCCGGGCATGGTGGCAGGTGCCTGTGGTCCCAGTTACTCGGGAGGCTCAGACAGGACACTGGCGTGAACCCAGGAGGCCGAGCTTGGAGCTTGCAGTGAGCCGAGTTCACGCCACCACACTCCAGCCTGGGAGATAGAGCGAGATTCCGTCTCAAAAACAAACAAACAAACATAAAATGGATCATGTCACTCAACTGAAAATTGTTCAACAATTCCAATCTCACAAAGAAATCTAGTGAAGGCCTGCGTTATCTTGTTCCTGCCTACCTTCCCAGTCCCATCTATGATACTCTCTCCCTTGATCACTGCATTCTAACTATGCTAGTCTTTTCTCTGTTCCCAATCACTCTAAGAACTTTACCACAGCAGACCTTGTTGCTAGCTAGTCCCACCGCTGAAATCCTCTGCTATCCCTCTTCACCTTACAACTTATCTTTGCCTGGCTTATTTCTGTTTATCTTTCGGTTCTCTGTTCAAATGTCATAACTTCAGATAAGCCTTCTCTGATATTCCTAACCCAATCCAAATTAGATACCCTTGTTATATGCCTTCCTATGCATTTCCTTCATAACATTTATCACAATATTAAATTACTGAGGGATTGTCAGGATATAGGTGGTACTTGATGACAAGGAAATAATAATAGTTTAGTTAGGGAGGAAGGCATGTAACCAATTGAGCCATTCACTCAAAAAATATTCATCGAGTGGCTCCCATATCCCAAGCATCCTTCTAGGCTCTGAAAACACTGGAAAACAACCACATAAAATAATAATTTATTAAACTATATCTGCAATGAATCCCGTAGAGACACAGAAAATCATCATTTGCTTCAATGTATTGGATGGGAGAAAACAGTCAAGCAAGTCCTCCTGGAGAGGATGATGATGGATCTGAGTATTAAAAGATGAAGTGGCATTAGCCAGGTGAAATATAACTATGGGCAGAATTTTCCAGGCAAAGGGCATGAATAAGGATGCATAGGGTACGATGTGGCAGATTGTGAGGTACAGCCTGATGGGAGATGAAACTGCGGAAAGGGACAAGAACAGAGTAATAGAAGGCCTTGAATTCCATGCTGAGAATCTTGGATTTTATCCTGTGAAGATGGGTATCAAACATTGACTTTGTGCACGAGAACTATGCTGGGTGCTGGAGGATACAGCTAGAAACAACTTTCTGCCTCTGGCCTTTAAGGGTTTACAATCTAATGAGAAGACAGGACACATATGTAAAAAGTGCAGGGTAGTACATCCTACGTGTCAAATGAAGATAAATAAAGCACTTCTCAGGGGGAGAAATGACATAAGCAGCATACTCATGGAGGGTTCCAAGAGAAGGTAGGACTGGAGTTGAATCTTAAAGGACAAAATAGGGTGAGTTTAGCTCAACAAGGGACATTCTGAGTATTTCTCTTTCTTTATATGTTCTACTAAAAGATTTATTAGGTCTTCACATAAGGTTGTTTCACATTAATTATTATAGTTACTCTTAAAATGAAGGTAAATAACAATACTGGGATTTGATATGCAGAGATTCTCTTTAGAAGTGATTCTTTCAAGAGCTACATATTATATAAACAATGTAAAAATATAAATTCTGACCAACTGGAACACCAAGGCCACCAGATTGTACCATTTTTTCGGTTAGAAGCTGTATCTATGTTGTTCACTATTCTCTTCCTAGCATCTAGCACAATGACTGGATAACATTAGGCTCTCAATAAATATTTTTGCTTGAATAAATGAATAAGTTTATTATCTCCTTTTCAGAGCAGAATATTTTTGCTTTTATTCTCCCTTGGAGTGTAGCTTGAATATACCAGTTGATAATGTTAGGTAGCTGGTAACAGGAAAATAAGAAACAGAAGCACAAGTGAGGCCAGCAAGGTAAACTCAGGTACACAGCAGGAAAAGGACCTGGGAGGGGAACAGAAATAAGTAAATGAAAATGCAGTGGGTAGCTGTAAATGCTATTAAAAAAATGCAATCTTGAAAAAAGTGCCTTGAGGTAATCCACATGTCTAACAAATTGCTGTAAGTGCTTAATGTATATTTCTCCAAAGTTAGCCTACTGGTGGGTTTCCGTATGTTCTATTAGATTCAATTTTTATCTTTTTAATCTCAGGTCAAGTAGAAGTCCAATATTATTATCATAACTTCATAGCCAGAACTGTAGTCTAGGCAGTGAAGGAAATAAACATGGACTATATATTTAGGGAGCTCTCCTCTCTTATGAGGGTAACACAGTTATCACTCTTCCTCTACCTCTAGAACCTCCAGGTGTGATTTTTGTTAAAATGAAACTGAACACAACTAAAGTTTACCTGCCAATCCCTACTTCTAAGATTGCACCTTTTGGGGATTGTGTGGAGCAATTATTTATTATCTATCCCAGAATGGTTTCCCTCCCATCATTTAAAAAGTACTTCTCTCCTCTTGCAATGTAAATATGCCCAAGAAAAACTAGATTATTTCAAGGATACTAGTGCCAACTCTTCCCCTAAAATCAGAATAGTTGGCAATTATCCAATATTTGGGGTTATAAAAATTATAATCTATCCTGTGTTTTTCTTTTTCTTTTCTTTCTTTTTCTTTTTTCTTTTGCTGTTTTTTTTGTTGTTGTTGTTGTTGTTGTTTTGTTTGTTTGTTTTTTCTTTCTTTCTTTCTTTCTTTTTTTTTTTTTTGATGGAGTTTTGCTCTTGTTGCCCAAGCTGGAGTTCAATGGAATAATCTTGGCTCACTGCAACCTCCACCTCCTGGGTTCAAGCGATTCTCCTGCCTCAGCCTCCTGAGTAGCTGAGATTACATGTGTGTGCCACCACGCCCAGCTAATTTTTTGTATTTTTAGTAGAAACGGGGTTTTACCATGTTAGCCAGGCTGGTCTTGAAATCCTGACCTCAGGTGATCTGCCCGCCTGGGCCTCCCAAAGCACTGGAATTACAGTCGTGAGCCACTGTGCTCCACCTACCCTGTGTTTTTCTAATCTGATTGGAAATTTCTTGAGGATGAAAACATTGCCTTGACCTCCAGATGGCCCTCATTTTTGTCAGTTGTATGAACCTCATCATTATAGGATCAAATCCTCAGCTTCCTCACAGCCTCTTTAACATCTTTGTGTTTGAGGCTGTTGATAAGGGGATTACACATGGGAGCAGCAATGGTGTAGAGCAAGGAGAAGACTTTGTTGAGAGCTGGCACCTGGCCAGCCAAGGGCACAGCATAGACCAGGATCAAGATCCCATAGAACAAGATCACAACCACTAGACAAGAAGAGCAAGTTCAGAATGCCTTCTGCCTACTAGCCACGGAAGGTGTATGCAAGACCATTGAAAAAATCCTCCAGTAGGAGGTTAGGGTTAGTCCGAAGGAAGCTGGGTCAACAGAGCTGTTAAGGCTCATGCAGACCAGGTTGACTAGATAGGGATCTGAGCAGGAAAGCTTCTGCAGAGGTTTCAAGTCACAGAATAAATGGTTAACCTCATCTTTACCGTAGAAAGTCAAGTTGGATACCATAGCAGCCTGAAATGCACCTTACACTGTTCATGAGCCACTTACTAGCCCGATGCACATGGTTCCACGCACTAGTTTTGAATAATGCATGGGCTGACGGATAGCCAGGTATGCATCATATGACATCATTGCCAGTAAATAACATTCAGTGCTGCCTAGGACCTCAAATAAGTAGACCTGAATAATACAACCTACCACAGAAATCATTGTTTTCCATCAACAGGTCCACCAGCATCCTGGGCACAATGTTGGTTGTATAACAGATCTCCAAGCATGAGAGGTTCATCAAAAAGAAGAACATTGGAGTGTGAGGTCTCTGTTGAGTGTGCACCAGTACCATGAAGGGAAGATTCCCAGAAAAGATGGCTACATAGATAACCCCAAACACCAGGAAGAACAAGGGACTCAATTCTTTGAGGTCTGCAAACCCCAGTATGATAAACTCGGTCACCACCGTAGTGGTACTTACTGGCCCCACAGAAGTCAGTAGTTCCTGATGAAATGTCAGCTTTTCCATACCAATATGTCAGCTTACTCTATCACTTAGATTTTCCACATAGTCTACTTCTATCAGTGATTAGAACACTGTGCTGATGAGCGTATTTCTTGAGGATTGGTCCTCATCATAGCCAGTTAAATTATTCCTCAGAAAACTGTTTCTAGAAGTCAGCTGAACCTGTCCTCTGGTTAGGGTGTGGAATAGGGATGAGGAGACTAAATGGGAGAAGGAATGGCTCCATGAAAAATCTATCCTCATCCTTAAAGTAGCCATCTAGATTACAATTGTACTGGTAACAAGTTGAGGCCCCCAAATTCACAATCAAAGGAGACATGTACAGCCCATGTTTGGAATCTTCTATGCCATTTTTGGACAGAAGAAATTCCCACAGAAAATCCTTACTAAATGCTGACAATTCAAAGAAGAGGCCTGCCAGATAGCAAATTATGTATGGCCTTCTTGATTGGAGCATGAAATGAGAGCTGATACACTAGGACTGAAGCAGAGAATCATTTCATTGATGTTACTGGAGCATCCATGCTTGTTTGGTAGTTACAGGCCTGAGGAAGCAGAACTGGTCTCTAGAGAGAAAATAGATTCTGGAAAACCAGAGATATATCCTGAGACAAAATAAGGGTTTCTTATTTCTAAATCTTGCCCCATAAAAAGTTGGATTTTAGGCTCCTGGGGAGAAAGGCTAGCAGCTGACATCTAAAACTACTGGTTAGACTCACATGTACACATCTGAACATACACACACACACACGCTTGCACACACATTTGTAGGTAGTCACACTTACAAAGAGCACACATGCTGTCATCTTTGCTATCACTTTTTAAATTTGGGTTTCCTAGGTTAGTCTTCTAGAAGTGGAATATTCACTCCATGGGACTTGGTCTGCATTTCAGATGTGCTGACACTAAAGAGGTAGTGGCCCTGGGTTAGATCACAAAGTACAAATAACCAGGCTTTCCACGTGCATCACCAGGAGTGAAAGAGAAGCTAGTATGTCTTCTCATTCATTATGGTTATTGCTCTGTTTTGTAAGGCAATGTTGCGTAATGATTAAACACATGAACTCCAGAGCCAGACTGCCTGGGGTCAAATCTCAGTCTCTCTGTTTACTGGCTGTGTGACCTTGGGTAAGTTGTTTAACCTCTCTGTGCCTCTGTTTTCTCAACTCAGAAAAAAATGAGGTGCATAAGAGTATTTCCTCACAGTTTTGTTTTGAGAAATATATGTAAAGTAATTAGAAAGGTGTCTGACACATAAGAAGCACTAAACAAGAACTAAATATTTTTACTTCCAAAATACAAAATGTTTAATCAAAACAAGCCCACAGAAGCATTAACCAAGACTATTAATCACTATACTTAAATAAAATAAAGCAATATAGATGCACAGGAAGAAAATTATACATTTCTCATTACTTCTTGACTGTCATCTATCACCACTTAATTTTACCACTTAATTTAACTTGAAGATAATTGAAGATATTACAAGCATCTGTCTATAGAATTATGTAAAGATTAGATGAATCATGTGTATGAAGTGCCTGCCACATACAAAACACTCAATAAATCGTGACTAAAAACAGTACCAACAATTTGCCTAAAGTCATCAAATCAGCATGCGGCAGAGCTGAGATTTACAGTTCCATGGGACTGCAAGTCATGATCTTTCCATAGGTCACCCTGACTTACTGCCTGCTATCATTATATTTACATGTATATGTGTCTGCGCATGCATGCTTTTTTGTCTGTATGCAAAGAGTCTTTAGGATTCTGTCTAAAAGGATTAAAGGCAAACTTTTTTGTGTAATTGTGCACCTTTATGCAAGCTCTCTTCCTACACACCCACTTTGTACCAGTTACCAGTGTACACACCACACACAAGCCATGGGTGCCCACACTGCTCTCTTTGTTCCTTTGGCTCCAGTTCCTGTACAGCTCCTGACCTTTGGTTTAACCTCCCTTTTGAGGGGGAACTCTGGGTTTTTACTGGGTGTTCTCAACTCAGGTTCCTGCCTCCTTCTCAAGAGCTTTGGCTCAGACTCATTCTCCTCAGTTTTTCCAATATTGAGGCCACAATTAACCATTTATTTGAAAAATGAATCCCTACCCCACTCTGTCACTGTCTTCCCTTCTTTCCTGATTCATTTTTATTTACAACATGTATCACCTCTGAGATATAGTATATTTTGCTTAATTATTTCTAATGGTCTGTTTCCTTTAATGTAGACTTTATGGGAGCAGAAATTTCCTCTCTTTTATTCACCACTGAATCCTCAGCACCTAGAACATTGCCTGGTACAGAATAGACATAACAAATATTTGCTATATGAATTAGTGAGGCAGTATAATATAGTGAACAGTGCTTTGCCTTCAGAGCCAAACAGAACCACATTCAGATCTCAGCTCTGCCACTTATCCATATGTTACTGTGGGGCCATTTATGGGACCTCTATGTGCTTCAGTTTCCTCATTTGTTAAATAAGAGTCTTTTTTTTTTTTTTTTTTGAGTCTCGCTCTGTCACACAGACTGAAGTGCAGTGGCAGGATCTCGGCTCACTGCGAGCTCCGCCTCCCGCGTTCCTGCCATTCTCCTGCCTCTGCCTCCCGAGTAGCTGGGACTACAGGCACCCGCCACCACACCTGGTTAATTTTTTGTATTTTCAGTAGAGACGGGGTTTCACCGTGTTAACCAGGATGGTCTCGATCTCCTGACCTCGTGATCCGCCCGTCTCAGACTCGCAAAGTGCTGGGATTACAGGCGTGAGCCACTGCGCCCGGCCTAAATAAGAATCTTGATAGGGCCCCTTAGGTGTCTCTAAATATCCAGTCCCTTCTTCTCTGTCAGAGATTGGCAAACTTCTTAAAGACCAGAGAGTAATATTTTAAGCTTTGTGGACCATTGCGACCCTGTCTTTGTCACAACTATTCAAGAATGCCGTTGTTTTGAGAAAGCAGCATAGATGATACATAGAAGAATTGGAGTGGCTATGTTCCATTAAAATTTCATTTACCAGAAAGAGGTTGTTGGACCTCAGTGTGTAGTTTACCTGCCCCTGTAGCTGGATACATGGCTTCCTGGCTAAAGTCCACATTACTTTTACAAGATGGGTCAAGCCTATAGGGTATAAATGGAATGAGGTTTCTACCTTTTAGATTGTGCCCTTAGAAGAAAAGTATATATTCTCACCTACCCCTTTTCATCTTTCCCACTGGCTGGAATGCAGACCTGATAGCAGAACCCAGAGTTGCCATCTGGGACCATGTGATAGAATCTGGGGATTGAAAATTTCAGAGCAACAGCACAGAAGCAGCCTGGAGGCCCACAGTAACCCTCAACAGCCTACCTGGCCCTTTCATGGAAATACATGTAGTTTTATTTTGTGTAAGTCACTGAAAGTTTTTGGTCTTTTTGTTACAACAGCCTAACCTGCACTCTAACTAACAAATGATTACAATTACCTCCTAGGTTATGATTACCTCCTAGGTTACCTCCTAGGTTATGATCTTCAACAAGATACTCCATGTAAAGCACTTAGCAGAGCAATTGACACAAAGTAAACGGCAGCTTTCATTATGATTTCTGTTGTTTGTGACGTCGTTCCTCTTCTCCATTCTTCCCTTCCCCTGATATGTTTAAATCTAATTTTAGTTCCCTTGAGATCCAATGTTTGATCAGGCCCAAAAACCTTTGAGATGGATTCAACAACCCCCTCTCCACTCATGTGCAAAGAATATTTATTTATTCATTTATTTATTTGAGACCCAGTCTCACTCTGTTGCCCAGACTGGAGTGCAGTGGCACTATCTTGGCTCACTGCAACCGCTGCCTCCCAGGTTCAAGCAAGCAGTTCTCCTGCCTCAGCCTCCCGAGTAGCTGGGACTACAGGCATGCACCACCACACCCAGCGCATTTTTATATTTTTAGTGGAGACGAGGTTTTGTCATATTGGCCAGGCTGGTCTCAAATTCCTGATCTCAGGTGATTCCCCCACCTCGGCCTCCCAAAGTACTGGGATTATAGGCATGAGCCACTGCACCCGCTCTGGAAAGAGAATTTAAACAAGCAACCAGATTTTGTCCTTTTCCTGAATAAAGTGCAAATAATACATTTGACTAATTTGGGTCTTTTTCACGTTCCTAATAAGATAGATAAGCAATCAATGTTCAAACTGGAGTATACATAGCCTAAGATCAGTGGTCCTCAACTGAGGGTGATTTTTTCTCCTCCCCGCCCCACCAGGGGACATTTGGCAGTATTTGCTTGAGGTTAAGTAGTCATTCTGGTTCCTCCCTTCTCCCCTCTCCCCTTTCACAATTATCTTCCTCCTACATTATAAGAGAAACGACTACCTATCAGACATCTTGAATCTTACCATGGCTGTACTCCCTTTCTCCTCTGAGGTCCCAGAGTAGAGCAGAGCAGAGTGGATGAGATCGGGAAGTCAGAGCATAGTCCTAGATTCTAATTACTACTCTGTCACTTTTGGGCTATGCAACACATATTTATTTATTTACTTATTTATTTTAACACTTTGGAGACCTCTGGTCACAGAAAAATTTGGTTTAAAATTTCATTTTATATACATATTTTTATTGGGATACATAATAGGATGAGCAGGGAAGACTTTTCCATATAAAAACATGAAAGATATTAGGGTAAAACTCCGTGGGGCAAGTGAATGGAAATGTGAGTTGAAGAAGAACAGGTAATGATGTTAAATATCCAGCTGTTAGAGACCTTTTCCATTAGTATTTTAATGGGTGATAATGGATATAAAAATACTATAGTACTTAGAATTCATTGAATAAGTTAAAGAGTGATTCAGGAGTTTAATTTAAACTCAGTATTTACAAGGTGACAAAGTATACTGTATTTGCATCTATTTGAATTTATGATGAAAAATTTCTAGGTGTCAATTTTTAAAATGTGCAAGAGGGCAGAGTATAGTCCAAAGTTTAAAGAGCTGGGTTACTGCTGAATTCTCTCTGTGTCCTTTCTTTCTTGATGAAAAAACAAAAAGAGGGAAAAAAACAGTCACATCGAGATGTGATTAAAATGCAGCAGCAAGTCTTACTGCACAAGACCGGTTTTCTCCGGTCCCCACTCATCCTGCCAGCTAGCTTCCAAGTGGGTTTTTTTTTTCCCCTGCTCAAGAAGTTCTTCATGCTCCCCCAGCCTTCCATTCAAACCAATACCTATTTTCCCCTTTTCATCAAATAATGACTCTCTTAGTCATCGCCACAGGTCTCCTGGACTCTTGCAACCTGCTTATGACTCAACCTGCTTTTAGCGAGTGGGCCTCCAGATACAAT
The DNA here is from genome assembly GCF_000951045.1 of Mandrillus leucophaeus. Taxonomy (NCBI): domain Eukaryota; kingdom Metazoa; phylum Chordata; class Mammalia; order Primates; family Cercopithecidae; genus Mandrillus; species Mandrillus leucophaeus. Next base: position 2,133,070 of record NW_012103576.1, read on the forward strand.
CCATAATTATCAAGCAGAACTTTGAAAAACATATTAAGAGAAAAGGACAAGTTTTAGAACAGTGCTTGCTATAGGGTGGCCCTCACATACATACACACACATACAGTCTTCACTCGTGGAGAACTTGTCTTCCTCATGCTGAGAAAACTACTGGGAAAAATGGGCAGGTCAATCAAATGAATTCTGTTGTTTCTTTTTATGCAGGAAATGGTAAAATATGCTTCTTTTTGCAACCTTCACTGTCTTAGGCAAATTGTGAGCCTGGTTTGTGTTTGCAGTTCCAGAAAAGTAATTTTATATGTGCAAACAAACATACATCAGTGTACACAGTAGACAGTGTGACTCTAGCTGTGATGAACAGAGAATGGTGTACATGATGCCATCCACCAGCCCAGACCTACATTTTTACATTGAAATCAGAGAACACAGCCTTAAAATAGAAATGGCAATAAACAAAATAGTTCACTTTCATCCAGATTGGCTTGCAGAGCACCGTTCTACACTGGCCTGTGGCCTGGTAAATGTCTCTTGCTTCGCGGGAAGTCTGAGCTGCTACTTGATTCTTCCTATCTGAAGGCAGCTTCTTTCCATTTTGAAGCAAGCTGAGGAAGGGAGTCCTTCCTTAATCACTCCCTCAGAACCAATCAACATGTATTGATTTGAATTCCAGCTTATCTCATATTAGCTGTGTGACCTGAAGTAATATTCTTAACCTCTCTGAAACACAATTTCTTCATCTCTAAAATCGGGAGAATGATATCTGCCTTGACTGATATACCAAATGAGTACTGAGGATTAAATGAGACACAGTGTTTTTAAAAGTTAAAGTACTATACAAAGTACATTAAAAATAACAATAACAATTATCACTATTATTATTATTCTTATTATTAGCTCCCAAGACCACATATTCATTTGATAAGCTCTAATCATTAGAAATAAACCAAAATCAGAATCTCTTTAAATTTTGCTTCTTCATCTCTGGTCTGCTCATTGATTTTATATAACATAGATCTAACTCTTTTTCTACATGTAGCCTTTCAGATAATTGAAGAGAGATATTGAGGTCCCATTCTACGCCCACATCTAGGTTTTCTCTTCTCTGGGCTAGGAAAAAACAAGTCAGTCAGTTAAGAAGCTCTTAAAGTAGAGGAAAAGTATGATATCAGTGGAATCACATTTTTGTTCTCAACATTATTGTTTATTTGACTGATGGCTATGGTCCCCTTTGGAGGTTGTTAACACATGGAAATGATGTTTGTTGAGTCCAGAAAAGTGAAAAGATGTTTGGGTTTACTCTTTTATTCCCAATTCTAGTCAGCACTAAATACCCTTTTGATGTACTCATGAATAAGTGGATGAAACTCTATCATAAATTTTCTTTTTCTTAAGCACAACAGCCTGGAGTTTCCAACCCCTGCCCATGGCACTGGTGTGCCTTGAGCCTCAGCATGCTGAGCCCCAGCGTGCTGAGACTTGCTTCCAGTCTACACCGACAGAACACTTGGCTTTGTTCCTCTATTCTTCCAGGAGGGTGTTTCACAAATACCCTCCATTTTGGGAACCAGTGTCAGTAACCGACACCAAGATGAATCTTTTCTCTTCTTTTTTTGTTTTTGCTTGTTTGTTTTTGCAAGGAAGGGGGTTTGTGGGGATCAGGCAGCCTGGTCCTAAGTTCCCTTTTAGACAAAGCTAGTGGATTGATCATTTATTTAATTAATTACCAGGTATTAATGCTGCAGCCTCAATATCAAATCAAGTAACTAAAAGAAAAATGAGCCCTTCAAAGACAAAGAAAGAAACCTTCTGTAGGGCCCACTGGAAAGATGAGCTTTGTGTATTTATTTTCTTTTTGTCTTTCAGATTGGTTTGAAATTTTGTTTTTCCTTGTGATCCTGTTTAGTTGTTTGCTTGATGGTTTATTTTAATTATACACACCTCACCTCTTCTCTATAATCCAGGTGAGTATAGCAAGCGGGAGAGTCCCTGAGCTGCTTACGCTATGAGGCTATATCAGAGGCACCTCAGCCTCACTTCTATGCCATCCCAACCTGTTCATTTGCATTCTAAAAAACGTTCCTTTTGTCCAAGATTTCAAAACCTGCAAGTCAAAGAAAAGGGGAAGAAAACTCACTTACAAGGAATTGCGTATATACAAAATAAAGTTCAACCATGACTGAGGAGCTATCTTTTTCCTACCATCAGGTCAGGGGCATCCCAGAATATTAGAAATTGCCAAACCCATGAGAGTTGAGGAGCATTTGTCTTGATTATTCTGTACTCCAATGCCTAGAACAGTGCTTAGGCATTTAGCATACATTCAGTACAACATTTTGGGAAGGGAGAATATAAAGAATATAAGGCATGGAAGGAAGAAGGAAGGGGGTGATTCTAAGAAAACCATCTAAAGAAAGATTGGTGCTGGAGTAAGGCATTCTAGAATCTTAAGGCGCTGGAGGTAGAAGAAACCATAAGAGACCACTTATGGTCTAGCCCTTTGCATTCACACAGATTATTTGAACCACTCATCTTTTCATTTTTGAGAGTTCATGGGACAAAAGTGTCCATGGCTCTCATTTCCTCCCATTTCTATTGTCAGTAAAGTCATGCTCACACACTCGTCTGTAACTTACTGAAAATTTCCAGACAACACATCCAGTTTCGCTATTCCCACCTGAGCCATCGATATGCCACTTAGGAAATTTACCTGTATTAATTTAGTCTTCAGAGCAGCCAAACAACTGGTCAGTATTCAAAAGAAAGAGAATTCAATAAACCTAGTTGTATTCCCTTCTCCCTACTTCCTTGAATATGCATGACACCTAAATAAATCTCTCTATATAACAGTCTTGTTTATTTAGAGACAAGAAAACGTTTCCTATAAAATTCTGATCAGCCGAAACTCAACAAAATTAAGAAAGTTTGCTTTGTGGGAATAAAGAAAAATTAAAATAGAAATGATCACAATTCAAATTACAAAAATTTTCAAGGGCTTTTCTGCATTCAAATAACATTCAGCTCAGTTTCCTACACCTTCTACAGCTGAAGCTTTGGACAATGGTAACAAAGGGTACGAATGATCCACCTATGGCCCTGAAAGAGCCTTAGTGTATCAAGAATCAATGTTGATCCCAGACTTTCCATGGTAACTCAAGCAATATGGACACAGAGCCCTTGGAGGGATTTTAAAAAGGGAGTTGAAATTAAGAAAGTTCTCAGCCTACCCTTCAGAGAACTGAAGTACCTCATGAGACAGAATACCCAATTCCTTAACCATTCTGTCCTACTTGAAGATAATGGTCACATCATTATCATTGTAGTGGTGGAAGTGGTGGTGGTGGTGGTGGTGGTGGTGGTGGCCATAGCAGTGCCAGCTGTTAACATTTATTGAGTCCTCACTACATAGTGAACTCTATGTTAAAGCCTTTAGATGGATTAAATTACTTATTCATAACTTATCTTATTTAACCCTCAAAGCAACCCTGTCAGGTAAATGTTAATATATTTATTTTGCCGATGATGAAACTAAGGAAAAAGGATGTGAAGTAACTTGCTCATAGATCAGATGAGATTTCATTTCACCATAAAGCTCCCTGCCCTGCAAATATTACCCACTCTTTATCCCTCTCTAAATCATATTATAATACATGACATAGAAGTTAATAGAGGGTAAGGTGTGAAACCAGGTAAGAGATCAGTTTCATGTCAAAAGAACACAACCCCAACTAATCCCCAGTTCTACAAATATAGATCCAAAACTTTCTCCTTCTCATGGTAAGTAAAGAACATTACTTTTAGATGCTAAGGAAAGCATGGCATTAATATGTAAAACTATAACTTATATGAAAATGCTTTCTTAATGACTATTACATTCTGAAATATCAAATTAATCTATTCATAACTCACTATATAGTAAAGCAGGAATCAGGCAAGCACTTTATATCTATAAACTCTCTGATCTTTTGTCATCTTATTAAAATCAACATAATTTTGATTATAAGCCAGGGGTCCAGACTGCCGTGTAAATTGATAACAATATAAGATTAGCACCTTATTCTTTAAAATATTCACATAGTTCATGCAAAAGCACGATTGTTGGCGGCATAATAATTGGCTTAATGAAAAAAAGAAAGGGAAGGAAACAAACACTTATTGACCACCTGCATCATATTGTACTAGGTGCCTTCCACATACATTATCTCATTATGACTATGATACATATTTCATATGGTTGTTCTAAGAACTAAATGAGCCCACATACATGAAAGTGCCTAGGGGTAGGCAGAGTAAAGGACCTGGTATTATCAATCACGCACCATGTTCCAGGTCCTGTGCTATCATATACATTGTTTCCTTTAATCATCACAACAGCTCTGCACACTTGGCCTTATTATCCAGATTTCATGCATAAAGAGACTGAGGCTCAGATAATTTTTTAGTTACTAACTAAGATCGCACAGCAGACTCTGAATTGACTGGATTCTATATCCATGCTCTTACCACTTAATTAAAGGAGAGCAGAAGCCCTTTAACAGCACTTCGTTATAGGGAGGGAAGGAAAGTGTGACACCAATATGCACCCATTCATTCATTCATAAACCATGCCTTCAGCACATGCTCTGTGTGAAGCACTGAGCTAAATTCTTTCCGTAAATTGTCTCAGTAAATCTTCACAACACCTCTAGCAGATAAGAGCCAGGATATTATCCCAATTTTGCCGATGAGGATATGGAGCTCAAGGAGGTTCAACTGTTGTGCTCGCCATCATAGAGCTAGGAGATGGCAGCATCTGGATTGAAAATTAAGTTTGTCTGTCTTCAAAGCCTGCACTCTTTCCAGAATATTGTGCTACTTCTAGAAGGCAAATTATGTTTTCCTGTATGCAAAGCAATATATTTTGGATCATCTTGTATACCACTAGGGAGCCCAGATTGTTGGTCCCCAGCACTGGGGGTCTGTTAGGTGTACTGCCCTCTGTAGCCTAGGAGAGAAAGTGTCCTGTGTAAGGAGGAAGTGGGGAGAGTGTGGCTGAGGGTAGGAGGAGAAAGAAAGAGAGCTCAAAAATGCTAGTAACCCTGGAGATGGAAGGGACCACAAAAAACCATCAAGTCTAGCTACCATGAAATAGCATTTCTGAACCACCTGCTTAATCTTATATAAAAGATACGTCAATGCCATCCTAATCCAGGATTATTCTATGCACACTGGGTATTAGACCAGAGTGGGACATGATCCATGCAAAATTACCTTTACTACTAGAAATAGAACTCCATGGCACCTTCTGCTAAATAAAGAGCAACACAGGAAAGCCTACTGTAGAACAAATGGACTTAATGATTTCATAAGAAGATTATCTTCAAGTCATGAAGTTGCCTTTAAGATCAGTCCTCTGTCATTCAACTCAGCAACTTCCCCTGTTCAGCTCTACTAATATGTGGGCCAATGACAATACCTCTCAGTAGGCAAGCCCCAACCTACCTCCTTCCTTCGCTGGGGTCAGTGTTCATTCTCATCTCTGCTTGTAGCTACTCCCATACCCTCCACTCTTGTTCCAGTGCTCAATATTCTGCCAACAAAGGATATGATTTTCTGAATTCAATCCTGAGCAAGCAAACTTACCTTTTCTATTATTATTTGAAAATGGCCCCTTGGCTCTTCCCCTATATGGTCATCTTCCCATATCTGTATCAGGGAAACAGAGCTGGAGGGCAGAGTTTCCAGAGAATCCTTGCCTGGGTGAGCAGATGACTACCCTAAGGGATGGTTGGCCAAGAATGAGAGTCTGAAGTTAACAATGTCTATATGAAGGGTTCATGCTCTGTGGGACCAGTTATGATACTACAGACGGAAATGTGTGGTGTACCTGAAATCTCTGGGTGACCACTTCCCAAACACAGGCCTGGATCACAAAGAGGAACTGAGCCAGAAAGTAAGAGGCTTCCAAGCAAGGGACAATAACACAGGGGCAATAATTATAGACTTCACACTGCAGAGGCAGTATAATATAACAGGATACACATGGCCCCTGCAGCTGAAAATATGGATGACTTTGGGCAGTTACATAATCCCTCTGAGCTTCTGTTTCTTCATCTCTTTAAAGGGTGAGAGCTGGGGAAGAGGAGCTGAAGGAGGAGTCAGAGAATGACATTTACTGAGTGCAGACTTCCTGCCAGGCATTGTACTCTGCTTCACATAAACACTCACTTTATCCTCCCCAAATTTCTTCAGGTTATGAATTATTATTGAAATAATAATGGACAATATAAGATAGTGCTTGGCTCATAATACACTTAATAAATGTCAGTTCCTTTCCTTTTCAAATCTATAAGTAAATGGCATGAACTTTAGTTCTCAGAGAGTACATCTATTCCACGTTGTCCCTATCACTTCGTAATGCAGATTGAAGCAGTTTGAAGTGATCATTTTTAGAAGTAATCATAGAATGCCAGAGCAGAAGAGGCCTTAAAGATTGTTCACATGTAATTCTTCAATGGATAGAAAAGGGAAATACATTTTTCTGGTTCTGCAGCAAGGATTCAACCAGAATCAAGGTGTCCTATCTCCCAAGTGTAGTTATTTCTGAATCTTCAGGAGCTGGCTCAGAAAAAGCCACTTTCAACCCTGCATTAACAGAAGTGAAGGGCAGGATTCAGACTCTAGGTGGCTGCAGTTCATAAAAGCACCTTGTGGTTCAAGCACTGTTGCTCCTGAGGAGTTTCAGAAAATGGCTTTGAAGCATAGGAAAAAGGGAAGGACAAAAGGGAAGGCAGAACCCACAGGTTTCATCAATGATGGGGTAGCCAACTTGGAATCAACAGCAGAAAAAAAAGCGGAACCATGACCTCTGAACAGTCTTATCTTTGGGGATGAAGGAACTGCACAGAGTTCCACCTTTCCTGTGGGATCTTGAAGTCCACTGCTCTCCCCCATGGCCTGGTTTGCAATTCCTACCACAAGTTGCTCCTAGCCATTGTCTCCCAAAGGATCCTGTCAAAAGAAGAATTCTACTCCTGGAACTGGAGCTATTCAGAATAGGTATTTCACAAATATTTGCTGAATAAACGAATCAGAGGCCTACCGAGGGAAATACTCCTGCCCTCTCATTGGAACACAGGGCTGAGTTTCTAAGGCAGCCTACAAGCATTGCCCACTAGTTCAATTTCTCATTACTAGATCTCATTGCTCTCAATGGCAAAAATGCAATTACCTTTACACCAAACTAATACTTTCTAGTCTACAACCACAGACTTTCTCTGAAGGAGGCAAGCCTTTCTCCAAAATTTCAGTCTCTGTGCCCCATTCTGAAATTTGCCTAAAAGGATGAAAAGCAGACCTCCAGGCAGGTAAACATAAAATAATTGAGGCCAGAACTGCAAATCTTCAATAACAGAAGGGAAGCTGGGATGCTGGGATGGGGAACAAAGCTCCCTGCTCTGGTAACACCTCATCTTCTACTCACTCAAAGGAAAGGTGTGGAATGGTTCCAATCATCCCTCAACAGAACTTTATCTCTGTGGGAAAATGAGTAAGCGTTGGGAGCAATCAGAAGGTAGTATGCGTTGTTGGGGTGGGAATAGAAAGGAGGCATTGATTGAGGGGCAGCCTTTAAATATCAGAGCAAATTCCAGTCTAGCCTGTAATTTCCTCAGTGAACAAGCACCTTCTTTTGTTCACAGGCTTATCCTATAAGAAAGAGTCCATAGATTACCCAAGTCTTAAAATAATCCCAGAACCCTGGTACGTATGTGCATACAGACACAAACTCAAATGTTAACAGGACACACATACAGATTCAGTCACATACAAAAGGTAATGAAAAGAACAAGGCAGAAGCATATTATCACACAGATATAAATCCATGAACATACAGGTAAAAACATACAAATGATCACACATACACACAACACAAATATACTTTCAGACTTAGAGTAGTCTGAGTTCCTGGGCTAATTAGACAAATGGAATTCTCCCAAAGTGATAACATGCCACTACTCCCAGCTCTTTCTTTACTGGGCCCAGCATATAAAGTTTTCCCTAACTCGATCACTTAATAACAAAAGTTATTGTACAAATTCCCAATACAATTTGTTGTCTATCCTTGGCAGCTTGAGTTTGAGGAATACTAGAGTGTTTACTTGAAAGTCACCATTCTCTGGAATAAAGTAAAACTCAGAGCTGGAAATAGGAAAATACCCCCACAAACTATATTTTTCTCCTTCACTGTATTATTAAATGACAAACTATTATCCCTGCACCATACTCCATTATCCATAGGATATTTCTGTCAAGACTCAAAATTTTTCTGAACCAGGTTTCACTTTTGGATTGGCATTTTCCAAATCCTTACTCGAGTCCTGCTCCTGTTGAAGCAATGTCTTAGTCTGTTCTGGCTGCTATAACAAAACACTTTGGATTGGGTAATTTACAAACAACATAATTTATAGCTTACAGTTCTAGAGGCTGAGAAGTCCAGGATCAAGATGTCAGCATGGTCATTGTTTGGTGAGGCCATGCTCTCTGCTTCAAAGATGGCACCCTTTTGCTGCATACTAACATGGTGGAAGGGCAAAGAATGAAGAGGCTCCCTCGAGCCTTTTTTATAAGGGCACCAATCCCATTTATGAGGGTGGAGTCCTCATGACCTAATCACCTCCCAAAGGCACCACTTGTTAATACTGTCACATTGGGGATTAGGTTTAAGGTATGAATTTTGGAGGGACAAAAACATTCAGACCCTATCAACTTCACATCTAACTTCCCTGAGGCTGCACTAGATCTAAGATAGTGAGTGATTAAGGCAAGATCAGAAAACTGAGGTCCTAAATCATGTGTGTGATCACTGTCTCAAGTCCTGGTCTGAATGAGAATTGATCTGGCAGCAACTTGACTTAAACATTGTTCTTGCCAAGAACAGGGTTGGCAGTGCAGGAAACTTGTTTGCTTCCCTCTTTGGGTCACCATCATTACAAATGCCACACCTTTTGGTGGCGCTCTTTATCGTTTATAACTTGCTGTCAGAATTACTTCTTTTGGTTCTTGAGACAACTCTCTAAAATCATCCAAGCAGATTTAATGACAATCCTCATTTTAATGGTATAGAAACTGAAGTTCCATAAGATGTAGTGATATGCCTAAGGTCCACAAAGCTAATTAGTGTCAGAGGTATGTTTTGAACCTAGATATTTATGATTCTGCTTCCAATACTTTTAAAACTATACTACTACATTCCTTACTGTCCTACTGTATGCTGTCACTGCCCCCCACACCCCACCACAAACACACACACGCACACACACACACAGACACACACACACACACAGAGTAAAGTCCTATTTTGACTTTACCATTTTCAAACTACATTCCGGAATTTTGCCCTCTCTCATCTCCAGAAAACAACCCATTTTATGTCTCTTCTCCTAGACAATCTTCTGCATGCCCAGTAGACAATATTATCTCATTTAATCTTCAGGACAAGTTATGTAATTTGCCATAAGTCACACAGCCAATAAATGGTGGAGCCAAGACTGCAATTCAGAGCCATTGGACTTTAAATGTGCATGCTCTTTCTGCAACATTACACTGCCTTTCAGAGCTAATTTGTCAAATGAATCTGCTAATGTGCTAACGCCATACAAACACTAATCAAAAGAAGCTGGAATAGCTGTGTTTATTTTGTTATTGCAGTCAATGTGACACAAGAGGAGGTTAATACATTTTTTTTTTATAACTAGTTTATTGCTAGGACAGTGGGAATCTACTGTATATCTGGCTAGGTCTTACGACACAATTAGAGAACAATATAATACAGTGGAATAAAGCACTAAATTCTACACATTTAAATGTCCTTTTGTAAATTGGAGGCAATAATAGATTAAAAATAAGTTGTAAGAGATACCAACAAGGAAGAAATTAAAGTTGGCTGGAATTACCAAGGAAGAAATAAAAGTTGAGCTTGACTAGGAAAGATTTGGGAATTTATATAAAAAGAAAGAGGGCTTTCCATGCAAGAGGGACAGCATAAAGAAATGCAGAGCAGGTTTGAAGCCGTGTATGGGAACAATGAAAAGACTGCCTTAATTTCAACATAAGATACAGGTTAGGGAAGAGTTTGAAATAGTATGTCAATTTACAATTGCTGGTTGTTCCTGACACAAGGGGAGTTTGCATTTACACACATGCAATTTTCCATATGCCTACACTGGGTGTTCATGATGAAGGTTGGGAGAAGGGCTTCCCTGTCAGCTTTCTCAGACTCTTCTCTCCTATGAAACAAAAGCCTCAAGATGCTAGGGGTAGAACAGGGACTCCCCTCACTCCCATGACAGTCAAAAATCTATTACTTCTGGGGAGTAGTAGAACCAAAACGTGTCTGCCTCTGAAGAAAGGTTATAAACCCTCTGAGGGAGAGTACAAACTCTCTTGCACTCAGGACTCAAGAAAAATCCTTCCTGGGGAAAGAATATAAGCAAAATCCTCTCCTCCAAAGAAGGGGCAGAGAACTTTCTTGGGTACAGGATCCTACAAACATACCAAACATAGGTTTGCTACTACTGCGAGAGGGACAGGAAATTCCTAGTCAAGAACAACCGCAGATACAAAGCAGAGTTTCATTGCCACTGTGAGGAACACTACTAAGCCCCATTTCTGAAACTCATGTGTGCAGGGCCTGCCAGAGATTGAGACTGGACCATAACAGAGAACATGCCATTTCCCTATGAGCAGTGAGCACCAAATAACAAGCAAAAGCATTTTACTATTGGAGGAAGGGCAAGAACATGGAGAGAGAGTCCCCTCTGTGGCCCAGGCATGCAAGAGCAGCTGAAAGCTGAAGGGGAACTGGAAACACAGAAAAACTCTCTAGATACACAATTTTAATTCCAAGCATATGGTAGCAGCAGCAGTCCACTAAGAGAGTTTAAAACCTGTGGTGTGCTGATGGTAATGATAGCACAAATCACAAGGCTTGCTCAACTCCTGAGTGGACTGGCACAATTTCATAATTAAAAATCCTTATAGAAGAAGAGTGAAGGTCATTTCCAGGCATAGCTACTATTTACCTTAGTCTCTACTATTCCTGTATACACATTGTATGACATTAAATAAAAAATAAGATACAAAAACAAAGGCAATAAAAAATCATCAATTGTCAGGAAATAAAGCAATCAATCAAACCTGATTGAGAGATGGTGCAAATATTGGAATGATTAGATAACAGACTTTAAAATACCTACAGTTAATATGATAACTGATCTAGCAGAAAATATGGAAATGCATGTATGAACAGATGGGAAATTTTAGCATAGCAATCAAAACTGTGAAAAAGTGAAATGGAAATGCTAGAAAATTTTAAAACCCCACAATAAGAAAGTAATGCTGTAATAAAATTACACAGATGAATAATGGCTTTGATGCAGTCATCAATAAACAAAAAATTTAAAATAAGTTATTAATAAATTTGATGGGGAGATTTCCTGTCCCTCTCCCAGTAGTCATAATACAGTCAAAGAAAGAATAGTAAACTTGAGGATAGGTCATTATAAATTATCCAAACTACAACGCAAAAGAAAGAAAAGTAAAAAGGATAAGTATCAAAAAGTTATAAGACAATATATAGTTGACTAAAATACAAGTGATTCAAGTCTCAGAAATGGAAGGCAGAAAAAAATGGGCAGAATTATTTGAAAACATAATGACAGAATTTTCTGAAAATAATGAAAGATTATAAACTACACATTCTAGAAGCTGAGAGGAACAAATTGTGAATAAACACACACACACACTCACACACACCAACATAAAGATGGAAAACAAACTATAAAACAAAAATATTAATGGTAAAAAGACACAGTAAATACAGAAGAACAAAATCAGAGCCACAGTAGATTTCGAATCAGAAACTATGCAATCTAGAAGATAATTAAGTGGCATCTTTAAAACTGCAAGAAAAATATGTCAACCCAGAAATCTACACTTACTGAAAATATTTTTTGAAAATGAAGGGAAAATGAAGACTTTCTCAGACGGGCAAAAACTGAGATTATTTACTTCTAGCAAGCCAGTGCCATAAGAAATATTAAAGGAAGTAATTAAGGCAGAAAATACATGACACCAGATGGAAACTTGGATCTATAGAAAGTAATGAAAAGCACCAGGAATGGTAAAAATAAAACTAAACATAAAAGGCATTTTTCAAATATTTTAATCTCTATAAAAGATAACAGACAGTTTCAAGATAAAAAATAGTAACAATGTATGGTGGGGTTTGTAACACGCATAAGCGAAATGTATGGCAACGATGGCACAATAGATGTGAAGTAGAAATTGTAAACATTGGTGTAAGGTTTTTAAACTACTCGTGAATTTGCATAATATAATTTGAAGTTGGGCTTACATAAAATAAAGATGTATATTGTAAACTATCATAAAGCCAATAAACAAAATTTTTGAAAAAAGGCATAAACAAGTCAATAGAGGAGATAAACTGGAATCATAAAAATTACCCAATTTATTCCAAAAGAAATAACAAAATAAAAAGTCAACAAAGAAAAGATCAGATGAACAAAAAGTAACTATCAAGGTATAGATGTAAATGTAACAATATCAATATCAATATTTCCACTAAATGTAAATGATCTGAAGACTCACAGAACACTTCAATCTTGTCAGATTGGCTGTAAAAGCAAGACTCAACTATATGCTGTTTAGAAGAAACATCAATAGATGAAAAGTAAAATAAAAATAAGATATACCATGTAAATCTTAACCAAAAGAAAGATGGAATGGTTATATTAATTCATATCACACCAAGAACATTTCAGAATAAGTAATATTACCACCAGAGATATTATGATGTTTTCTTAACAAATTGAATAATGACATGTAATTCAATTTGTTAAGAAAACATCATAATTTTAAATGTGTATGTACCTATCGATAGAATTTTAAAATACATGAAGCAAAAACTGTTAGAACTAAAAGGAAACAAAGATGAATACACTATCACAGTTGGATACTTCAACATTTTTCTTTCATTTAATAATAGAACAAGTAGACAAAAATAAATAAGAATACAGAAGATCTATACAACACTATCAACAAAATTGACATAACTGACATTTATAGAACACTCCAGCCAATAGTACAATATGTATTGGTTTCAGGTGCACATGGTGCTTTCAACAAAAATGGCCTATTTCCTGGGCCATAGGAGACACAATATATTTAAAATAATTGAAGTCATAGAAAGTATTTTCTGACTACAACAGAGTTAAACTTGAAATTGATATTCCAGAAAATATATAATTAGATGGAAAGTAAACAACACTATTCTAAAAAAAAAATAGGTCAAAGAAGTTGTTACAAATGAAATCATAAAATATGTTGAATTTAATGAAAATTAAAACACATATCAAAATATGTGGGACACACATAAAACATGCTTGGAGAAAGATTTTTTAGCAGAAAAAGCTTATGTCAGAAAATAAGAAAGCTTTTAAATCAGTTATCCAAACTTCTAGTTTAAGAAACTAGAAAAAAGAGCAAAATTAGATTCTAAAGCCGGAAGAAGGTACGAAAATACAAAGACTACAAATCAATGGCAGAGAAAACAGAAAAACAATAAAAATTTACGAAGTCAAAGCCTGGTTCTGAGACAAGAACAATAAAACTTATGAACCTCAAACCAGATGGATCAAGAAGAAAGAAAAGAAGACACGAATTACCAGTGTTAGAAAGAAAGAAAGGGCATTACTACAGATCTCACAGAAATTAAAAAATATAGCAAAGGACTATTTTGAACAATTTATGCCAACAAATTTGATCACTTAAACGAAATAGACAAATTCCTTGAAAGGCACTACTATTGCTCACTCAAGAAAAAAATCAACAGCCTAAATTGTCCTATATCTACTACAGAAATTAAATTCATATTTAGAAACATCCAAACAAATAAACAAACAGAAACAACAAGAAAACTTCAGTCACATGTGTCTTCAGTGGCAAATTCTTCCACGCATTTAATGAAAAAATAACATCAATTACAAGCAAACTCTTCCAGAAAAGATAAGCCTAAGAAACATTATCCAGAACATTGCATTAATACATCACCATTACTCTGATATCAAAACTGGACAAGAACATCACAAGTCAAGAAAAGTACAGAAAAATATCCCTCAGGAACAAAAATGTGGAAAGCCTTAAGGAAATATTAACAAGCAGAATCTAGCAATATATATTAAAGAAAATATATCATGACTGTGGTAGGCAAAATAATGGTCTCAGAAAGATGTCATGTCCTAACCCCCAGAACCTATGAATATACATATTATTATATATGTAACATATAAGTATGTTACATAAAATATATTTATGTAATTAATAATATATAAATATATTCTATATGAATGTATATATATAGAAAACATTAGATGGCTAAAGAGAACTAATGTTTCATATGGAATATAAATTTCATATTCCAGTGATCTTAAAATAGGACAATTATTCTGGATTATCCAGTGAACCCAAATAAATATACAAAGCCCCTAAATGTAGAAGAGGGAAGCAGAAGAAAAGTCAGCATCAGAGCAATGTGACATAAGAAAGACTCAACTGGCCATTGCTAGCTTTTAAGATGTAAAGGGGTTACAAACCAAGTAATGAGGGAAGCTTCTAGAGGCTGGAAAGGGCAAGAAAACAAATTCTCCCCTGGAGATTCTAGAAAGAAACACAGTTCTGTCAACACCTTGATATTAACATAATAACCCGAGTCAGATTTCTGATCTACAGAGTTGAAATATAATAGAGTTGGGTATTTAAAGCCCTTAAATTTATGGTAATTTGTTACAGCAATAATATGAAATTAATACATGGGCTTTAATGGGTGGGACCAAAAATGGCTGAGATAAGCCATTATGAGTTTCCATTCAACCTTTCCAGGTTTAAGAACAGGCCAAATTAGACTGTTAAATGGAGAAGTGATGGAGATAATTACCCTTTTTTAAAATAGGTCTCATGATGATTTTCAGTCATCTATTTAGATTTATATAGAAAAATGGTGATTGAAATCATCCTTAAAAATGATTTTCAATTTTTAAAGGCCTTGTTTTATATTGGGCTATAATGTCTAAAATAGCCAAAACAATTTTGAAAAATAACAACATTGGAAGACTTACATTGCTTGCTTCCAAGACTTACTGTAAAGCTACAATATCAAGAAAAAGTGGTAGATCAATGAAACAAAATAGAGTTTAGAAAGAGAACCAAAATACATATGATCGACTAATTTTCTACAAAGGTGACTAAATATGTAACGATGAAACCATAGTATTTTCAGCAAATAATGCTAGAACAATAGGACCACCATAAGCTAAAAATGAGCTTTAACTTATACGCTATACCATATTTAAAAACTGACTCCAAATGGATCATAGTTCTAAATGTTAAACCAAAACATATAAAACTTCTGGAGAAATTTAATGTGATCTGGATTAGGGAAAGATTTCCTAGAAAGGACACAAAAAATGCAGATAACAAAAGTAAATTTAATAAATTTGAATTTATCATTCCAAGCCTCTACTATTCAAATGATACTGTTAAGGAAATAACAGGCAAGCCACAGGCAGACAGAAACACATGTGTTTCAGAACACATGTCTGATAAAGGACTTGCATCCAGAATATATAAATAACTCTCACAGCTCAATAATAATAAAACAAACAACCCAAAGAAAACTTGACAAGTTTCAGACACTTCAAGATATCCAATATAATTTTTCTTTAGAAAAATTCATATTAAATCCACAGTAAAATAGCAATACACATTTTCTAGAATGTTAAAAATAAAACAAAGCAGATTCCTGACAATACCTGATGATGTTGCAAAGCAACTAAAACGTATATACATTGCTGTTGGCAAAGGAAAATAGTATAGCCCTGTTGGAAAACAGTTTAGTAGTTTCTTACTAATTTAAACAAATAACTTATGATTCAGCCACCTCAACCCTATGTATTTATCCAAAAGAAATAGTAGCATATGTCAACAAAGACTTATATGAAAATGCTTATAGCAGATTTACTCAAAATAGCTAACAAAGCAGGATAAACCCAAATTTCTATCTACTATGGAATGGATGATTACGTTGTAGTACATTTACAGAATGGAGCAATACTACCAATGAAAGGAGCAAACTACTGATAACGTGCCACAACATGAATGACTCTCAAAAGTATTGTGCTATGTGAAAGAAGGACACAAAAGACTATATATTCCAAGGTCCAGTTATCTAACTTTCAGGAAAAGGGAGAGAAATTAAATTAGTGGTTGTGGGAGTGAGGGTGGATGGAGGGACTGACTACAAAGGCGCACGTAGAGACGTGGGTTGATACGGGTTGATGAGAATATTCCATATATTCATGTGGTGATGGTTAAATGACTGTATGTTTTCTGAAACTCAGAACTGTAAACCTAAAAATGGGTAAAGTTTACTATATATACCTCAATAGACCTGATGGAATGCATTTTAGACTCTGGAGCAAGTAACAGGATAAAGGGCCCTGTATAGAGATTACATTTTTGCAGGATAGATTAGAAAGAAGGGTAGAGATTTGGTAGATCTGTTAGAGGATATTGAATAATCAGGGTGTTAGGTGATGAAGGACAATAAGAACTATGTTGAATATTTGAAAAGTTGTCATTTTGAAGTAAGTTTAAACTTATTCTGTGTGGCTCCATAGGGTAACAAGAAACAGCTAGAGCTTTTCCAACATGTACCACGTGTGTATGTTAATGAGCTCTCCATCACAAAAAAATAAGTAAACTGGGTGTCCACGAGTTTGCGAGGCTACAGGCTGCAGGGAGTTAAATAGCAGAAGGAAGAGAAACGGGAAGGAATTTTTAACCTTTACGTTAGCTTCCTTCAGTCACTGCAAATGTTTTCCACAGAGGTTCCTATTATGTTCTAATTTCTCCTTTGGAAGCCAGATCCCCCAGATAACTTAGCCTCACGTAGTTGAGAGAATTTGAAGAGATTAGTCTCTGCTCACCAATCTTTGCTCTTTAGAGCCTGAGATAAACTCATGTAGAAGCATTTACCTCCATCAAAGATGTAGAAACCCAGCAGACAATGGCTCAAGGTGGGCCCTGGGCAGTTGATTTAATCAGCTGCAAAAGGTGAAAGCAGCATGGTTTAGAGTCCTGGAACATGACCAATGTGCAGTTTTTCATTGGTTCAAAGAAGAGGCAGCTTTTCCTCTACATTCTGCATTCAGATAGAACTGTAGTTCCTCAAGTCTAGGTTAGACTAGTGCAAAGTTTTTGGTGGCAAACATGGGAAAATAGCTCCTTTCTTCAAATAGTGCCCAGATTTCTGAAGCAGCATTTTTTTTTTTTCTTTCCTTGATGACTTGGGAGGAAAGTTTCTCACCTCCCACACTCCCATTTTTGAAACTATCTGCTGGAAGGTTATTCCCAGTGTTCAGAAGCAAGAATTCCCTATCTTCTACATAACCAATATTTTCCAAGGAAACCATTATATATATCCTGCCTCATCCCAGCTCTATTGGGGAATTTCAGGTGAAATTTGTTTTTTAATGTCAAGATAGTTATGAAATGACAAAAGCACTAGACAGTCCCAGTCAAACATCCCTTCTCCCTCTGGAAATATTATTGGCTATTCTAAGGAGACTAGACACCACGGGATTTCAACTGAGGTCACTGCATTTGTGTTATCTGCTGTTCTTCCCCAGGTCCTCTTGCAGCCTATTAAAATCTCATTCACAGATTTTCCAAGGTAAAAACAAATTCGTTGTTGTCTTCTATGGCATCATCACACCCATGCTCCACACTACCTCTACAACTTTGCAACAAAGATGTGAAAAGTCCCTTTAGGAAGCAGGTAACTTAGACCCATACACCAAGACATATTGCATGAAGCTCATGTATATCTGGGAAACCAAGCATCAGATAATTCACTTCCGTACAAACAGGCACCTACAACCCCTTAGCACCATGCCAAACACTTTGAGGACTCAAGACATGGTCCTAACTCTTAAGGAAATTGCAGTTTAGTTGGCAGTGGGGAGAGGAAGGAAATATAAGTATACAAGTAATAATATAAAAGCAAAAATAGCAGCAGCACATAGTAAGTGCTACATACTTTACAGAGAAAGAGAAAGAGCTCACTTCACATTGATAAGGTGGGTTCATGTGAAGCTTCAGGAAGAAGTTGACAACATGGGAAGTGATGTTTTCAGCATGGTATGAGTTTAGAAACTTGGATAGGAGGATAAAGCAGTGGAGGGTCACTCCAGGCAAAGGTAACAGAAGAAACAGAAGCATGGACTGGCAAAAGGAATGATGCAAAAAGGGAGAGAGATCTCCTTTGAGTAGAGGAGGAATGTCAGGATGATTGAGAAGAGAGGATAGAAGACATAGCACTTATCCCAGCTTGGAACTGTCATTTTGGGAACTCTGGAGCCAGACTTGCTGGATTCAAATCCTGGCTCTGCCACTTAACTAGCTGTGTAACCTTAGGCAAACTGTATAATTTCTCTGGGTCTCCATTCTCCAACCATAAAATGGAGAAAATAATGGTACCTATACCTTATACAGTTATTTTTGAAGATATAAGAAGTTAAACCATGGGAAGTAGTTGGAACAGTGTAAGCATGTGATAAATGTTAGCTATTATCATTGTTCTCCTTAATTTTCCCATCACTTAATAGAGTGGGAACTTCTCTATGTAACTCACCATTTCAGGCTTCTATTTATACTCACAACTATTTGGGACACATAGCATGAAATCAGCCTGTGTTCAAAGTATATATGAATATATGTGATTAAATGAGTGAATGAGTAATAAGTGAATGAACGAATTGCACTGGGAGACTTTTTATATTAGAGTCCCTGATGTAAAAATCTATATTAAAGCCAAGACTCTTCCTGTGCAGCACATGCTTCTGTTCAACGTATGCTGACTTCAGATATGTGTGTTTCCATTTATCCAGTCTTTGGGAGGCAGTACTGGGGCTGGATGTGTACAGGATTCGTGAATGCAGCCAGGGATGAGAGAACAGAGAACTGGCCAATAAGTAGGAGAACTGGGTTTGAATTCTGGCTCTGCTATGATCTTGAGCAAGCCATTCTTCTTAAGAGCCTCAGGTCTGTCATATCGAAAATGGGAATGATTCATGATGCCTACCTTTCAGAATTCTGGTAAGAATCAAAAGACATAAATCAGGTGACAATTCTTGGCATTCCAAATGAGTTTTCTTCCCAGTTTAACATACTGATAACTGATATTAAAACATGCTTGTTGATTTTCCTGGAGTTTGACATACAGTAGGCACAGGGACACTAAATCACCCCAGAAGCAGGCAGGGTAAGGATTTTCTGGTGGACACGCAGACACTTCAGACAACTGAGAACAGTGACTGCTTTCCATATTGCTTTCTACACAGTCGCCAGCCTGCTATGGCCTGAAACTATTTGTGACTCAGTGATGTGCTTTCCACCTCTTATTTTCTCAGTACCTGGCAGGTGATAGGGGATCAATAATGTTTGTCAAATTGATTTCAGTCATAGATCCACTTTTCCACCAGTCATATTATTCTCTGTCTCCGTCTCTGTCTCTGTCTGTCTCTCTCTCTCTCTCTTCTCCCAGCCTGCCCCCTGCTCCATTCATACATTCATTCAACAAATACTCACTGCCTAATAATTGAGTGTCAGGCCCTCTGCTAGACTCTGAAAGGCACTGCTGTAGTGCAGATTACTTTCTCATTCTGTTTCTAGTCTCTGTCACTCAGCCTCTTCACCCCATCACACACACATGCACTGTTTCTTACATTATTGCTGTGATGTTATACTCCTTTTATCCTTTCCCTTTTTCTGTATCTCCACCTGCCCCAGCCCAGCTAATGACTAACCCACTTCAGATCTGCTCAGCCCACAAGCTCTCAGTTCCTGGCCTCTTATTCCTTTTCTGAGCCCCACCTAGTCCCCAGAGACAGCTCCCCTCCTGGAGGAATTGGCACAGACATTCCAAGAGCAGGCCTGTCCAATAGAGAGGCATCCCTATGCATGTGCAAGGAAGCCCAGACAAGCAGGTAACTTTCCAGTAGCCCTTCCTGAAGGCCATCTCTTAAACTTCTAGAGTCTCTAGGGAAATGCCAGGAACTTCCAGAAAGATCCTTTCTACTCCCACTTCCCACTTATGTCCCGGATATGCCTTGCCTGACTTGCACCTCCCCATCTGGAATTTCCTGGTTCTCCTGGGAGGTGCTCAAACTAGTGCTTTATTCATAGTTTCACCCAATCAAAATTTTGTATGCACTTACTTCTCTCAAGATTTTTTTCCATGCATTATCTCATTTAATCCCCCAAACAGCCCATGAAGTATTAATATTATCTCCATTTACCAACAAGGAAACCTAGGCTCAGAGAGATGGCATGACTATCCCGAAGTCTCACACCTAGTGTGTGGCATAGTAGATTCAGAAATTTGAATCTCCTCCTTACTAAGTATCTTTCTCCTCCAACCCTCACTCATCAGTGGACACCATGTTACGAAATTGAGTGACAAACACAAAGTGGTTAGTGGCTGAAGAAACAATGTCAGCTTTTATGTTCTAGAGATCTTGCATTTACAAATGTCAGTCTGATGTCTCTTCTTGAATGCCTTACAAAAGTCTCAAACTCAAATATCCCAAACTGAACTCAACATTTCCCCAACTCCTCTTATTTCCTCTGCTCAAGCTAGTTCTTTCCTGCTGCTATTCCCTGTATTAGCTAATGGCAGCATTATCTACCAAGTTCTTGTGAGCCAAAATAATGCTCAGGAGGCCTCCCATGACCTTCTCTCCCCTTTACACATCCCCACCCTGGTGCCTTCCATACCCAATCCTTAGCCCATTTCTACATCTCCAATGCCAGGCTGTAATTCTGAGCCTCGTTACCTCTTGCTTTCACTTTGGACCAACTCTCTACTCATGACATTTCAAATCTCTTTCATTGGCTTCTCATCATTGATCCAAATGCTTAATATTAGAGTACCTTGGCACTCAGTCCTTAGACCATGACTCCATCTTCAGTCGCTCTTTTATGATGTCATCCAGTTTCATGGTGTTAAATATAATTGATGTACCATCAGCTCCCCAGTTTTTAGCTCCAGACTGGATATCTCCCCTAAACTACAGATTCATATATCCAATTGCCTGTTGGATACCTACACCTGGATATCTAATAAACATGTTAAACCTAATACACTCCAAACCACACTCCAGATCCTCCATAAATTCCAAGGCTGCCCCTATCTCAGGCTTCCCAATTTTGGTAAATGGTGATTTTAGTCTTTTTGTTGCTCAGGTCTTGATCCTAGAACATAGAAAACATACTCTTGCCACAAAGTATTTCCACTTGCTATTTTCTCCATCTATTAAATAAAATGTTCTTCCATTGGATATGTATTTTATGCAATCCCTCATCACATTCAAGTCTCTATTCAACTGGCACCTTAGCAGAGATGACTTCCCTGATCACTCTGTATAAAATGGCAGAACCTCTCCCCCATCACACTTTACCCCTTATTATGCTTTATCTTTCTTCAAAACATTTATTGCTACCTAACAAATTACATATTTGTTTGTTTATTTGTTTATAATCCATCCGAGTCTTCTAGAATGTAAACTCCCTGAGTACAGGGAATTTGCCTTGTTTGCTGTTATATCTTAAGCACCTAGGAGGATGCCTGGGACATAATGGGTGCTCAATAAATATTTGCTAAATTAATGGATAAATGAAATAAACAAGTGAGTACATAGATAATTATTTATGCTCTGCATTTGTAGGATTCCAATCACTTGCTGATATTTCCTCTGCCTGGAATGCCTTTCTCCTACCCGTGGAAATTTTATTCCATTCTCCTAAATTCTAGCTCAAATATTGTTTCCTCTATACACCTCCATCCAACTCACCCCACCCCCAGACAGAATTAATCTCTGCTCTAACACTAGCATATAATTCTCTACTGCACT
Organism: Mandrillus leucophaeus; assembly: GCF_000951045.1. NCBI lineage: Eukaryota > Metazoa > Chordata > Mammalia > Primates > Cercopithecidae > Mandrillus > Mandrillus leucophaeus. Next base: position 2,155,095 of record NW_012103576.1, read on the forward strand.
CATTACCTTCTTCTTTAAGTTTGAGTTATCTACATATCAGGCTGATCCCATGCCTAAACATCAAGCTCTTTAAAGTATGGTATTCCCCAAAGTGTCTAGCATAGTGCCTGGAATATTGTTAAATTGAATGGAAGGAAACTAAATGCTTATTATCAAAGTAGACAACTCCAATTAAGGATAATTAGCCTTGAGAATGGCAGTGTTACCAGCAACTCAATGAACTCTAATTGCTCTTCCCAGACATAGACATTAGCTGGTATTCAGCTTTGGGCTGTAACATGTATGGATTTCTTCATTGTTAACTTTAGGTCTGTGAGCTGGTGCTTCTGCCTGGGCTGTGCTAGTGCTTTATATGTCTCCTTCTTGGGGCAGCAGGTATAAGCCCTAGGGAGACTGGAGCAGAGGCCATGCTTTCTTCATCAGACTTGTGGAGGTTCCCTACTGAGAAACAATGTCTTTCTCCTCAACCCTGGGGTTACTTAGAGTAGGTGGGCAATGTCTCCCTAATAAAATTGGGAGATCTTTAGAGTAAGGAGACAATGGCTTTTCTGTCATGCTGGGAACACATCAGAGTACCAACAGTTTCTCTGCACAGACAAGGAAACAGTTGACCATATCTTCCTAAAAATTGAGAGTTTTTTAGAGCAAAGAAATTATGTTTCCCCTATCAGAACTGAGATTCCACAAGGTGAGAGTCTGAACAGCCTATATAGCATGGGAGAACCATCGCTTATAATCTTATCAAGTCTAATGGCTTTAAATATCATCTACATGCTGAAAACTTCCAAATTAGTATCTCCTTCCCAGACCTTTCCACTAAGTTCCAGAACCCTTCATCCCTTATTTAATCAACATATACATTTAAATGTCTAATAGAAATTTCAAACTTGACATGTCCATCAAAAAACAAGCAAACAAACACCTCCTGACCTTTCTCTTCAAAAATATCCCTTCTTCAGTTGATGGCAACTTTATTTTTCCACTTGGTCAAGTCAAAACCTTAAAGTCATCCTTGACTCTTCTTTTTCTCTCGCATCCACATCTAATCTGTTAGGAAAAACTGCTGTCTCTATGTTCAGCATATTCCCAGTACACGATCATTTCTCACCACCTCCACCACTACCATTCTAATTTAAGCCACAACTTTCCATTTTATGTTGAAACAGCCTCTGATTGAGAGCCCTGCTTCTATTGTTGCCTATCAGTTCATTCTTAACAGAGCAGGTAAAATGATCTTTTATTTAAAAATATATAGACCAAATCATTTTACTCCTCTGTTCAAAACAGTACTTTGGATATGAATATTTTTACTGTGGTATGTGATGGTTAATTTTGTGTATCAACTTGATTGGGCTAAGGGATGCCCGGATAGTTTGTCAAACATTATTTCTGGGTGTGTTTATGATGATGTTTCCAGAAGAGATTGACATTTGAATTGATAGACTGAAAAGAGATCACTTTCAGCAATCACTTTACACCAATCCATCGAAAGCCTGACTAGAACAAAAAGGCAAAGAAAGTGTGAATTTACTTCCTGTTTGATCTAGGACATCCATCTTCTCCTGTCCTCAGACATCAGTGCTCCTAGTTCTCAGGCCTTCAGACTCAGACTGACTTGCATCACTGACTTTCCTGGTTCTCCAGCTTGCAGATGGTAGATTGTGAGACTTCCAGCCTCTACAATTAAGTGAGCCAGTTTCTACTCTCGCTCTCTCTCTAATTGGTTCTGTTTCTCTGGAGAATCCTGACTAATTAATACATGGTAAAATACATGTAACATAAAATTTACCATTAGTAAATTTTAGTAAATTCACAATATTATGCCATCATCACCATCATCTAGTTCCAGAACATTTTCATTGCCCTGAAAGGAAAATCCATTCCCATTAAGCAATCACTCCCCATTCCCCATTCTACCCAGGCCCTGACATTCACTAATCTTTCTGCCACCATGCATTTGCCTGTTCGAAACATTTCATATAAATGGAACTACATGATATGTAGCCTTTTGTGACTGGTTCCTTTCATTTAGTATGATATTTTCAAGGTTTATCCATATTGTAGCAGTCCTACAATGTATAGGAATGAGCTTCATTTCTTTTTATGGTGAAATAATATTCCATTGTATGGATATACTACATTTTATTTATCCAGTTATCTTTTGTTAGACCTTTGGGTTGTTTCCACCTTTTGGCTACTGCAAGTTATGCTGCTATGAGCATCCATGTACAAGCATCTATTTTCAGTTCTTTTGGATATATATCCAAGAGTAGAATCTCTGGGTCATATTGGTAAGTGTATCTTTAATTCACTGAGGAACCAACAAACCGTTTTCCTTAGTGGCTTGATCTTAATTTCACTGAGAGTAAACTTTCATACAATAACCTAAAAGGTCCTACATGATCTGGCCCATCATATATCAACTTTGTGACCTCATCTCCTCCTAATTTCCGCCTTAATCACTCTGCTTTAGCCATGCTGACCTTCTTTGCTGTTCCTAAAACTCACCAGGCACACTCCCACCTCAGGGCCTTTGTACTTGCTGTCTCCTCTGCCTCAGACACACTTACCCGAATATCTCTGTGTGATGCTCCTTCATTTCCTCCATATTTTTTGCTCGTATTTCATCTTATGTTTCTAGGCAAAACTGCAACCCTAGTCCCACCCCAGCACTCCCCATCCCCCTCTCATATGTTAGTTTGCTAGGACTGCCATAACAAAGTGTTACAAACTATGCAGTTAAGACTATGAGAGTTTATTTTCTCACAGTTCTGGAGACTGAAAGTTTGATATCAAATAGATTGGTTTCTTCTGAGACCTGTCTCCTTGCATTGTAGATGACTGTCCTCTCCCTGTGTTTTCATATGGTCTTCTTGTGTACATGTTCATGTTCAATTTCTCTTTACTTATAAGGACACCAGTCATATTGGATTAGGCCTGCCCCCAATGACCTCCCTTTAAATTAATTTTTGAAGACTTTCTCTCCAAATATAGTCAGAATCTGAAGTACGGGAAATTGGAACTTCAACATATGAATTTTTGAGGGACACAATTCAATTCATAACACATGCTTTATATTTTTCATTTCATATTTTTCCTTAGCATTTATCTTTATCAAACACACTATATGTTTTACTTACATAAGGCATTTACTGTTTATTGTTTTTCTCCTTCACTAAAATGTAAGCTCAATTAAATCAGCTACCTATGTCTATTTAGCTCATCAGCATATCCTAAATGCTTAGAACAGTGCCTGGAACACAGTGGGGCCCTCAATAGATATAACTTGGATGAATAGCTATTTCCTTCTCCAGACTGGGGGTTGCTAAAGACTGACTCCTTAGAGTACAAAAGCTATCTCTCCTTTTTCAACCAGACCTTACATCGTGGTTGGAAACCACATCTCCTCCTGACTAGGCTGTGATTCTTGTCTCATTAATTACCAGGAGTAGTGTGTTTTGCTAAATATGAAATCACTCATTGTAAGTCCGATGCTAAAAGAAAAAAAATCAATGCCTGGTGAATAAATTCTCTTTAATGTGAGTCATGTTAACAAAACTGTAGATTTATGACCTAAGCATCTACCCTCCCTGCTTTGATACTGAGCTTCTGATGTTAATTTGATTCATTTATCTCTTACCAATGTACAAAGACTGCTGAGCTGAGGAACATTTTGGTGCAGTGTAAAATGTGCTGGACAAAAGCTAAATAAAAATGAATTCTGTGTCCCACACCCCCAACTTGTTTCTAATTTTTTGTGCAACCTTGAGCATACTGCTTCTCCTCTGAGGGACTCAGTTTTCTTATGTGCAAAAATGAGAGAGTAGGAAAAAATTTCATCCATGTTCCTAGTCTTACTTGCTGCCACATCATTTACCCAGTTCCTTAGGCCAAAATCCTTACAGTAACCCCGGATTTTGGTTTTTGCCCTCACCCTTCATCCATCAATGAGTCCTATCATGTCCTGTCCATTCTGTATCTCCCAAATATATCTTCTATCACATATATATCCTCCATCTCCACTACTACTACTCTGGTGTAAGCCAACTTCATTTCTAGCCTCAACTACTGCAAAAATCTCTTATCTAATGTGCCTGCCCTAGTCCTTTAACAACATCACATCCAAATATATCATTGTCCATTTTAAAATCAGTCAATTCTCCCTATTACTCTCAAGTCCCATAATCTGGAGTCTACGAACTCTCGTGACCTGGTTCCTGCCAAACTCTCTAGCTTCATTCCTATCCCTCGTGCTTCAGCCCTAATGTACCCTGCACACTAGGATCTTACTTGCTCAGGCACCTTAGGCTGGACGTGGACTCCCACCCATAACTCCTATCAGCCCCACACCCATGCCTCTCCTTCTCATAACACCAGCATCCACTCATCTGCCAAAACTCACCTCAGGTGACATCTCACGCAGAAATTCTTCCCTTTATTCCTACTTTGAACCAGTTGCCTCTGATTTATGCTTCCACAGAATCCTGCATCCAACTGTGACAGGACTACCTCTTTGCATTGTAACTATTTGGTCACCATTCTCCCCGATGAGACTATCAACTTCTCAAAGGCAGGAATAAAGTCTTGTTCATTTTGGTATTTACAGTGCTGAGCCCCAGTTACTTACACACAGTAGATACTCAGAAAGTAAATTGGAAAAACCCCAAAGTCCCCTTTCAGGGTAAGTGGATAGATCCATAAACTAATAAATTGGACCAAATCATAAAACTTTGGTTCAAGTCCCCACTCAGTCTTTTATTAACTGTGTGACTGAACTGCACCTGTGTGAGACAGACACTAATTAATAATATTTAGTGGGTTTGTACTATGTGCCAGGCACTGTGTTGGGTGCCTTGCCCAAAACATCTCAGTTAATCCTTACAAATAATCCACTGAGATAGATATTATTATTGTTACTGTTTAAGAGATGAAGAAACAGACTTTGTGCTGATCGAGGTCACAGAAATTGAGATATGGAGTGCTGAGGAGTCTCTACAAAGATGTAAAGAGGCACAAAGTCACCTTGCCTCCAAGTTGGGAGTATTGGTGATAAAATATCAATAACAAGTTGAGACATCTGGAGTGGAGTGGGCAATAGCTACAGTGGACACATCAAGCTTTGATATCTGGCAGCCAGCCCTGGTGCTGCTAGGGCAAATCTGCTAAAAACCTGAGGAAAGTGTTAGGATGGGTGAGGGAAAGCAAGAAGGAGTTTTATATTCCTACTATGACTTATTTTCTGACTTACAGCTTTAGGTTATTGGGTGATAGGGCATCAGCTTATAGTTCTGCCTCCTTTTCCTTTTCTTCCTTAGGATAATGTGTGTGGGGGGGGGGAGTGGAGAGAGAGAGAGAGAGAGAGTGCGTGTGTGTCTGTGTGTTTGTACTTAGTGGTGGGAGGAAATAGGTGTTGTTAGTGGAGTCTAATTAGATATTAAATGTATTTGAGGTCCATGGTTGGAGCTATTCTTGTTTTCATTGGCTACCAACTGCCTCTCTCCTGCCCCCTCCTTGACTCCCCTGAATCCCTGACCTTCTTGGGCACCATGTTCTCCAAAGCCACAAGAAGCCTCTGGAAGAGGCCATCTCCAGTTTTTCCTTCCCCCGAATGTCTCAGGGTTTCTGGCATAAAGCAAGGGCCATCAACTCTAGGACCTGGCAGAGATTCACAGGAAAAATCTGCCACTGGTATCTGCTTTGGGGCTGAGAATACCTTGAGGGGATTATTCTCTATAGTACCCTGGGATGAAACTCCAAGACAAAAGGAAAATAGTGGACCTCTGATAACAACAGTTTGTAGAATAAGACCCTTTCTTTAGGAAGACACAGCTCCTTACCAGAGAGTCTGATATACCAAGCAGAATGCAAGGGGGGATCTTTTAGCCAGGCACTCTTATACAGAGAAAAACTTGCACAACTGTTTGTAGTGGATCTGATCCCCACAAAGGCTCACTCACCATTTCACAGAAATCTGGCCTTTTTCTTATTTTTGTGCCTTTCTTCCCTCTGCCCGGAATGACTTTCCTCCTCTCCTCAGCTTAGCAAACTTCTACTCATCATTTAAGCCTTCACTCGAGTGTCTGCTCCTTTGTGAATACCTCCTTGACTTTCAGACAGCTGAACAACTTATTCTTCCCTTGGAGTCCCATGGCATTGTGTTTAGACTTCTGTATTATCACCTTTTATACTACTTTCGATCAATGTTCTGTCTGTCCTGCTAGATCTCACTCAGTCTACTCAAGGGAAGGTACCCTGGCTAATTCAACTTTGTATCTTACCCCAGCACCCAATGCCCCTCCCTCAGTCCCACCACTACTTGAATTTGGCACAGTGCCTGGAACACTGTGGACACTCAGCAAATGAGAAACTTTGAATAAGTGTAGGATAATGTGAGGGATACTCAGTGTCAAATGATCGGGCATAGAAATGAAAATATGCCAAATAGATCCTTGGATAGGCCCTCTGATGTAGCAAGCTTATCCCGTCTCTGGCTGATGGAGTCAAATCCTCGCAAGTCCCAGAATTACCCTTTCAGCCAGCACTGAACAACTTTTTTGATTTAGCTTTTGAATAAGTAATCCAATTCCACTTATGGGCATCATTTCCTGACTTTCAGATCCCTGTTGCCATATTCCCTCTTAGCCTATAGTTAATGAATACATTTCCTTCTTTTCCTAAGAGTGGAGCCAATCTGCAGGCCTCGTCATGATTGGGAATGCTGATGCCTTCTCCAGGTGATGTATGGGCCTGGGTCACCTTGGAAATGTCTTCTCTTCTTGCTACATTTTGAGCTCATTGTTGTGGAGATAGAATCAGTCCTAAGGTGCTCAAGATGCCTGGGAGGCTGTACATGGCAGAAAGATGACTGACTTTCCTGTTCTCCAGCCCCTTCCTCCCAGGACCATTGTCCATTCACAGTTAAAAATGTGTATGGGAGAAACAGCCCTATCTGCTCATTATGATCAAGGCCAATTAGCTTTGCCAGTATGTTAACTCCTTTCTTTATCTGCTGCTCTAGTGGCACAAGAAACCCCAAATTACTAGGTGGCAGCCATAACTTTAAGTTTAGCAGGAATCTTATAGTGTCCCTTAGCGGAAGCATCTACTCTCAGGAAACCAGGACATCTAGAACTACAGAACTTAAAAAGTTTTCAAATGAGCCCCTGGGAATGATGGTGAATGGGGTCACTCCAATGTCCACTCGTTTTCTGCCAGGTCTGTGTATTCTACCTATTTATGGTAGACTGTCATATAATGACTGCTGGTTTAAAACATACATTGCCTCATGAAGAACAAAGCCCTCAAATCACAGGCATCATTTCTAAGATACTGCCTTATCTGTGCCTTTAAGAGACCATGTCAGTATTCTACTAGGCTGGCAGCTTCTGGGTAATGTGGCATATTGTAGAACCAGTGGATCCCATGGTTATAAAATTATTGTTATGACTGCTTTGATATAAAGTGAATCAATTAATGTGAGATAATATTAGGTAGAATCTCATGTCAGTAAGTCAGATTTTCTATAAGAATATAGATAGTACAGTTGGCTGAAGCGCTGCAGGTAGAAAAGACAAATCCACACCCAGAATACCAGTAAATCAAAGTTCTGATAAATCATTGTCCCTCCTGAAGCAAGATGAAATCAACTTTCCATCAAGTGGTTGGTTTTTCCTCTTTGAGAAACAGTACCATATTGAGGATTTAGCATTGGTCTCCAGTGCTGAAAGGTCAAAAAGATATTTATTCAAGATTCTAAGTGATAGTAGCTAATCAGCTCTGGTGAAAGGAAGCCCAAATGTTAGTCCAATACATAGCCTCTGTCTCTCATATTATGATTACTGCATTCATAGGTATATCATGTAAGTGCTTGTATGACAAACACAGATGCTGACATCTACTGAACGAATAATTCTGTTGACCCGTTGTTTAGTACATTTTCTTTTGTGGATGATCTTTCACGGGCATTACTGTGAAATGTAAAGATCCTCACATTTGGTGCCAACCCCTATAGGTTCAACCATATGCCTCTTCTTTGCCTTAGTCATTCAATCCTGCTTCTCCTAGGGCCTTGCCCAATCAGACAAACTATTTACCACTGTCCAGAAGTTCATGTATGACTACCAAGAGCCACTTATGTCTTCGCCCAGAGTGGATGATTGAGCAGCTTTGCATACTTGAAAAACTTCACTTACTGCTGCATTTTTAGAGTTGCCTCTGAGTGAGGATGTAGTTGAGCTGCCTCTGTCAACTGGTCATAGAGAATGCCCCCATGAACCCATAGGTGTGAGCTGAGAAAGAGCTAGGCCTTATTGGAACAATGAGAACTGGGCCACTGGTTCATGTAACTCACTCATACCTACTGGACATAGTCAGATCTAATTCCATATATACCATGAATTGCTGCTGTGACTGACAAACTTGTGACCTACTGTGTCTGACAGAACCCAGTTTATGTACAAGCTCTGGATGCATAGTCAATTGATGTCCCACGGACAATCACTCATTCTCTACCAGGACCTAATAGCACATCTGGAGCTTCTTTTTGAAATGTGTCTCTTTCTTTGCTGCAGAAAGTATGACTTGCTTCAAAACCCTAGGGATTTATGCCTCAACTCTTCTGTTGGGATTCACCCAAGACTCCATCTGGCATCTGTATCTACTGCAAATATCCTTAGCTTCATGAAATTTGCCAAGTTGTTTATCTCAAATAGTTGTGCCACTTGTACTGTAACCTGGATATTCCTCAATGCCCTTTCTTGTTTATAATCCCAATTAAAACTGGAAGACTTCAAAGTAATCTCAAAAATGAGTCAGGCTAGTATTCCCAATTGCAGTATATGCAGTCCCCAAGATCCAAAAAGACCTACCAAGCACTGCGCTACACTCTCAATAGTAGGCAAGTCAAGGTGTAATAAAGTGCCCTTTTCATGAAAAGGACATACTGACATGACCCAAATATTATGTTGGGGCAAAAGTAATTGTCATTTTTGCCATTCAAAGAAACATAGGTGAATCCTTCAAAATTTCACCAATGTGACAAGTCTCTGCATCCTTTTAAGGTTTATTTTCTACCCTCTGGAGCTCGCGAATCCAGAGTACTTGCCACTTTCTCTTTATCAGAGCCAATTAAATTGATGTTATCGATATAGTAGACCATCATGATATCCTATAGAATTTTCAGACTATCATGTTCTCTTTGTACTATATTATGACAAACAACAGGAGAGTTAAAATAGACCTGAATCAAAAGCATGAAGGTATACTACTGCCTATTTGGGTGAATATGAACACCTTCTCATCCTCTTTCCAGATGAAGATTTAAACAAATCTTTTAGCCACATCAAATCCACTTACCAATACCAGAGGCTGTATTGATAATAATCCATTATAGTAAAAATACCATATCTGGCATACAAGCTTTAGTCATGACTATTACTTGTTTAAGTTTATGTTAGTTCATCATAATCTACCATGGTACACCTGGTTTTTTTTCCACAGTGAATGAAAACATAATGTGGATTATCAGCCCTGCTTCACCTAAGTCTTTGGGATTGTCACTAATCTCTACCATTCCACTTAAAATGTGGTAATGTTTTTTATTTACCACCTTGGCCTGGGGAAGGTACCACTTTCATAATGTTCATGTGTGATTTTCTACCATAATAGTTCTTAATTCATGGGTCTTGGAACCAAAAGTCAGGCTTCTTCCACCTGCTAAGTATGTCTTTCTACTTAAGCAATCAGAAATTCCCACTGAGTGTGTCTATGGACCCATTGGACCCACTGTAAAATGGACCTAGGCAAAAACTGAATTCCACAAGGACCTATTTTAGTGTTGGGGTTGGATGTTATTGTGCTTTAGATTCCTTAATATCAGCATCTGCTCAAACTCTGTATCCAACAGCCCTCAAAAGATATGGGCAATCCCCTTTTCCTTAGTGTTCGCTTTTATTTATAAATGTTAATAAGTCCCTTTTGACAAAGGACTGATAGAATCACTACTGTATATGCTTGCTTTTGCATTGCAAGATCTTTCTTCAGGGGTACTCAATTTCTCTTTCAATTGATGACTTCTGAGGCTAACAACTGGCTCAACTATGAAAACCAGGCAAAATATTTTGACCCTTCATTGGGGTAGTGTAGATCAACTTCTATTCATCCACGTATGATTTTAAATGATATATGTCAAGCAAGCAGTACTCTCATTAGCCAACTGTGTATCTTGCTTCTAGGAACACCATAATCTATTAGTCATCACCATATATTCCTGCATGACAGGACCCTTTGGTTGCCATTTGACCATTACAATAATTGTGTTCACCTGGTTTCTGGTGATTATGTGCTGCCATCTGACCTCTGTTCTTCTGGAATCTTATCATTTCCATTGAAACTAGAAAGCTCAATTCTATAGCCTAATCTCCTACAGTCAGCTCCAGCCCAGCAGAACAGAGAACATTTACTTCTGAGCTTCTAAAATATTTTGGAACTGCCCCTTATTACTGCACTTCTTTTCACCTCAGTAAAGGGAGTGTACTCTGAGCATTTCCAAAAATAGTCCTCTGGTGGGACCTCAGGTTTTATGAAATAGATCCATTCTAACATGCCCACTTCTGAGAGCATTTTTATCCCCGTTTTTTTAACACTCTGACAAAACAGTTCGAGCATCTCATTTCATTTAATGCGATTCATATTTTACCCCAAATTTCCAGGAGTCATCTCAGTCATGTCAATTAATAGGCTTGACTCCAGGTGCCCTTACAAGATATGTTAAATATTGAGTCACAGTAAAATGCCCACATATCGAAACAAATTTTAAAAGTGTTTTCTCTTATCCAGCTTTATCCACTTTTCTTTAATCAAGTTAGCTTCAAGATACATATGCAGGCATGTTATCCCAGTTCCTGATAACACATATTATTAGGTTCTGTAGCTCCATTGATTAATAACACATTTCCCTCGTTAGTAAAGCTAGACCTTCCCCAGATTGGTCATGCTAACTTGACCTAATTATTGGTCCAATGGCCAGAAAGAAATGTTGGGGTAGATCTTGAAAAGGGCAAGTATTGGCTTGCAAGGCATCTACTTCAGTTAAAATCTCTACTTAGACTTCAGACAGGAGAGTGCTGTTATCTACTAGCAATAAGGAATGGACTATTTATTGCAGGACCACAATGTTTTCGAGAATACAAAAGTTCCATATTTCGTTAATGGGTAAACTTAGATGATCCCATCCCAAGTTTCAGATTGTGAGTCATTCCCTGTCAGAGTCATAAGTTTTGTGTACAGGTCTTATGGAGGCTGTGAATTTCATCTTTTCTGACACCCTCCTACTTTTAAATATCAGGTCTTCAGGGTGGCTGGCAAGATGGCCGAATAGGAACAGCTCTAGTCTGCAGCTCACAGCGAGATCCATGCAAAAGGCGGGTGATTTCTGCATTTCCAACTGAGGTACCTGGCTGTTCTCACTGGGACTTGTTAGACAGTGGGTGCGGCCCATGGAGAGAGAGACAAAGCAGGGTGGGGCGTCATCACACTCTGGAAGCACAAGGGGCCAGGGAACTCCCTCCCCTAGCCAAGGGAAACCATGAGGGACTGTGCCATGAGGAACAGTGCATTCCGGCCCAGATACTATGCTTTTCCCATGGTCTTCTCAACCTGCAGGTCAGGAGATTCCCTTGGGTGCCTACATCACCATGGCTTGGGGTTTCAAGCATAAAACTGGGCAGCTGTTTGGGCAGAAACCGAGCTAGCTGCAGGAGTTTGTTTGTTTTCATACCCCAGTGGCAACTGGAACACCAGCGAGAGAACTGTTCACTCCCCTGCAAAGGGAGATGAAGCCAGGGAGCCAAGTGGTCTAGCTCAGTGGATCCTACCCCCATGGAGCCCAGCAAGCTAAGATCCACCGGCTCAAAATTTTTGCTGCCAGCACAGCAGTCTGAAGTCAAACAGGGACACTCGAGCTTGGTTGGGGGAGGGACATTGACCATTACTGAGACTTGAGTAGACGGTTTTTCCCTCACAGTGTAAACAAAGCCACCAAGAAGTTCGAACTGGGTGGAGCCCACTGCAACTTGGAAAAGCCACTGTAGTCAGACTGCCTCTCTAGATTTCTCTTTTCTGGGCAGGGCATCTCTGAAAGAAAGACAGCAGCCCCACTCAGGAGTTTGTAGATAAAACTCCCATCTCCCTGGGACAGAGCACCTAGGGGAAGGGGCAGCTATGGGCACAGCTTCAGCAGACTTAAATTTTCCTGCCTGCCAGCTCTGAAGAGAGCAGCAGAACTCCCAGCACAGCGTTTGAGCTCTGATAAGGAACAGACTGCCTCCTCAAGTGGGTCCCTGACCCCCATGCCTCCCGACTGGGAGATACTTCCCAGCAGGGGTTGACAGACACCTCATACAGGAGAGCTCTGGCTGACATCTGGCGGGTGCCCCTCTGAGACAAAGTTTCCAGAGGAAGGAAGAGGCAGCAATCTTTGCATTTCTGCAGCCTCTGCAGGTGATACTCAGGCAAACAGGATCTGGAGTGGATCCCCAGCAAACTCCTGCAGACCTGCAGCAGAGGGGCCTGACTGTTAGAAGGAAAACTAACAAACAGAAAGGAATAGTATCAACATCAACAAAAAGGACGTCCACACTAAAACCCCATCTGAAGATCATCAACATCAAAGACCAAAGGTAGATAATTCCAAGAAGATGAGAAAAAACAAGCACAAAAAGGCTGAAAATTCAAAAAATCAGAACGTCTCTTCTACTCCAGAAGATCACAGCTCCTTGCCAGCAAGGAAACAAAACTGGACAGAGAATGAGTTTGACAAATTGACAGAAGTAGGGTGGGTAATAACAAACTCCTCCGAACTAAAGGAGCATGTACTAATTCAATGCAAGGAAGCTAAAAACCTTGAAAAATGGTTGGAGGAATTGCTAACTGGAATATCCAGTTTAGAGAAGAACATAAATGACCTGATGGAGCTGAAAATACAGCACGAGAACTTCATGAAACATACACAAGTATCAATAGCCAAATTGATCAAGTGGAGGAAAGGATATCAGAGACTGAAGATCAACTTAATGAAACAAAGTATGAAGACAAGATTAGAGAAAAAAGAATAAAAAGGAATGAACAAAACCTTTGAGAAATAAGGGACTATGTGAAAAGACCAAACCTACATTTGATTGGTGTACCTGAAAGTGACGGGGGGAATGGAACCAAGTTGGAAAACACTCTTCAGGATATTATCCAGGAGAACTTCCCCAACCTAGCAAGAGAGGCAAACATTCAAATTCAGGAAATGCAGAGAACACCACAAAGATACTCCTTGAGAAGAGCAACCCCAAGACAAAAAATTGTCAGATTCACCAAAGTTGAAATGAAGGAAAAAATGTTAAGGGCAGCCAGAAAGAAAGGTCGGGTTACCCACAAAAGGAAGCCCATCAGACTAACAGTGGATCTCTCTGCAGAAACCCTACAAGTCAGAAGAGAGTGGAGGCCAATATTCAACATTCTTAAAAAAAAGAATTTTCAACCCAGAATTTCATATCCAGCCAAACTAAGCTTTATAAGTGAGGGAGAAATAAAATCCTTTACAGACAAGCAAATGCTGAGAGATATTGTCACCACAGCCCTGCCTCACAAGAGCTCCTGAAGGAAGCACTAATTATGGAAAGGAAGAAGTGGTATCAGTCACTGCAAAAACATACCAAATTGTAAAGACCATCAACACTGTGAAGAAACTGCATCAGCTAACGGGTGAAATAACCAGCTAGCATCATAATGACAGGATCAAATTCACACATAACAATCACAATATTAACCTTAAGTATAAACAGGCTAAAAGTCACAATTGAAAGACACCAACTGACAAATTAGATAACGAGTCAAGACCCATCTGTGTGCTGTATTCAGGAGACCCATCTCACGTACAAAGACACACATAGACTCAAAATAAAGAAATAGAGGAATATTTACCATGCAAATGGAAAGCAAAAAAAGCAGGGGTTGCAATCCTAGTCTCTGATAAAACAAGTTTTAAGCCAACAAAGAGCAAAAAAGACAAAGAAGGGCATTACATAATGGTAAAGGGATCAATGCAACAAGAATAGCTGACTATCTTAAATATATATGCACCCAACACAGGAACATCCAGATTCATAAAGCAAGTTCTTGGAGACCTACAAAGAGACTCAGACTCCCAAACAATAATAGTGGGAGACTTTAACACCCCACTGTCAATATTAGACAGATCAACGAGACAGAACATTAACAAGGATATTCAGGACTTGAACTCAGCTCTGGACCAAGATGACCTAATAGACATCTACAGAACACCCCACCCCAAATCAACAGCATATACATTCTTCTCAGCACCACATCACACTTATTCTAAAACTGACCACATAATTGGAACTAAAACACTCCTCAGCAAATGCAAAAGAATGGAAATCATAACAAACAGTATCTCAGACCACAGTGCAATCAAATTAGAACTCAGGATTAAGGAAACTCACTCAAAATCACACAACTACATGGAAATTGAACAACCTGCTCCTGAATGACTACTGGGTAAATAACAAAATTAAGGCGGGAATAAATAAGTTCCTTGAAACCAATGAGAACAAAGATCCAACATACCAGAATCTCTGGGACACAGCTAAAGCAGTGTTTAGAGGAAAATGTATAGCACTAAATGCCCACAGCAGAAAGCAGGAAAGATCTAAAATCAACATCCTCACATCACAATTAAAAGAACTAGAGAAGCAGGAGCAAACAAATTCAAAAGCTAACAGAAGACAAGAAATAACTAACATCAGAGCAGAACTGAAGGAGATAGAGAAACGAAAAACCCTTCAAAAACCAATGAATCCAGGAGCTGGTTTTTTGAAAAGATCAA